>NC_070583.1:915625-1263750 GCF_027409825.1 Scomber japonicus | reverse complement strand
CATATCTTCATTGGCGGATTACTTCTTACCTCAGGCGGCGTTGTGGACAAGCATGATGTTGGGTCAGTTATGCTTCTAATTTTTTTTCATTAAGAATAAGAGCAATGACTTTGTACTGCTAATGAGGAGACCCATGTAGTAATTTAAGCAAAGGCTCTTTTTTTCCATTTTCTGCACCAATTACACGTCATGCAACCTCTGGCCCAAACCATTCACCAACTATTTATACTGTGCTAGTCCTAATTCCTGGTTTAAACCATTCTGCCGTCACACCTGACTACTAAATATATCAGGAGGTAGAGCGGTCGTCTATTAATCGGAAGATTGGTGGTTCTATTCCCGGCTCCTCCAGACAATGTGTCAATGTGTCCTTGAGCAAGACACTTAACCCCACATTGCTCCCGTTGCTGCGTCAACAGTGTATGAATGTGTGTGAATGGTTCCATCTGATGAGCAGGTTGGCACCCTGCAGTTAGTACCCTGCCATCAGGATATGAATGTGTGTGAATGGGTGAATGTGATATGTAGTGTAAAGTGCTTAGAGTGGTCGAAATGACTTGAAAAGCTCTATATAAGTACAGTCCATTTACCATTTAAATCTATACATGAATATACACATAAAAACCCCTACAAATATTACCTCATGAATACCATAAATATATACACATGCAAAACACCAGAAAAAATAGCCAGTGATTTACAAATATTTTAAATATTTAAAATAATCAATTCAATCCCCCTCTGTCTACATGTCATTTTGGTCGCCTTGCCACTTGGACCAGTTAACAGTCCCCCAAGGACTTTTTTTTTCATAAATTCTATGCCAAATTTGTTCCCGAAAAGCATAGATTTTGATAGGTACAACATATGGACATTCTCTTCTGTTTAACGTATAACAAACCATTTTCATACATCTGTAGTACCTCAGAAAAATGTATAGACAACAGCAATCATGACATACATGACGTCATACCATATGTCCAGATGTACTTTCTTTAAGAATTGGTGGCTTGCATTAAATGTATACAGTAGCTTAAGTTGACAACAGGACAGAAAAGTTGCTTGTGTGATGATAGTGAGAGGCACTGTAGGAAATATTACTTTGCATGTAAGCATTTAGAAGACTAACACCAAGTTTTTAATGCTTCTCTTTGAATGAGCCAGGCAGCTGCAGTCAAAGCAACACCTCCAGAGGATGTCCCACCAGCGACAGTGGAAGCTGCAGTCGGAGTGTGATGGCCACAGCCACACAAGGGTAAAATTTAATCCACTCACACTCCACTTTTGTTTGATTTCCTATATAGGTTCATTTAATTTGCAGCCAACTACACCAAACTAACATTACATAATATCACATCACACAGTTGTTTTGATTTAGAAGTTTGTTTATTTTGTATTAATACTTTCTTTCTTTTGTTTGAGTTACTGTGGCTGTGAGGCCTCTTCCTGGTGGACCAGAAGGCGGAGCTAAGGGGAGTGCTCAAGGGTGGCCAAGCTAATTAGGCTGGACTACTTCCTGCTGTGCCTTGGGGGGGATTTGGGGTTTGGTTAGGTTGCTTTGTATTTAGTTGCAGTTGGCATCCATTTTGGTTTCCCCTTTTTTGTATTATCTGCTTTGGCTAAGCCACTATATATGTGTTCCCTTAGGTTGTTTTGGGAGGTCTGTTCTGTTGAGTTAACACCTCAGTTTTTTGTTGTTATATTGAGTTAAGTTATCTTTTGTTGACCTCTTTTATAGTTTGCCTTGGTTTTTGTACAAGATTTCATTTTGGGTGTAAATAAAACCCTATTCTTTTGAATTTATATTCCTGTGTCCTCATTTCTGCTCGATCCCTGACACGGAGCAACACCTCCAGAGGATGTCCCACCAGCGACAGTGGAAGCTGCAGTCGGAGCAACACCTCCAGAGGATGACAAAAACCAGTAACCATTGACACACATGGTTTGAAGGTGCACTTCATATTTTTGCAGATATATTGTAACTGAATAACATTTTATATTATGGTTGAAGATTTAATTAAGTGATGGGAATCACCCAAACAATGTATATTTGTTATCAAAAAATAAAGTTTTAAACATTATCTAGTTTTAAATGTTTGAAACAGGTGACTACAACCGAAGACATCACAAACTAAAGTTAACTCAAAAGCAAAACATCATAGCCTACATTGCCTATATATGTCCATAATTAAACATAATACATATGACTTGAAAAATATAGCCTAATTCATAATGCCAGCTTAAAACTTGATGATGTCTCATTTCCATATTATGACATATTCATCAAAAAGTAACTTAATTAATGTAATCCACATTGACAATTACAATAAATTAAGTGTGTATTTGTATGCTTTTTCTCACAGAAAAGGAAGAAAAAACTTACATCACGGAAGGAAAGTAATTACGGACCTCTTTAGACAAAATACACTCCAAGAGAAGCAATCCAAGCCAGAAAACTGAGTTCAATCGCAGCAGTTCCAAAAGACCAAATGCTGGCCATACTCAACACGAAGACTTGGCTCACCAGTGATGAAATGGATGCCACCTGCTTTCTTCTCGCAAAAGCATTTCCAAATGTTGATGGCTTCCAATCATGTTTGTTATTCCAGTGTCTACAATCTGGGGGTGTCATTGGGACACCACAGGAAAAATTTGTTCAAGTAGTACACATCAATGGAAATCACTGGATCACTGCCAGTAATCTGTTTTGTGGAACAAATGAGCTGTGCGTGTATGACAGCCTCAATGTCAACACTAGCCGCAGCACGGAACAGAAACTGTCCTGGTTGCTCCGACCACAAGCTGCTGAGTTTTTGATCAGAAGGCCTGATGTTCAGTTGCAGCAATCTATGAGCAACTGTGGCCTTTTTGCACTGGCTTTTGCGGCTGTCTTGTGCGAGGGATTCAGGCCAGAGGAGTGCAACTTTGAGGAGAGACACTTGAGGAAAGTAGTTCACAGGTCTTTGATGGACAAAACTGCGCCAGTGTTCACATACACTAGCAGACAACCAAAGCCTGACAGACCCGTTCTTTCAGTGGAAGTGCACTGCATCTGCAGGACCTCACACTACAAGGAGTTGCTGGTGGAGTGCAGCACTTGCAACGCATGGTTCCACCCTAACTGTGTGTCTGTCCCACACAGAGCTGAGATATTCTACAGATTCGGTGCCATTTCAGTAGTGTTAGTGTCCCAAGATGTAATACTGTTATAACCTTTCAGAACATTTATCAAACTACACTTAAATTACAAAATTTCAAAGTTTTAAATGTTTTTAATATGGAGTAGAGAATATTATTTTAAACAGAGATGAATTTTAATAATTATATGTTTGATTTTTTTAAGAGTATTAAGAATTCCGCCTGTCCCCACTGACCATCATGCAAATAGAGTGATTCATTTTGAGTACACAGTGTTAAATAATAATGTTTTTTTAAATAAATTAAATTAATTAAATTAATTAATGTTAAATTAATTGCATATGCCCCCTTTTTCATGCATAATGCATTTTCTCGGGGAAAAAACATTTTATTTTCAGAGAAATTTAGGCTTTTACGCCTGTCCTTGTATTTCTTTCAACCCCGTAACACAACAATTCCCCCCCCTCACAATAACATAATGGTTCGATCCTTTGGACATCATTTATGAGGAAGTGACATCATAAAGTCTTCAGAGAAGCCTGGTGTGACAATTGGTAAGTTGCTCTCTCATTTTTTATAAATATTTCATGTTTTTTAAGCACATAAGGGCTTCGTCGATCTCAGGTATTCAACTCTGTTGGGGGGGGGAATTCATAGTTAAGAAGATTTTATTAAAAAAATTTTTTTATAGCTATAAAGTATAACAATGTTTAAATTGAAAAAGGCCATGTGGCACACTGGTAGCTGCTAGCATCCCGAATTAGCAACAGATTAGCACAAAATCTTCAACCCTATCACATTCAACCCCATCACATTTTTCAATGTTACAGGGTTGAATGGCCGTTACAGGGTTGAATAGCTATTAAATCTTAGCTATATTTAATGTATATTGCTTAATACCAATCATATGTTCTTGTTGATGTAAATGTTTGTTATTTATGGCTTTACAGTATCAACTAAAAGTATGAGGAATTTTCAAATGTTAAAGTTAAAAAAATGACAATGATCTTGTTTTCTCTCCTGTGACACTGACATATTTAGGAGTAGTATTTGCAAGTATAGTGCACATAGTGATTAAAATTATACAGCTATTAGTCTTGGAGAGTAAGCAGGTCATTGACTTGACCTTGACCTACAATTTCAGATTCAACAATGGCAAAAACAGCAGCAGAAAGGCAAAGAGAGTACAGGGCAAGAAGAAATGCTGATCCAGAACGAAGGGAAAGATACCTCAAGAGTGAATGAAAGAGATGGGAAAAAGATGTTTTAGCAGGGAAGAAGAAAAAAATTGGAGATCTAGACAAGAGAGGTCAAAAGATGAGGAGAAAGGGATGGAGAAAAGCGAAGGAGCGCCAAAAGCAAAGAGAAATGGCGGTTAGAACTATTGCCACCCCTCCACAAAGCCCTGATAGAGACTTGGTGATATCACATGAGCCCACAAGGTTAGGAAAAGATATTTATCATGTGGAATTAGTTATCAGGTGTGTCTATGTGCTAGAGAGAGTGTGAGTGATTGTAGGTTTGAGAGAGAGAGAGAGAGAGAGAGAGAGAGAGAGAGAGAGACCAATGGAGAGTGCATACAAATATGATTTCTGGTAAATCTGTACACTCTTTCTTCAACAACTATGTATTTATTACTATTACTATTTATTTATTTCTACTGCTTATATACTTACCTTGTTGTGTCTATATGTTTGTTTTAGACAATCTGTGGAGGGGAAGAAAAAATCAAGAAAGACTAAAGACAAATTGAGAAAGCAGGTAGCTGAATTACAGAAATCTCTTGATGAAGAGAGGAGGGCCAAAGAAAAGTACAAAAAAAGGCTCCAGCGTTTAGAAAAGAAAACAAAATCTACAGCTGTACCAAGTGATGTCAGAAGATCTGTACTGCATCACACAGCACTCATTGCTCAAATAAAGGACCATTATAAAAAGGCAAAAACTGAAAGAGAGAGGCAAATTATATCTAGAGTAGTGGCAGGTAACATTATCAAGAAATACAGACTGCAATCATTTTCAGAGTCTGCTTTGGGTTTTTCAAAGAAACGCTGGAAGCTCACCAGCAGTGTATCTACATTTCAAAGGAAGGAAATCTCAAACTTTGTGGACATCAAGAAGAGGGTGAGGGATTTCTTCACACGTGATGATATCAGTAGAATGACCACTGGCAAAAAGCAAACTAAAACAAAGGACAAACAGAAGATGCAGAAGAGGTTCCTCCTTGACACATTAAAAAATCTGTACAGGAAATTTCTTGCAGAGAACACAGAAGAGCTGTCATACTCCATGTTCTGCCGCCTCCGTCCTTTCTGGGTGGTTTACCCTTCCCTTGCTGATCGGGACACTTGTATGTGTAAGCTTCATGAAAATCTGACATTTGTCGCAGAGAAGCTGAAACAAATTAAGCTTATTGAATCATCAGTGCTTGAAGATTTAGTCGAAAGTGTGTGTTGTAGTTCCTTGAATAAGCAGTGTATGTATGGTGAATGTGAACTATGCAAGGACCAAACAGTTCCAGTGTCAAGCTTGTATGCTGCAGATGAAAACGTTGTCTTTCTCCAGTGGATGGTCAAAGAAAAGCCAAGAAAAAATGAGGAAGGTCAAACTGTAAAAGTCACTGTGAAGGATGAGGTTAACAAGACGCAGGAACAACTAGTTGAGTTGTTTCATTCACTCCTCTTCAGGTTTCGGAGACATCTCTTCAACATCAAACAGCAGTATGCTTACTGTCGTGAGCTCAAGAAAAACATGTCTGCAGAGGAGTGCCTTATTCATATTGATTTTTCAGAAAATTTCACCTGCAGATATGGGGCAGAGATACAATCAGTTCACTTTGGCTCATCTCATGAACAGGCCGTCCTCCACACAGGTGTCCTCTACGTTGGACAGAATCAGCAACCAACTTGCTTCACCACCATATCTCCATCCAGGCACAAGGCTCCTCCTGCTATCTGGGCACACCTCAAGCCTGTGCTTGATGACCTGCAACATACCCACCCCAACATATCAACTGTACACTTCTTCAGTGATGGCCCTTGTACCCAATACAGGCAAAAAGGCAATTTCTTTCTGTTCAGCACAGAACTGGCCAAGAGGGGATTCAGGGCAGGGTCTTGGAATTTTTTCGAGGCAGGGCGTGGGAAGGGAGCACCAGATGGTGTTGGTGCAACCCTTAAAAGAACTGCAGACAGGCTGATAAGTCAAGGATGTGACATTCCAAATGCTCACACACTGTACAGGGTCTTAGAGGAGAGCAACACTGCCATCAAGCTCTACTTTCTTGAAGACGAGGCCATCGAGAAAGCCCTCCAAGATATGCCAGCCAATTTACCAGTAGTTCCATCCACAATGCGGATCCACCAAGTTGTTTGTGTGGCTGCAGGGCAAATTGTCTACCGTGATGTGAGCTGTATGTGCACAGTCTACAACAAGCAACTGGAATGCCAGTGTTACAATACACAACATTTCACATTTAGGCCTACCCCTAAAGTTGCATCAGTCGTGTCACAGAAGGAGGTTGATTGGGCAAATCCAAACATATGCGGGAGTTGGTGTGTAGCCAAATATGATGATGATTTCTATCCAGGAGTGATTCTAGCCACAGATGAAACTCATGTGCAGGTCAAATGCATGTGTTGTGCTGGACCAAATAGGTACTTCTGGCCACTTCTTGATGATGTCCTGTGGTATCCATTTGAGGACATCTTGGAACACATTGATCCCCCTACTCCGGTGACTTCTAGGCACATGGAAATACAGAAGGAAGTGTGGGCTAGGCTCTCTCAGTTAAAATTATGAACAATTGTAGGCTTACCTATTGTTAATATGAAGATGTTTTGTAGCGAAATGGTCAATTTAGCGTATTCACACTGGTAATAGAAAACGGAACTCAATTTAGCGTATTTGGCGTATTTGGCTTATACTCCTGCCTGGCGCCTGAATATTTAGTTACCTGGGGGGTCGCCACCGTTACAGTTTCCTCAATGTTCAAACAGACATTCCTGCCATTATCAGATGGATATTTTATGAATTAATCTTATTGATATCACAAACACTATTAGTTCATTAATGTGTTTTAATATGCCTAGATTTAATCTAGATTGTTTAGATTTTAAAAGCTATGTTGACAGTAAGACTGTACAAATGTTTAAAATGTTTAAAAATGGCAACATGTGAGTGATCTCACAAAAAAAAAGATAAAACATATGACACGTGATACTTTTCACTCAACCCTGTTATGATGCATTCATCCCTGTTATGAGATCATTTTTTTACATTTTTGTATTAAATACACAAAATATAATATCAATGGTTTCTTTATTGTGTGTATTAAATCAGGGTAAAAATGTCTATTCAAATTTGGTCAGGGATTAGGCAGCATTCTTGATATTTCTAGCGAAAATGTGGAGCTAGATTAGAAATTTCTTCATCATAAGCTGGAAAGGATGGTGCTTTTCATTTTTTTTTAATTTTATCTTTAATTACAATATGCCATTATTTACAAGGGACATCTAAACTGTGAGATTATGCCAGAAGCTGATCTCAAGCTCAGTGGAAAAATGAATAGTTGAATATCAAAATGACTGTGATGGGGTTGAATTAAATTGGGACTTGTTTGAGAAAATAATGCAGAATAATAACTTAATACTCTATGTTAAGATGGGAAAATGTATTTTCTATCAAGTACACATATTACTTTGTCACATCAATTAAAAAAAAGTTTAACATTTTAATGTTCAGTATTTCATCCTCCTCAATCACAAATGGCACCAAATCTGTAGAATGACCCAGCTATAGACACAACAATGGAGGAGTGGAACTGTGAAAACTGCACAAGTTAAGATTAAAAAACTAAGATTGTGCATTTGCCAGCCTGGCTGGATGGTGGTACATTAGATTACATGCTAAATTCATATTAGCATTTATATTAGTGTTTTATTCAGTGTGTGTGTGTGTGTGTGTGTGTGTATATGTGTTCATTAAAGTCTGTTAATATACCGTAATTTCCGGACTACAGAGCGCACCTGATTAAAAGCCGCATGCTCTAATTTTAGAAAGAAAATCAATTTTGTACTTGTACAAGCCGCAGGTGTCCCACGTTGTAATATGAGATATTAGCTAGGGTTGGTCCGATCGCCCTAAGGTAGTGTGCTGTGAGTGCAAGTGTACCCTGCTTGAGGGAGGCAATTTTCCCGGGAATCCCGGGAAATCGACGATGTTTCAAAAGGCAACATTAGCTGAGCCCTGGTCATTTCAAGCAACACTAGTAAATGCGAGTGAGGAGACATTATGCATATGGGTTCCCAATCCGACCATTTATTGTGTATTATTTTGTCATTATTAAGGCAACAAATCTGCATTATATAAACTAATGAAATTTGTTAAAGTAAGTCATTTGGTGACTTCTAAGTCATTAAACTAAGTCTGACTGTTACTGGAGTAATCTACCTCGTTCGCACCTGTCACTGTACATCATGTATTGGAAAACTTTGAATTAAAACCTACTGAGTGAACTCTCCCGTTCTCTCCTATGAACGAGTCGGACAACAACGTGTATCAAACATGAAGCAAAGTGAAAAAATAATGAAGTACGTAACATCCGCATCATATGCTTTTCTTCGAGTATTTTCCATGTTGATGAGAGTGAGTACAAATGACTGATTTACAATAATAAAGCGCGCTTGATTTATCACAATTTCATTGGACCTCTGTGAACTACTCATCAATTTTATTGGTCTACTGTTACAAGGCAAAATGTTTTGGGCACCACAAAAAAAAAAACATACATTAGCCGCACCGTAGTATAAACCGCAGTGTTCAAAGTGTGGGAAAAAAAGTAGCGGCTTATAGTCCAGAAAATACGGTAACTACTGCTCGTGTGTGCTGCCTGCTCACTGAAAATACAAAGTGAGGACTAGCAACAGGAACACATTTGAAATAACATAACTTCACTATCTATATGCCACTGGCAAGAAAACATAGCTATATTTGTATGGCACATTTCATTATGATGGTAACTCACGTAGCTTTACAAGAACACAAGACAAAGCATTTCAGAGAAATATTTCAAAGAAATAAAAACAAACATACATACTTTTTTTTAAAACACAATAGTAAAATGAAAAATTGAAAGACAAAGCAATGAAAATGCTCTAAAAATGAAGAACTGAGATTACAGTCTAAAATTTTGTGTATAAAATATTTTATTAAAAACATTAAGAGCCATTGAATGCAAATATAGAATAAATATGATTTTTTAAAATTAATACTGAATTTAAAACCTGCATAATATTTCATACAGTGTGTATTGGTGGCGATTTCACTTTTTGTCGTCTGGCGCATATAGATGATGATTTCAAGAAGGCATTATTTCAAAATGCTACAGTCAAATGACTTGAAATTCACCACAGTGGTAGTCAATGAGAGGTAGAACAAGGGTGTGGTGGAGTTCCAAGAAAACAATTTGATTTTGATGTTTTATGAATCTTTAAAATTGGCACGTTATTTTTTTTAATCAAGTATAAATATTTATATAGTGTACACACACACACACATACAGTAAATACACATGCATGTATATACATACACATATATACATACCCCCCCCCCCCCCCCCAAAAAAACAAAAACAAAAAAAAGAAAGAAAGAAAAATGCTACAATTTTTTTATCATGTGGTTTGGATCATTAAATAAATCAGCAATAAATACAACAAGAACGTCACAGAGTTTAATATATATGTAGATTATATATATAGATTAATATATGTAATATAATAACGATTCCCACTGCAGCAAGGTGCACTTCTACCAATGGAGTCCCTTTTAACGATGTGTACTTGAATGCAGCATGAAGGAGCGCTACTGTACAGACGATGTAGACGCACCTTCGAAAGTTGAAGTGAGGATGGCGTGACCGCAGTGAGTGATGCTGAGCGTCTGGCGGTCACCCTCCGATTTCTTTCTGCAGGGATCAGCCAACAAGCCCTGGCAGCCAGCTACAAACTGGGCAATGCAACAGTTAGGTGTGTCAGGCGCTGTGGGCTGTGTTGCAAAAGGAGATACAGTATCCCCAAGGCGCACAATGGGAGGCAATCACTAACGATTTCTGGACGGAGTGGGATTACCCCAACTGTTTGGCGCTATAGATGGAAAACACATCCGCGTCAATGCCCCTGCAAACTCGGGGAGCAGTTTTTTTAACTAGAAAGGTTATTTTAGCTTCATCTTGATGGCTGTCTGTGACGCGCACTACCGGTTCACCTTTGTGGACATTGGAGCCTTCGGCAGGGAGAGCGATGCCGGGGTGTTTGGAAGGACCAAGTCTGGAGCGCAACTGGTTGAAGGACGACTCCCTCTTCCGCCCTCCGCTCCTCTGCCTGGGACCGATATCCTGGTGCCACACGTTTTTGTTGCTGATGAGGCGTTCCCACAGAAGGTGAACTTCATGCGCCCATACCCAGGTAATTAAGCGGAGTAGTTTATCTAATATATTTTAATCTCTATTAAACTGCTATAATATTCATTAAAACTAATGAATCATTTATTTCATTCAACTACAGCCATAGGGCTCTGTATGTTTCTGCCCAATTATTGCTACAGCTCTCACTGTTTATTCTTTGGAAAATAAAACATAACTGCAGCCAATGTAGAATAGTTAATTTCACAGTTTCTCAGCAGAGTTCTTTTCCAAAACGCTATATCCACCATTTTAATGTATTTTCATAAATCATTTTTTTACATTTTGTTATCCAAGTAATTTCAGTAGAAGTGTGTTGGGTTATGTTTAGTTGATTTATCTTTACTCAATCAAAACAAAACAACTGCATTTTTATTGATATTACCTGAAATACACAATTAAATAACATGACTTATTAATGTTTTCAAAAATGGATTTATAGCGTTTTGGAAAAGAGCTAATACTTAATATGTCTCTATAGCATAGTCTTTAGCTTTTGCTGCATTTCATATTATTGGTTCAAGGAGGGCCAAGGTTTTCTAATAAGGATGTTCTGTTGATAGGATCTCAGCCCGTGTCTCAGGACCAGAAAGTGTACAATTACCGTCACTCAAGGGCCAGGCGTGTCATCGAAAATGCCTTTGGCATTCTTGCTGCCAGATGGCGAATCCTGGGGAGGGCTATGGAGTGTTCTGTGGATACCGCAGAGGATGTAACCAAAGCTTGTGTGGCTCTCCACAACTTTTTATCCAACCGCGACCCTACCCTGCCTGAGGAGAACAGGTACATACCACCGGGAATGACTGACAGCAGGGATGGTGCACCTGGAGAATGGCGCCAGGTGGTCCAGGGAGATACCAACTTCACCAGTGCCCGCCGCATCACGGCCGCAAGAGCCACCCAGGATGGCATGGCGGTCAGGGAGATATTCAAGGAGTACTTCCAGACGGATCAGGGAAGGATTGACTGGCAGGATCGGCACGTCAGACGTGGCACTCACTTCAATGTTTAGATGTCGTGTCAATGTGCTTTCTTGTAAAAATAAAAAAAGGTATTCTTGTAAGCATGGCTACAAGAATACATACATAACAACATAGAAATGGTATTATGGCCCTTTTCCACTGCAGAATCGGTACGGTACGCTTTAGCGCGGCACGACTCTACCCACTTTCAGAACCGGCCCTGTTCCTTTTCCACTGCCAAGAGGTACTAGTCGGACTACTTGGAATGGGCGGAGTTGGCAGGGTCGATACTGCCGTGACGTAATTTGCAGGCGACTACTGCTGCGTTCGATTGCACTCGGAACTCGGAAAGATCCGAGTTGGAAATTCCGACTTCCGAGGTAAATGCGTTTCATTGCACAACCTCGGAAAACATGGCCGGCCACAGCAAGCTGATGTTTGTTTGGATGTCTTTTGAGTATTTAAAAATCATTCAGGGGAAGTACATCAGCTACTTAAGGGAGAGAGAGAAAGAGAAACGTCGGATGCTGTACGTATGCAAGCCGCGCAGCTGTCATTTCCCCCTTGTGTGTGCGTGCATGCGCGTGTGTGTGTATTCCACTCCAGATGCGCATTTCTCCGGTCGGCAAGATCGGCCCCTCAGCCTGGCACAGAGGTACGCGCTCTGGCACATCTGGCACAATCGGTTAATGGCACCGAAAGGAAACTGGCTCCGCTCCGCGGCTATTTCGCGTCCGTCGTCTATGTTAAGCACACGTTTCTATTGATATTGTAGCGTCCGACCCGACGTAACAACAACATAACACTAGTGTTGCTTTCGTCAACGAAAATTATGACGAAATATCTTCGTCAACGAACCTTTATCACGTGACCAAAACGAGACGAGACGAAACGAAAATGCTGGTCACGTGACGATAACAATAATAAAATGTGTAATCCCATTTTGTTGACGAATAAAAACGAGACGAAAATATTTTGTTTTTTTTGTTTAGTTTTTATTGTAGGTTATTAAAATGCAAGATATTTTTTCTGACTGATTTATTGCCCAATATCGCCGTGTATCTCGCTTCTTTCCCCCGCGTCTTTGTTGTCACTTTGTAACCGCTCCACAGAGGGCACATGGCTAATTAATATGCACGTGCTGACCATATATGGTTGTGTCCAGGCGGGAGCGCAGTATGAGGTGTGTTTGGCACCTGGCTAAGTAAACTCGTGAGAAGGGGTAAATTTACTAATAGATGAACCCTTTGGCTTTGTTTAGCTAATATATTGAAGCCACTGGGGTCTTCTATTATCAGATTTATCTCTCCCTCTAGGTTAACTAACCCAAGTTTGTCACTTGACCACTTTTATGTAATACCTCTCTGGACTATTGTTTTTGTTGTTGTTTGTGACAACCAGTCTTAAAATAACACCTCCAGGAGGTTACAGTTCCATCTCTCTACCACTAGGTACTTATACTATATTGACGGGGTTAGATAGAATAACATTACTGAAAATAGATTAATACAGTTTTCTTTGACTAAAACTAGACTAAAATAATCAGGGACAATTCTGACTAAAACTAGACTAAAATGCTCAGACTTTTCGTCGACTAAAACTTGACTAGACTAAAGTAGTATGAACATGACTAAAACTAATAAAAACTAAAACGACCGCTTGACACAAAGACTAGACTAAAACTAAAAGTAAAATAGGCCGCCAAAAACAACACTACATAACACAAACTTATCTGACAGCTCTCACGTCTTCCTCTGCTCCTCCTCACTCACTCACCTACATGCAGACACACACACAGCTGTCTTCCTCACACTCACCCCGGCCCTCAGTTTCTCATTCAACCCTACCCTATCTGCCCGTAACACATTCACAGTCAGTCAGAAATCACAACGTAAACATCATAACAACAACATCACTGCAGGGGCGCTACAATATTTTCAGTTTCAGTGTGTGTGTGTGTGTGTAGCCTATATACAAAACATGTCACAATAAAAACAGATTAATAAAAAACAGACATGTGTTTTTATTGTTGTGTTGTGTGTGACTGGTTCTGTGAGAGCAGTTGATATCTGTCTGTCAATCTAATATCCCCTATTTTATATTGGCTCACAGGTATGCTTTGCTGCTGTTAAAACCATTCACCAGAAAGTCAATCTTAAAGACGGGTACAGAATGGGAAATACTCATGCAGATGGATGAGCACACATTTCGCCGGCATCTTCGAGTGACCTGGGCACAATTTGATTTCCTGCTGCAGAAGCTAAAACAACACATCCAGAAGGTTCATGTTGGAGGCCGACCAGAGGTTCCTCTTCACCAGAAGCTTGCCATGTTTCTCTGGTATATCGGCAACCAAAACTCTTTTCGAGAGCTATCTGATAAATTCAATGTGTCACAATCAACAGCTCACCATGTAATTCTGGAGATTCTCTGCATACTCTGTTCCCAAACTTCCTCCTTCATCTCCTGGCCAAAAGAGTTTGAGAAAGCAACATCTGCGGCAGCGTTTGCCAGGATCTGTGGCATCAATGACATCATGGGTGCCATTGATGGGTGCCATATTAAAATCCAGAGGCCCATCATCAGAGGCGGCGACTACCTGAACCGGAAAGGTTTTTACTCTGTTCTCCTTCAGGGGATAGTAAATGAGAAAGGAAAGTTTGAGGACATTTTTGTGGGACCACCAGGGAGGGTGCACGATGCACGGATGTTGCGCTCTTCCACATTTTACAGCACTTGGGAGGAGAAGATGGGAGAATACCAGCTGTTAGGGGATAGTGCATACTGTGGGAATGCCTACCCTTTTGTGATGACACCAAAACGCGACAACGGAGCCTTGTCAGCAGAGGAAGAGGCAAGAAACCTACAGATAAGCCGGGGCAGAGTAATTGTGGAGCAGACCTTTGGCAGGATGAAGTGTCGGTGGAGAAGAGTGCGAGACCTTCAAAATACATGGCTGGACATTGTTGTCATGATAATTGCGTCAGCTTGCATCCTACACAATCTGTGTGCAGACCCCACAGATGTGTGTGAGCAGCATCCACTGGGCTGCCCGAGACGGGGTGATGAGAATGAATAGACTGCAACTAGGATGATGATGGCAACTTTGCTTTTGCTTGGAATCTGTCTGTCAATGAATAGTTTTACTGATATGTTCTCCTTTTTATCTCACAATAAGCCATCAACTTTATATGGAAAAACATTCAACATGTTGTGCATATTAAATGTTCATGCATTCACCGCATTAATGACCAGTGGAAGTTCAATTGCTGTTTCAGTTTGACAGTTTTATTTACTAAACGTAGTAAATGTAAAAGCACATATACAGTGCTTAACTTTAAACCTGGCTTTGGAAAAGCGCTTAAGTGCATACAAAAGTATAAAAATAAAGTAAAAAAAGGGGCGGCTGTGGCTCAGGAGGTAGTGCGGTCGTCCTTCAATTGGAAGATTGGTGGTTCGATTCCCGGCTCCTCCAGTCCACATGTCGATGTGTCCTTGGGCAAGACACTTAACCCCTAATTGCTCCCGTTGCTGTGCCAACGGTGTATGAATGTGTATGAATGGTTAGATTCCCCCTGATGAGCAGGTTGGCACCCTGTGTGGTAGCCCCTGCCGTCAGTGTATGAATGTGTGTGAAAGGGTAAATGACATGTATAATGTAAAGCGCTTTGAGTGGTCGCACAGACTAGAAAGGCGCTATATAAGTACAGTCCATTTACCATTCAAATAAACGTTATAAAAATATGACATATTGTGTTTCTCACATTCTCGAAACAAATTCATAACACCTCACATGAACAATAACAGAAGTTACAGTAAGCACAACACCACATTAAAACATCAATAACATGCAGTGTAAACAATTTAACATTCTCATTTTAAAGTTCTTCTTTGGTTAACTAGTTTTTCTCCAAGTAACTCTTCATCATGGCTTCGAATGACTGCTGAGAAGTTTTCATGTGACTCAGCATCTCTTCGTGTCTGCGCTGGGAGGCGGACTCGGAATCACGAAGAAATTCCAAGAGGGAATTATCCTCTGGGCGACGAGGGCGGCAAGGAAAGACTGGCTGGCCCAGAAGAAGGACTGGCAGAAGGTTGCTGGCGGTCAGTCAGAAGTGCATCAGGTCTCCTAATTTCCAAGCAATCCGAAGTTCCCACCACTGGGAACTCTATATCATGGTGCCCTCCAAGGAGTTGCTCCATCTCCTCATAGAACTGAAAGTGCAGTGCCCCCTTTCCTGTAGTACGGTTGTTATCTTTAATTTTCTTGTATGCTTCTTCAAGCAAGAGATTTAAGGACGTCAACTTGTAGTTTGGGAAACAGTGAATGATATTTTTCAACATTTTACTGACCCAGGGACTAATAATTAATCGTTTAAGTAATGAAAATAATTGAGCTCAGTTAAACTTCTTTGTTAATTTACCTTTGGTGTTGATGACACATACGGTAGCCTAATAGGCCTAATGCTATAATAGAGCAGCAACAATTAATTGCTTCATCAAAGACTAATCGATCATTACAACCTGATTAGTAAAAAAATTAATAGACAGATTAATCATTTATGACAATGATTCTTAGCTGCAGCTCTAAATGCATGAAAGAATGAATCACATTCTACAGTGAAACTTTTTTTTTTTTTTTTCAAAATCTCACTCACCAAGTGTCATAACTTCAATTTTGATGGTGAGGTGCTGGTCAAGAAAATATGATGTAGGGTCGGATGCTGACTGATACATAACACAGTTGAAAGGCTGTGTCCTCTCTGCATCCAGATAGAGGTCGGAGTTCTTGTCTGCAAATACTTAAGAGACAAAAAAATATTAAATCTAATAAAATTCCTGCAAATAATAAAAATAAATGCATTACACCTAAATATTAGCTTAAATATGGGAAAATTTGTATATTATCAGCACTGTGTGCTTTTTCGTCCCTACTACACTCACACAAACTCTTTGATTAACAGAGTGGGACTGCAAATACCACGACAAAGTAATCCTACACTTTTAGTAACACTAATACTAAATTAAACGACACATAACAGACAAAAAGTTGAGGAGAAAGTGATTATTTACCTCTCACCGTGTGCGGCGCCATTTTGCTCTGACGATTTTGCACGTATTACCGACCGACTCGGGCTGCTTGGATCCTTCCCGAGTTCCCGAGTCGGAGGTCGGATCTTTCCGAGTTCCGAGTGCAATCGAACGCAGCATACTAATGTGCCCATGCCGCAGTCAGTAAAGTAAACAACAACGATGAAGGCACTGGATGACATCGAGGCGGTACTGCTGCTGCTGTTTGCTCTGTGGCTTGTTGTCACTGAAAACGCCAAAAGACAGAGCAATAGACGTAGAAAAGAAGCGAAGCGAAAGAGACTTGAGATGGACAGAGAATTTTCTGAAATCATAAAGGAATATGAAGCAGAAGACGAGCTGCTAAGAGCGGAAAAGAAACGACGTGTGAGGGTAAGCTAACGATGAAGTTGGTAGCTTGTATGTCAGGTACTAATTTGTTACACAGTTGTTGATCGCTGCGATGTACTAAAATATGGTGTTTTTTGTGTGCGTTTTAGGCGGTCATGTCAGGGCACCGCATACCGTCGCTTTGGACGTTTGACCGATCATCCGAATGGTGGGATGTAATCGTTCCCGGTTTCACGAACGCTCAGCGGATTGAAAACATCAGGATGTCCGAAGAAACATTCAACCACCTGTGCAACAAACTGCGACCAGCTCTGGAACTGAAAAACACGAACTTCCGCAGATGTATGCCCTTAAAGAAGAGAGTGGCTGTAGCACTTTGGAAGCTTGCTACTGGCTCTGAGTACAGATCTATTGGACATCTTTTTGGAGTCAGCATCACATCTGTGTGTCGATGCGTGCAGGACTTTTGTGCTGCAGCTGAGGCGTTGTTGGTACCAGAACAAATCCGGTTTCCAACCCAGGAGAAGTTCGCCGAAATTTCAGCATATTATGAGAACAGGTGGGGCCTCCCACACTGTGTGGGAGCAATTGATGGATCTCACATACCGATCATAGCGCCACAAGACTACCATTGCGATTATTTTAATCGTAAAGGCTGGCACTCAATCATCCTGCAAGGTGTTATTGATGGAAAGGGCCTGTTCTGGAATGTCTTTGCTGGAATGGCTGGGAGCCTGCATGATGCCAGGGTTCTGAGATTGTCCACACTGTGGGAGTTTGCCACCCGGGGGAACCACTTTCCAGCTCACACCAGGAACATTGGAGGGGTTAGTGTGGGCTACTACCTCTTGGGAGACTCGGCGTATCCCTTGCAGAATTGGCTGCTTAAGCCTTTCCAGGACACCGGGCGTCTCACTGCAGAACAGCAGACATTCAACAGAAAGTTCAGCAGAGGACGCGTGGTTGTTGAAAATGCTTTTGGCAGACTGAAGGGACGGTGGCGTTGTCTTCTGAAAAGAAATGACTGTGATCTCCCGCTGGTGAAGTCAATGGTGGTGACTTGCTGTGCTCTTCATAACCTCTGTGAAACTCATGGTGAGAGATATGAGGAAGAATGGGATGCAGTTGCAGCAACAGCAGTTGAGCCAGGGATGGCAGTGGCACAGGAGGTTGAAGAGGAGGGAAGAGATGTGCGTGATGGTTTGATGCGTTACTTGATGTCAGATAGGTAATTGTTAATGTGGAGAATAAACCACACCATGTATAAGTAGCCACATTGTTTATATTGCTTTTGATTGTTGTCTGTACTTTATACTTTGTAAATAAAACGCCTTCATATAGATTTTTTTCTGCCTCTTTTCTGAGCCCACCTGCAGTATCTGTCCAGTATCTGGACACAATAATACTAGTAGTAGTAATAATAGATAATGGTATAAAATAACCCAATTATTAATTAACATTAAGGATGTTGCCCACCTGCAGTACATCTGGACACAATAGTGCTATTGATGGGTGTATCAATGTGTGAGTGCAGCCATTTCATAGATATTGGTTACTTGTGAAATAGATGGAGACATGTCACAATGTAGTCAGACCCATGCTTGTGTAACGTAGTTATGACAAAGTCATATTGTTTAGTAAAGAGTACAAGTCATATGGTTTAGTAAAAGCTCTTTAATAAAAAAAACACATGTGTGACAAAGTAGACAAAACAGAAGACAGAAGTAGTGCAAACTATATACAAGGGTGAAAAGAAAGTAGAAAGAAGTAGTGCAAACTATATACAAGGGTGAAAACTATATACAAATGCATTGAGCATGTAGTGCAAAGTCAGTGCGCAGTAGTGCGGTGTCTGGGCAGTAGTGCGATGTCAGTGGGCTCCAGTCAGTCCAGGGGTGGTGGAGCTGGGTTCCTCCCTGCGATTGCCTGCGCAATCTGACCCAGCACTCCAAGCAGGGCTTGATTGAAGGCAGCGGTCTGAGCCCCCTCTTCCCTCCTAGTAGCCCTCTCCTGCTCCATCATCGCGTTGAAGTGGCGTTCACGCTGCTCCAACGTCCTCTCACGCTGGTCCAGCATCCTGTCCTGGTAGCGCTCATCTGCCGCCATCATGTCACGCAGGACACCAGTGTTTTCCTGGAAGAGGCTTCTTTTCCTCTTGCCTAAATAACAAATGAAGGAAAGTGTAAATGGGAGGTAGTTGACCAAAGTTATGGGGAAAAACATTGCAGAAAAACGTTTGAACGTTAAAAGCTACATGGTGACATTTGGCAATTCTTACCAGGGCGTGGGGTGCTTATTGCAGCAGGTGCCAACAACGGTGTTGGTTCAGGGGTTGATGGTCTCGGTACCAGTGCTTGTTGATCTGGTTCCGATTCCAGCGGCATTGGGGAGTCTTCAAAGAGGGAACACTCCTCGCTTGCACAAACCGAGTCTTGAGGGGGAAAAAAGAAAGTGTGAACATACAAAACTCATGCATTTAAACACACAATAACAGCATTAGGTTAAGTGAGATGCACATTCGTCATTGACACCGTGCTTAAAAACAATAGACTACGAAGTTAGCGTTAGCCTACAAAGCAGTAACGTTAGCTTAAAAGATGGTGTTGTTTGCTACCTCACATAAAAACTATGATACATACGGAACTTTTACACAAGTTCACGACTGGACATGTAACTTTTAAGACATAAACCATGTATTTGTTAACATGTAAGCTGTGGAACAAGGCAAGGGGATAAGCAACACTTACCATTATCTATAGCCGCTAGCAAAGACGTCGCCGTGTCCAAGCCACTCTCCTTCCCCTGGTTCGCCGGACGGTGGCCGTAAATGCCGTCCATTTGGTCGAACCACTTCCACCTCTTGCGGTTCACCCCACTCCGGCTGTTGTGGTCCTTCACCTGCCGGTAGTCACTCTTCAACTTTTTCAGCTTGTCGCGGCACTGCTGAAAACTTCTGTGGAAGCCCTGGGCGGCCATCAGCTGGGCGACCTCCTGGAACACCTTTTCGTTCCGCGTTGCTCCATCCAGCTCCTTCTGGATGCGGTCCTCGGCCACCACGCACAGAAAGGTCTGCACTTCTGTCACCGACCACGATGTTGATCTCCTTGTTGTTCCTTCCATCTTCTAAAAATCGTTCTTGCTGTGTTTGTGCTTTCGTCGCATGTATGACGACATCTCCTTCGACCAATCAGTGGACAGCGCCGTTCACGTGACAATTTAGTATCAGTTCGGCTCGGTTAGTACCACCTCTGAAACAGGTACGAAAAATCGTAACGGTTCCCAGGTCCGGCCCCCAGTGGAAAAGGGCACAAAGCGGGTAGAGTCGTACCGTACTGTACCGTACCGTTACTAAATCGTGCAGTGGAAAAGGGCCATTAGAGTGCTAATTTCTTTATTTATAGCACTAAAGTGCAACAGTAGCCAACAGCAACAGAAGCAAAGGCACTTAAAAAACAGTACAAGTAATACATTCTGGGGTCTATATAGATGATGAACAATAGAACATTTGACATCTATATTATGTAATTAAAATGGAGATTATCCATATGTGAGCAGCAGCGTCTGAATGTCTTTCATCAGCTTCTTCGCATCATTTGGAGGGAGGTCCTGAAGAAAACTGTTCAGATAACCAGTAAATGTGCTATACACACTTTTACCCTCACGCCGCAACTCCTCCAGTCTCTCTAGCAATGCTGTATCGACTGGATCCAGCTCGGCAGTTCTCCTCCTCCTCTTTGAGGCACCAGGCTGGGGGCTCTGAGAAGGGCCGGGGGGGGGGGGGGGGGGGGGGGTTCTCACATCAATTGGTGGTGGTGGCGGTGACGACGAGGACCCATGCGCTGCCGACAGTGCAACACCTTCCTCCTCCACCTCCTCCACCATCATCATCTCCTCCTCATCTTGAGTCTATAGAAGTACAAAATATATCATTAACTCTATATCATTATCTCTCTCCAACACAAAATTCATTGTTTATACTATATTTTCATGAATGAGACATGGTTTACAAAAACTGAAATATATTTGGGTCGATTTGGTAGGGGAGTCAAGTTTTACCATATTTAACCACTTATGCATAGGTAGACCCAGTACCTGTCTCATATGCCCACTCATATTTCATGCTATATTGATCTAATTTTGCACCCAGCTTCACAAGACCTGGTGCTAGGGCTCAGTTGTGTTTCTAGGTCACTTTATATGACTTGAGGGCTGATATGTGGTCAGATCAGAGGTTCAGAGGAAGAAAAAACTATATTCTAGCCTCTGTGGCCCTGTGTCAGTACATCACACAGTTATTCTGATGGTCTCTGCTGACACCTCTGTGTCACAGCTTTCCAAAGAGGTCAGACATTTGATTATAGGCCAAAGTATGTAGGAGCAATGCCCTCCTAAGTAGATGATGTGCAATGTCAGGCAAAAAGCTATAGATATAAAGTAGATATAAAAGCAGATATAAAAGAGACTTACATTAAAGTTTGTCGAGGTGTTTTGGTGGTTGACGTGAACTCTCAGCCACGCCAAGCGCTGCAAGATTGGATGATCTGCCCCCCAGGCACCATCCCCGCTTCTTTTGGCCATCGCTTTATTATGGTAGCGCACAAAGCGATCTCTGGCCAGATTCCACTTCATTCGTACTGTTTTGACTGGTAAATTGAGGGAGTGCGCAATCTCCTCCCAGCTGTTTTGACAGCGCTGCTTGTCTCGATTGCATATCTGTTCTTCTAAATTTAGCGCCATTTTTAAATGTCCAAATGTCTCTCTTCTTCGTCGATTTTCGCGAATGGTTGGAACTTGACTCTATACTGCCGCCGCGATTTCCGGTGGTATTGCTCCGTTTCGCCCGGAGCACTACGGATTGCTAAGCTCTCTGGCTACGGACCTACTGACGGACGAAACCACCTCCGGGACCGAACGAAAGCGCCCGTATCCGGCTTCACCGTAGGGTGTGAATCGGCCTTTAGGCTGTGACAGTTCTAGACAGTTTTAGCTGCTCTGTATGTCACTGTCCAATCAGTGCAGGGCAGTGCTCCATGAAGTACCCCTTTTGGGTGACTTTAGTCACTCTCAGTCGTTACAATGCATTCTCTATGTGTTCCGGGAGGGCTCGCCCTAACGTGCTTTTGTCATACGTAACGCGAGCATAGCCTGCATAGCCACAGTAGTCACATTCAAGGTCAGTATGGCAAATGTACGGAGCAACTCGATCATTTCACTGAAAGAAGTCGCTTTCAGCCGACGTAGTAACGAAGATAAATTGGCAACGAAACAATTAGGACCTCCCAGACCAAATTTAAACATAAAACAAGTTTCTACCAAGGAAGGGAAAACATATAACGGGATTTTCATGGAGCTGGTATGAGCGGAAACCCTGGCTAGCAGGCTGTGAACGCTTTATTCTGCTACACTTGCACACTGTTTCACCCTGATCGCAGCACGGCAGACACAACTGCATGGACAACTACAGGAGTCACCGACATGCATCATCTGTCTGAAAAGGTGAAGAAACAGGAGTCCTCTAAGACCCACATGGACAGTTATCTGAGGTTTTCTGCATTTGGGCGGGTTAACATCTCAACGCAGCTGGATGAGAGCTACAGGCTAGCGGTACGTCGTCACAACGATGAGGTGAGCAAGAACCGACACATCCTAGCCCGCCTCTTCGACTGTGTCAATTTTGTGAGTGTTTGAGTTATCTTTGTGAGGCAAAGATGAAAGTGAGGGCTCCAACAACCCAGGCGTTTTTCGTGGCTTGGTTGACTTGGTGGCATCGCTGGATGAGGCGTTTGAGGAGCACCTGAAAACTGCCACAGTTTTCAAGGGCACATCAAAGACTGTGCAGAATGAGCTCCTGGAAAGCATGCTAGCGGTAATCAGGGGGCATATCACGGAGGAGGTAATGCGGATGAGACCACCGACGTGTCAACACAGTGTGTTGAGATACATCGACATTGAGTTTCTGCCTGTTATGGATGCAACATCTGAGTTGATTGCTAGCGTACTTCTGGACAGACTGAACATCAATCAACAATCTTTTTTTCCGAAGGTGACAGAGAGCGGGCTGGTGTGCAGCAGAAGGTGCATGCCCATTTCAAAAATGCCCATTATGTGCATTGCTATGCACACCAGTTTACTCTGATCATGCAACAGGCCACTTCTCATGTCGCAGCAGTGAGAGTTTTCTTTTCCGACCTGTGCGGTATTGCCACTTTTTTTGTACCCGGTCACCAAAGCGCACAAGCATACTTTTGACCAGATTGTTCAAAGAAGGCTGCCAAGAGCTTCATCCACAAGATGGAATTTCAACAGCAGGATTGTCAACACTGTGCATGAGAACCTTGATGACCTGACGCAGTGCTTTGAATCCATGAGGACATCGGGTTCATTTGACAGCACCACAGTGAGGGAGGCATCTGGCTTCCTGAGGAGGCTGCAGGATGAGGACTTCCAGAATCAAGCAATGACAGTGAAGGTTAGGAGTCTGGAAATGTTGCTGAGGGAGTTGAGGCTGTTGAACCTGAGGTACCACCACCTCCCAGAGCTCAGGGGGAAAAAGCCAAAGAAAAGGGTGTCAAAAATGTCTGGAAAGCTAAGCTAACCAGTTTGAGGAAGACCTGCCTCCTTTTCTTGGAATAAATATGGTGTCATATGTCATATGTCAGATACCCAAGATACAGAATGTACTGGTCATCAGAGACAGGACTTTGTCTTGATTTGATATCCAATGCAATGCCAGTGAACATATTCAAGCAAATTTTGAGTTACATGCACTTTGTTGAGCAGGATCCTCTGGGTACATGTACAACTTTGAACCCTATCAAGGTCCAGCTGGGGGACAAGGTGAGATCAGTCAGCTGGGAATGGCTGGAGATGTAGTCATGTGCCTTTGTGAGGATATTCAGGACAAGAATCACAAGGTGTCTTTTGACAATATCTTTTGCACCATTCCCCTCCTTCAGGCACTAGAACACCAAGGGATCTATGGCACTGGCACGTGAAGAAGCAACAGGCTCCATGGAGCACAAGAAAAGCTGAAAAGTGAAAAGACACTCAAGCAAGAAGGAAGAGGACCTGTCTCTGTCGTTCAGTCATCCACAAGTTTATGAATAGAGCTCGAATAGAGAGGCCTACAGGGAAGTGGAGGAGCCACCATTACAACTATACCTAAACAACTACCATGTTATTACATTGTTTTTTACAGTACAAAACGCACAAGTCCATAATATCTCATTATAGAATAAACATAGAATTTATTTATTTTTTCGAATTTTGTTTTACATCCCTAAGGATGTATAAAAACACTTAGGAAAAAAATCCTGACTGGGTTTATCATAATTCATGCATGAAAGGGTTAATGTAATTTTTACATTTTCAGTTTTTGTTGATGTCAATAAGGTGATCATTTTACTTTGTTTATTACTGAGGTAATAGTGGATGATTGTGGAGTGTGAGAGTGCATTATATTGACTGGTGTTACTAATATTTTGTCCACTCCATTAACATACAAAATATTAGAGACACTTTTCAAGATAATGCAACTCATTACATCATCATCACCCACTGCAACATCAATGATAAAGATAAAGTAGAATTATCACTTTTATGGCAATGTCAGAATATGAATAAGCTTTGTAAAAGCAGAAGTTATAGCAGCTGTTGTATTGGATTGAATTTGATTGTACAGGTGTATCTAATTAAGTAGCTGGTGACGGTATATGCATAAAGTAAAGCTAGATACTATTACTAATAACTAGATAAATATTAGTGTTTTGAAATGAGCATTCTCTTCACTTTTCTAAATGCTACCAGACACTCATATTTTCATGTACTAACACTGTTGGTCTGTTTGCCCTCAGAGACTCATCTAAACAGCAGCAGAAAGTAGCGACAGGAACCACAAGACCAAAGAGGGCCTTGGGAGAAGAGGACAAGCAGAGGCTGTCAAAGGAGATCTGCAACACAATCCTGGCTCACACCAAACAAAGGTTCTCCTTCAGTGATCACTTTGTGAGTAGCCACACTGCTACAGGCAGAGATGTTTTAGCAGCACTGCCATACATTTCCTGTTGAGGCTCTGAATGCCACTGTGAGGGCATATCCCAAGCTGAACAAGGCAAAGCTCAGGACAGAACTGTCTCTCATCTATGAGAATCCAGAATTAAAGGGCTGCTGTGGTGCACTGGCACTGTACCAGGTTCTGCAGAAAGACTGTGGTTCTGTTGAACATTCTCATTACCACTCCCATGACAACAGCTGAAGCTGAGCGGTGTTTCTCAATGTTGAAGAGAATCATGACGTTCCTGCGCAATGCAATGGGCCAGGAACATCTGAATGCACTGGCCATGCTCTCCATGGAGAGGAGCTAGTCAGGAACATGCCTGATTTCAATGAGAGAGTTATGGATCACTTTGCTGTTTTGAAAGAGAGACGAGCAAAATTTCAATGTAGTGTAGTGACACTCTCATTTGTAGTCTCTGTCTCGCTCTCTGTCACACACACACACACACACACACACACACACACACACACAGAATCTATTAAGTGTTGATGTTGGTTTCATTCAAATGCTGCTTCTGAATCTGATTATTTTTGTTCATGTTCATTTTTGCAAATCTATACAATTGGCATTACTATACAATTGAGATTATATTTGTCTTTGTAGTTCACTGTTGAATGTGTGCACTTTCATTTGCACTTAAAGATAATTAAGCTGCACACAATCTTTAAGATGTTACTGATATGTCAATCTGTACATTTCCTGTATTTACTGTTTGTTTCTGCAAATACAGAGTATTGTTTGTGCAATGTTGAGCAATTTGAATGCACTACCCCTTTATTTAGATTTATATAAACTATTTGTAATTTAAAAAACTACTTTAAAGAACTGTAAATAAATACTTTGATTCACAGTTTATCTCTCTGTTGATCTTCATTTGTAGAGCCAAGATAATTTTATTTGTTGAAGACTCCTGGATGTAACTTTCCTTGTAGCCATTACATTTGGTATTGCTATGTAAATTGACCAGAAAATAACAAGATGTGGCAATTTTCTTGCTGCCTATTAATTTTCCCATTGAACAGATCACTTTAGTCATCATCAGAACAGTTGCCCCCCCTGAGAAATTTATCAGGAGCCACCACTGCATGTGAGACGTCTAATGTACAATTTTATAGACCAAATCTGCCACAGGATTGCATGGCTTTTATGGTCACTGAACTTGTGTAAATGAGCCAAACAATAGTGTGCAATTCCCTAAGCATCCTCAAAGGGTGACATGTATTGCAAAGTGCACTGTCAAGAAAATACTGTGCTATTTGCATGTGTGTAAGTTGAGTAATGTAAGTTGATTTGGTGCAAAATTGGTCCATTTCTATGCAAATAAGTAGTTGCCACATGCATTTAGGGTGGAGTTATTGGCATCTTTAAATAGTTGGTGTTAACGCAACCTCACTCACTCTCTCCCTCTGTATCTCCTCAAATCCTCAAGAGACATTAAATGATATTGAATGATATCAAAGGCAAAATCTACAGTCATACATTGGAGGGGTCAAGTTGGTAGTCTTAACTTGGACTTTCAATGACTTTAAAATAAAAATGACAGCCTTGATGGAGCTCAGGGTTGATCTATAAGGGCTGTTTTATTACAAACAATTCCACCACATAAACCTAACTTTAGATACATGGTCTGCATGTGTCCGACCCAACCCGTACACACAAATTACACAATAGTAGTGGTGTGAATCCTCACTGTCTTCATGATTGGATTCGATTACGATTCAGCTGTTAACGATTCAATACGATTAGATTCTACGATGCATCTCAATGTATCTCCTGATTTTTCTATATTATTGCATGGCTGATTTTTCATTAATTGATCCAAGAAGTCAGATAAATATGAATTCCCTTTTAAGAAAGTACTGAATCTGAATGTCAACATTCAACATACATGTTAAACATAAATGTTTTCACATTAATTTCACTTGACTTCTAACCTCAGTAAACATTTTCAATGTGTTTATGGTCTCAATCGCTAGTTTAAAGCCTTCTTCAATGCAGTATGATGTTCATTTGGGACATTTTGGCCTCCCTGATTTTATATTTGACGATAAAGCAGGGTATGCATTAGGGCGTGGCTACGTCCTGATTGACAGGTTGATTGTCCTCAAGATCAAGCCCTCGCAACCTCCCCGCTCCGCCCATGGTCCCGCCTATTCCCCCGCCTCATGCCCATATAAGTAGAATACGTGTTTTTATTTTTCCCAGAATGCACCTGAAATTTTCAAGATAGCGCTGCCTAGATTCAAAACTATTGGCTTCCGAGCAGCAGTCCATAAACCAATGGGTGACGTCACGGATGTTACGTCCATTTCTTTTATACAGTCTATGGGTGAGACAGACTGAGCACAGTTATTTCCCTCATGTCAGAGTTTACACTGTTTCATGCTGCAGTGTGTGTTTTTCATCTGTTCTGTTAGCAGCTCCGCTAACGTTAGCGTTAACTGAGTTACGGCTTTGAAAGTTAGTAAGCTTCACGATCATCTTGCAAAGGTAATTATTTAGTCATTCAATTACAAAATGTTTTAAACCGCTTTTATTTTGAAGATGAACTACAGATGGACTCTCACGTGTGTGCCTGTAAGACTGTCCGTCTGCTGCCTTCACAGTTTGGTTCCTCATTTGTCTTCAGTCAATATCAAGTTATTAACTAACTTTTAATAATCGATTCTTGACTTTTGTTAATCAATGCGGGTCGTCCACATCCGCATCACGATGCATCGTATAATCAATTAATTTTAACACACAATAGGGTATTTTTCACCTGTTTCTCCCAAATTTGCGGGTCACCTGTGCAGGACTCTGTGTAGCAGAACATAGAATATTAATTACTGTCATATCCTGACTGATCCGGTGTTACTGAAGTTACTGCTGCTGTGCTTAAATGCAAACAGCCTCTCTCTGAGTTTGGAGACGCATTTATCGTTTTAACTGCTGTGTGATGCTGCAGCCAGCTGTGCCACATGTGGGTAACAAACAGAAAATCAAAACTGATGTCTCTTCTAAATCACGGATACATTGAGTGACACCTGTGCAATGCTGTAAGATTCTGATATTAACATGTTTCAGCACTGCCTTAGTCACATTAATAGCTGTATTTTGATATCGCAAAACAAGGACAAATTGCACTCAGCTGCAAAATCTTACATCATTAGCACAAACACTTTTGTGAATAGGACCTTAAAACAGGGCAGATTGTGCTCGCAAAGGCTGTGCAATTCATGGTACTTATTTGGTACATGGTACTTACCATTAGTGTTTACTATTGGATTTTGTTTTTTTTACTTGGTATAACTTGTCAGTCCGACATAAAGTTTGAACTGAATTATTCCATCAGAATCAGTATCAGCATTATTGGCTGATATCAGGGATACAGCAGTGCCTGAGTTAGTGCACTGGAATAAATATTGTGAGGGGATTGTAATAAGTTACTTTATATGCATACAATGGGTGGTTTATGTAGAGTATATGCATGTATACGTGTAAAGTGTACACAACTTGCTTAGATTTACATCTGTCAATGATGGACACTATGTCCATGTTATCTGCATCTTAATCTGCAATATGTTTTGTAGTACTCAAGATTATTTTCTTAATCCTGAGTGTTCATAAGAGTGATGCCATGTGAGAAGAAACAATTTGTTTCTATTTGTTTTTGTGTACATTGTACTTGTATGTCCATGGTGTGAAGGATCTTCAGTCATTTTCCCCTGCCTGTTTCCTGACTCAGGAGTTGAATGAGTCCTAAAACCCGGGTTTAGACAAGAGTCAAATTTAGGATTATTGTGAAAAGCCATATTTTAGTTTAACTGAGCACCCACATCAGGACTAAGTGATGGAAGAAAATCCAGTGTGTCCAAAGAGTCATTTTGTAAAAAAAAAAAAGAAAAAAGAAAAGAAAACTCATTTAAAAGTAGATGTGAAGTTTATATGAGGTTAAAAAGAACAAAAAAAAGAAAAAAACAAACACATCCAACAAAACCTACCTGTACTGTACCTACCAGCAGCTGTTTAACAGTTTCCTGCACTTAGAGCAAGCACCAGGAATGCAGTGTATTATGTGACAGTTTGGTCAAAGTACAAAATGGAAAAGATTCCTAATTGTTAGTAAATCCCATGAAAAGACTTAAACCATCAATGTGTTAATATTATTTTAGATTTCCCTACCCTGCCTGTGGCTCTCAGCTCTAATCCCATTGTTTCCTACTGAAGATTTAAATATTTTAAACACTTAAACATAAAGCTATATACAGATAAACAGCATATAGTTTATTTCTCTTTTTTTAAAGGACTAAAATGGCTGATCAGTTTAGTTTTTAACAAACAATACTCAATCAGGATGAAAACAATGACTTTGTTAGGAACTATTTTCAGCAGTGGATTTATCATTCAATATCACATTTAGTGCTTTAGTGAGTATTTCTGGCAGCAGGACAGAGTGTGTGGGTTTTTATGACAATATAAAAATGGACTATGATCAGACTTATCCTTTAATGTATCAGTTTGGGATGTTTTTCAAAACAACACTCAACTCAAAATCTACCTTTTGGGCACACTCTCCCTGACTTGACAGTGGTTTTCTTATGAATGCAGATCAGCAGCCGTGGTACACTTAAATTCAGTCACTTCCAATGGAAAAAAGGGTTAAAAAACCTTTTAAAAATAAAAGAACATCTTTAGACCTCTCAATATTACAGAATCTTTGTTTGTAGCATATAATATATATCAGACATACTCAAGGGCCAGATATAGTAAAGTTATTAACATGGACAGTGGTCATGCGTGTGAATACAGCTATACAAGTGTGTCTGCATACACTGCTTTGTGCACATACATATGTCAGTGGTACAGTCCGTCAACAGCATACATTACCATGTTGAGACACAGCTACAGTTTGCCAGGATATGGGAAAATGATTAACTGTATCTTTAAGGAGTCTTCAGTATGTTAGAATCCACTGAGGGCAGATGAATGCACCACTGGCTTTTTATAGAACTCACACTCTTGTCACATCAAACAGTTATAGACCGACAGTTTCAAACACATTTCCTCTTCCTGTTATCATACAGACAGTTACCAACACACTATCCTCTGATATGTGAGGAAATATACTACAAAAACATTTGGATTACACACAAAGCTTTATTAACAATTTCTGTGGCTGCAGATTATTTTCTAACAACCAATAGGCTTTGTTTTGAGTCAGTGATTCCAGTCCAATTTCAGTTCAACTCATTTCCTATTCCCTCTCTGCATTACCTCTTTGTTGGCTTCTGTCTCTGCTTTATTTCATAGCATTGTAGATGGCAATACATGAAGAGATAAACCACTTTACACCTATAGAACAACATAAAAATAGTGATAAAACAAAGACCCAGAATCAAATTGAATTACTGTCCACTTGTGAGAGCATTGTGAATCTCCTAACATCTCCCCCAGGGGTGTAAATAAGACCCCTCCTTCACACACCCATTCCTGTATCAAGATTCTATTGTCCTATATTGCTGGTGAATGATGATAATATGCTTAAACACAGTAGGCGCTCCAGACTTGAGTTCAATGAGGCGTGCAGAGCACAGGTTGCCTCAGTGATGGGAGGACCATTACCCAGCAGGCTCTTCCTCAGTTAATCTAGTCATTCCCAGCTCCAGCACTCAGCCTCAGGGAATCCTGCCGAGAAAATGGCTGGGCAAACACCTGGGGCGGAGTGCTCCACTATGCATCAAATGAGAATTTGCCCTCCCTGTTTCAAGGCCACTGTGATAACGTTACACTGCAATATATCTGAAGGGATTCTTTCTTTGCTCTGGTTAAAGATGTGATGAGTTGCTGAAAGCACAAACCTTTAGTTCAGCCTCCCTGTTCTCCACACACCTCTCTGTTTCTTCCTCATCCTCGTCCTTGCCAGTTTTCTGCACATTGGTCATCTGCCTCTATCTGTGTCTTAAAGGAATAGTTAATCATTTTGGGAGAGAAACATATTCACTTTTTGAGTGAGATGAGAAGATGTTTTTATCACCACTACGACCAGTATGGGATTTAATCACACACCATGCCTCCACTCACCTCTCCAGCCGACTGTGGCAGCTGTCTCCATCTGACCCAGCAGACCTCAGAACTGGAAGAGAGAATATCTATCCTCTACCAGATCCGAGACAAGGAGTGGATCATGGACTCTCTGGTCACTGTGGGTTGGGCTGTTATAAACACAGCAAACAGTGAGTTGAACTCGACCATCACGTGTCTGGACGCTGCTGCTGCCAAGACAACGGACGACTGGGCCCAGCTGGAAGCAAAGCCCAAATCTATGGCCAGCTCCAATCCACAGCTGGCAGGGAGAACCATGGTGAGAAGCTCCTCTCTCGCCCACACCTGCCTCAGGATCTCTAACTTTCCAACACATTTGTCATTCTGGATTTTCCTCCGCTCGGGGGTCAACGAAGCCACCCCCCCATCATCGCTGGAGCCTCCGCTGTGTCCAGGCTGTGCATTTCACCTTTCAACCAGCACTCTCAACCCCTCACTTGTTCCTCATGACCCCACACCGTGCATTTAACACCATGTCCTGCATACTTCCAAACAGAAGAAAGCAGATTCATGGTAACACTCCCCCTCCACCAGCTCCACACAGTCCACCTTAATTCCTGCAGCCTCTCCAGTTCAGCCTGACGACACTGGTGATCGGTGACAACATCATCAGACACATTAGATCAAAGACCTCCACCACCTACTGTTACCCCTCTGCCAAGGTTCTGGACATCATCCAGATGATCCCAACTCTTGTGAGTAAACACCCACATGCCAAGAACATTGCTGTCCACGTTGGGACAAACAACATGGCCGATACTGAGAGTGAGATTTTAAAACGTGATTTTATCAGTCTTTTTAACCTTCTTAACGACTGTAATAAATCCGTTTTTATCTCCAGAGTGATCCTCACCTACCGCTGAGGCATTAGACGTTTTAGCAGGCTGCTTTCTCTCTATACCTGGCTACAGTCTGTCTGATCCTCTCACACTTTTTATTGACAATTTTAATCTTTTTTGGATTGTGTGGATTTTTTATGGTGGAATTCATCCCAGTAGACAAGGCACCTGTGCACTCCCTGCAAACATTTTCCACACTGTATCAACACATATCAGTCCCCAACCAGCACCCCTTGCAGTCAACACAGGGACACTTCAAGTGCTGTCCTGTCAATCCCAGTTAATATCATCACCAGAAAAATCTGCAGGACCTCTGGAGCTCGTTTTCATAAACTCAAACCAGTACAGTTACACAAAGGAACTACTCATCCACCTCATAACAGAAGTCTGAACCCTTTAAAATGTCAGGTGGCTTTTGAACAAGACATTTATTATTAATTACCTGATTTTAGATAACAATATTGACTGCAGATTTGGACTTGGCTTAGCACAGATGAATCAGCTTCTCTCCTGGAAGCCTGACCAACCAACTATAACTTTTAATTTTCATCCCATACTGGTAAGAGAGGAGCAGGTTCACCCACCATCTTCTCAGCAGCATTTAGTTTTAAAAACATTCGATTTGAGGAATACACGTCTTTTGAATATCACTGCCTTGTTTTTAACAGTCCGCCACACAAAAGATGTTCAACTTTTATTTCAGATTTCTCAGAGCTGCTCTCAATCATCCACACACATTTTAACAGAATTATCATGTAGGTGATTTTAATTTACACATGGATAAACAATCAGACTCACTTAAATATGCTAAATTGTATGATGAAACATGTAACTCAACCTACACACAGGAGATGTTCACATTTTAAATTTAATAACTCATGGCCTTTATACCAATATTTCCTCAGGTGTGGATGTAGGCATTTCTGATCATTTTTGTATTTTCTTTACTGTCAATGGTTTTAATCAGGAAAATATTTCAGAAAGAACTGTGAGAAAGTGCTATCTTACTGATGAAGTGACTCCAACTTTTATTCATCACATGACACTCCTTCCAACATTTTACCTCCCTCCTGTGATTTTATTGTCAACAAACAGCAAACTTAAATCAACACTTGATATTGTTGCCCCACTAAAATTAAAAAAGATCAAATCAAATTCAACCCCTCCCTAGAAAGATGAGACAGTTAAACAGCTAAAGAGAAAATGCCACACAAGCAGAATGGAAATGGAGAAAAACTAATTTAAAGTCCGTGTAAAGTAAGAATAAATATGTGTTCTGAGTTTGACATACCACAGAAAAGTGTGTTGTTAACCACCCCGCCAAATTTGAATGATAAAAAAAAATCACCAAATACATGAAATTAGGCTTCAAAGTTGTGTAAAAAGCAACCTCTTTCTCTTCTCCCAAACGTTGTGGGAACGCCGAGTTCGCTGAAACCCCGCCCCCTACCAAGTGTCACCTGTCAATCAAAGTCACCATCTCTACCAGAAACATAGACGCTACGTCTGAGAGCTTTCTGCTTCTAACTCAGCTGCTAGCTCGGCAGCTAAATCGGCAGCTAATTCAGCTGGCTAACTGTAGACTGTAGTAGTAGTAGTAGTGTGCGCTGAATGTATTTATACCTCTACAGCATCAGGGGCAGGTTTATGCCAATACATTTTTCAGACTCTCCCACTAAATCCTGAATACAGAAATGTTGAAACACAGTTTGTGAAGCCTAGCTCCACAATTCAAATCTAAATTTGAACCTTTTTTAGAAATACATTTACGACCTATTCAATGTGTTTAGTAGAAAATGTCTGAATTCACTTTTCACAGTCTTTAACCATTCACTACCAAATTTTCTGTGAACAGCTAATCACCTATAACAAGGCAATTAAACATGCAAGACAGTCCTACTTTTCAAATCTGATCAATAACAACTGGAACAATCCTAATATTTTCAACCATTGACTGTCTTATTAGGGACTGAGCCGAAAGACAAGAGGGCGAGGACTCAAGGACCCTATTGTTTTTGTGTCATTTATTAGGGCCCGATCGCTGACCAGTGCAAAGCCCTATTGTATCTGTCAAGATTATTATTAGGGCCAAAGCGCTGACCAGCGCGAAGCCCTATTGTATCTGTCCGAATTATTCTTCTCTTTATTAGGGCCCAAGCGCTGACCAGCGCGAAGCCCTATTGTATATGTCCAGATTATTATTATTAGGGCGCGAGCACTGTCAAGCGTGAAGCCCTATTGTATTTGCTAAGATTATTATTAGGGCCCGAGCGCTGACCAGCGCGAAACCCTATTGTATTTCTCAAAGATTATTAGGGCCCGAGCGCTAGCCAGCGCGAAGCCCTATTGTATCTGTCAAGATTATTAGGGGGCCAAGCCCGAGGGGCCGAGGGAACACGTATGCAAGCAGACGCTTTTCCTAGGACCAGCAGTGCTAGGAACTCTATTGTTTTTGTGCTGGTTTTTATTATTATTATTAGGGGGCCAAGCCCGAGGGAACGCGTTTGAAAGCAGACGCGTTTCCTAGGACCAGCGGTGCTAGGAACCCTATTGTTTTTGTGCTGGTTAGGGGGCCAAGCCCGAGGGGCCGAGGGAACGCGTATGCAAGCAAACACGTTTCCTAGGACCAGCGGTGCTCGGAACCCTAGGAACCCATTGTTTTTGTGCTGGTTTTTATTATTATTATTATTAGGGCCCAAGCACTCAACAGTGCGAAGGCCCTATTGCAATCGTAAAGATTATTATTATTAATATTATACAAGTCAAGTCAAGTCAAGTTTATTTATAAAGCACATTTAAAAACAACCTCAGTTGAACCAAAGTGCTGTACAGATATTAAAATACAATATAATCACACACACAATATAATAATAAATAAAAACAATAAATGAATAGTAAGAGCTCCGTTTAAAAAACTAAAATTAGAATAAAACAAATAAAAAGTAAAATAAATAAAAAGTAGGAAGCCAAGGATTCTCGCCTAGCTGGGATTGAACGCCAAGGAAAAAAGATATGTTTTTAATAGTGTTTTAAAATGCTCTACAGACTGTGCAGCTCTAACGTGGAAAGGTAGGCTGTTCCACAGCTTGGGGGCCGCCACTGAGAAGGCTCTGTCCCCCCGAGAAGAGAGTCTGGACCGAGGTACAGCCCAGAGCAGCTGGTTTGTTGACCTCAGTGCTCTAGATGTACTGTGAGGCTGTACAAGCTCTGATAAATAAGATGGTGCCAGATACAAAACAAACGCTGTTTTGACAGCCTAAACGTGCCCCAAAAGTCACGAAAATTTGCACACACATCAGACCCGGCGAAAAATTTTATATTTTATGGTCCGCCAAAATGGCCGTCGCAAAATGGCTCAATAGCGCCCCCTAACGAATATAAAAATGTGAAAGACTGGCGTACATGAACGAAATTTGGTATATATATGTATCATGTCCAGACGCACAAAAAAGTCTAGGGGGCCCACGCATGTAAAGGGTAACATCCTGAACACGTATATGCATCAATACTGTGTCAGCTCCATAGCACCACCACCTGTATACAATAGCACCCCCTTGAAAATTAAAAAAAAAATTGAGCCCCTCAAGTCAGATTGACATAGACAAACGAAATTCGGTACACATATGTATCGTGTAAAGACACACAAAAAAGTCTCTTGGACCCATACCCTCACTCCTACACGAAGTCGGCCATTTTGTATTGAATATGCGTTTTTGGCGCCATTTTGCCGTTTTCCACAAATCGCATTTGAGCTAACTCCTCCTAGAGATTGAATCTGACCAACTTCAAATTCACTCAGAAACATCTTGAGACATTGGAGATGAAAAGTTATCAAAAACTTTCTGATTAGGGATTTGGTTTCTTTGTGGCGATGTGAGGAATTTTGTCGTTTCGCCATTAAACAGGAACTGCTTGCCAAAAGGGGGGTACTGCACCCCATAGAAGATTAAGAAAATTGAGCCCCTCCCTCCAGATTGCCGTAGATGAACAAAACTTGGTATATATATGTATTGTGTAAAGACGCACAAAAAAGTCTCTTGGACCCATATCCTCACAAGGGAATATGGCTCAATAGCGCCCCCTACAAAATAAAAAAAATTTAACCCCTCACTCCAGATTGACATAGATGAACGAAATTTGGTACACATATGTATCGTGTAAGGACACACAAAAAAGTCTCTTGGGCCCATACCCTCACTCCAACAGGAAGTAGGCCATTTTGTATTGAATCTGCGTTTTTGGCGCCATTTCTGCGTTTTCCACGCATCGCATTTGAGCGAACTCCTCCTACAGATTTAATCTGACCGACTTCAAATTCACTCGGAAACATCTTGAGACATTGGAGATGAAAAGTTATCAAAAACTTTCTGATTAGGGATTTGGTTGCTTCGTGGCGATGTGAGGAATTTTGTCGTTTCGCCATTAAACAGGAACAGCTGGCCAAATGGGGGTACTGCACCCCATAGAAGATTAAGGAAATTGAGCCCCTCCCTCCAGATTGACATAGATGAATGAAATTCGATACACATATGTATCTTGTAAAGACGCACCAAAAAGTCTCTTGTTACCATATCGTCATTCCAACAGGAAGTCGGCCATTTTGAATTGAATTTTTGATTTTGGCGCTGTTTGTTTCCAAGCACTATACAGTGTGAAGGCCATATTGTATTTGTAGAGATTATTATTATTATACAAAACAAACGCCATTTTGACAGCCTAAACATGCCCCAAAACTCATGAAAACTTGCACGCACATCAGACCTGGCAAAAAATTTTATATTTTATGGTTCGCCAAAATGGTGCAAAATGTGGAAAACTATGCAAATAGTGCAGTTTTGAATAAATGGTTCAATGGGCCAAATATTTATCAATACATGTTCTAAATGCTGTTGTAATGTAAGAAAAAGAAAAACTATTTTTTAAATTACAACATACATAACATAACAAAACACAACATCACATACAACATAGATAAAGCCATGCAAACATCCTCTAATGCACACCATGGGGAAGAAAATTCTTGACTGAGAATTTTAAAAAATCATTATAATTCATGATTTTTGACAATGATTTCAATTATTTATCAAAATAAAAAAATCACTTTTTGACCCATGTTGTATGCATTAAAGCATTACAGAACATACAGCTGAACACAAGACTAACATCTACAACTATAATGACCAGTAATTACAAGTCTACAACAACCACCTATTAGTCCGATACATTTTTATTATGATTGTAAAAATATTCCTGCATACACATGATCAATGCGCAATCCATTCTACCTGATACTGGTGTACTATTATTATTATAGTACACTATTTTTATTCTTCCGTTGATGAAAGTGGAATATCCCCAGATTCCCTGAATAAAGCTGAATCACTTTGCCATTGGCCACGCCCACTTCCACCTAGAAAGTATTTTCGCAAAATCGCCAAAACTGGAAAACCTACTTTTTCGAACTCCTCCTCGGGATTTTGTCCGATCTGCGTGAAACTTGGCACGTACACTGTTCAGCTCAACCTGATCTTAAGTTATCAAAAGAATTTTGCTCGGCCAAGGTAGGCGCAAATTATTAACAAACTAATTTCTGTAACTAGTTATGAAAATGCGAACTGTTGGATATCTCGGTCGAACTAAATGCTATTAACACCAAATCTCAGATTCTTGGTTGGCATGTGAATGTTAGGGTATGAGCCAAATTTTGTGAATGTTGACCACTAGAGGGCGCTACAAACCTAGGAAATGTATATCTCTTGAACGGCTTTACGGATTTCTATGAAATTCGGTAGGTATGATGCAGACCCATTCCTGAGGCCATATATTGAAGGTGGTCATGAGTGGTCAATGTGGGCGTGGCTTATAAGTACATAAACAACAAGCATTTATTTTAGCTGATCTCTTATGATGAGGGTTGTGAAATTTATAGGGTACATATAGAATAGGACACAGATCTTCCATAACAAAAATAGCACATCTACTCCACTAGGTGGCGCTATAACGGATACAAACGCGTTTTTGCCTGTAACTTCCACATTTTCAATGACACATTCATATACATCATATCCATGTACTCCCTGAATAGAGCTGGATTTTCTGACATAGGCCCCGCCCACTTCTGCTGCAGATTTCCTTTGCTAAGTCACTGCATATGCAAAACCAACTTCTTTGAACTTCTCCTACAGTTTATGAGCTATCTGCATGAAACTTTGCACATATAATCTCCAGATGAGTCTGGTGAGAAGTTATCAAAAGGCTTTTGGCACTCCAAAAAATGCTCTACTTATAGCCAAACAATCTTTTTTGCTAGCTAAAAAAAACACATTGTTTCATATTTTGGTCAAAGTAAATGCTTTTAACTTCAAACTTAAGTCACTTGTTCAGGAAGTCATCCAGAGGCTCTGTGTGGGGACGATTCGCGCGGGACGGCTTGCCCCCGTTCATAACTGTTCGGGACGAACAGTTCTAGTTATTCATCTTTTTCTTCTGACAAAGTAACAGCCTTTTTGACCCCCTAAACGTGCCCCAAAAGTCACCAAAGTTTGCATGCAAGCCAGACTTGGCGCAACATTTCATATTTTATGGTTTGCATAAATGGGTGTGGCAAAATGGCTCCCTAGCGCCCCCTACAAAATCAATAAAATCGAGCCCCTCGCCACAGATTGAAATAGACAAACGAAACTTGGTACACATGTTCATCATGTCAAGACGCACCAAAAAGTCTCTTGGACACATACCCTAACACCAACAGGAAGTCGGCCATTTTGAATCAAATTATTGATTTTAATGCAGAATTTGGCATCTTATTTGAACGAACTAGTCCTAGAGATTTCATCCCATCCACTTCAAATTCACACAGAATCATCTTGAGACATTGGAAATGAAAAGTTATCAAAAGCTTTTTTGTCCGTCATTCCTGGTTTCCGTGGTGACGTGGCGAATTTCAATGTCTCGCCATGAAATTTCAAACCCTCATAACTTGACTCCACATGGTCTGAGCTTTTCCAGATTTCATCTGTTTGTTCAGCATCCTGGTGTGAACACATGTACAGTCTCATATTTAGTGACAGTCATAGCGCCACCTACTGGCAGCAGGAAGTCACTTGCTTCATTCTTTCACTAATTACTCCCATAATAACATATTTTCACCTGACATTGACTCAGCTGAGACATAACACCTTGGTGATGCTACATTCTGCAACTCATGACCCATCATCAAATACTGTTGCCATGACGATGCATTCAACGCCATGAAATACGATTACAGTTTTCAGGAACAGAGGATGCCTCCACGGTAACGAAACTCAACACACATGTCTGGAGTGGGTTCATTTAACATCCTATGTACTTCAATGGGATGGGCGTAACTAAACGGCTCAATAGCGCCCCCTTGAATATTTCAAAATTGAACCTCAGCCTTTGTGATTGACATAGAAGAATGAAATTCGGTAGGTTTATGTATCATCTCCAGACTTATTGCAGTGTCCAATAAAAGCCCGGGTCTGAAGACATCTAAATGCTTCGCCATGGCCCGACGTGCGCAAGGGGGCGAGGTCCCGTCCAACGCTGCTTGCAGCTTTAATTAATCCTGTTTTTGAAAATTTTAATTATTTATCGTCAAGTAAGAGGTGTGGAGAGTTTGCAGTCCATTTCATTGACAAAATTGACAATATCAGATCAGATTTAGTTCAACACCAGTCAGCAAACACAGCCCAGAACCTGGTCTCAGAGCGCATGTCTGTATGTGGGGAAACACCAGAAAGTCTTGTCCTGGTTGATGCTGAAATGCTTGGTAAAGTGGTTTCTCAACTAAAACCCTCAACCTTTTTTTTTAAAACAGTTTATAGCTTTTTAGATGAAGATTTATTGACTTTAGGGGTTATGCACAACCTACTTCCACATTCTGTGAAACAGGTCTCACCACATCTGGTTCAGGTCTGCTGTACCGCGTTGAACCTGAACTGGCTACGTTGGATATGGCGCTGTTTTACTCTAGATGTCCTCAGGAATTACCTAAAATGAGCATAACTGATGGCCATCACATATGCATGTTGACATCTAAAACTCCTGTCACCAAAATGGACAAGGGGGTTAAGGGGTTTATACGCCTCCTCATACATATGTGACTATGAAGGTTTGTATCCGCTAGCAATAGCTCATGTTAGCATTCCCAAACAGGAATAATGCAGTATGTCACTATGGTAGTTAAGCTAACGATAACATTAACCTACTAATCGAGCTGATAGAAAAAAATCGCAAATGATTGCTAGCTGTCTTGCAGGTGTAGAAAATTGTTGCTTTGACATTTAAAAAAAATGAATTTGTCATAAGTATTTTCAAGTTGTCACTTTAATTTTCAGCAGTATCAAACAAAGACAGACTGACTGGTGCTGTCAGCATCAGGGCAGCTTGTCACAGATCTATGAGGATCATGACCAGGTCCCTTGACAGTCTAATCACCATGGACCGACTTGCAGGAGCTTTAGTCTGAGATGATTGGTAAATGCATGTACAGTTGTTCCAAGTTCAATGCTGTTGTTTGTCCATGTTATTCATAATACGTCCTATAAAAATCCCTCTATTACAGCATGAACAAATTCTGTTATTGTTGTATTAATGTCATTGCCAAACTTGCCCAATCAACCGAACTAGACTGTTACTCAAATCAGTGGCATCTGTTTGAACCACTGCTCAAATATGATACATGGCCGACTGGGAATGGGGAGGGGTTGAAGCAGGCCTGCAGGAGGACGATGCGAAGCCTTACTCCGGGCACAGGTGGTGCAGGCAGCTACAAACTCCTTGACATCTCTGTTGAGTGAGGACCACCAGAATCTGCGGCTGATGAACTCTGTGGTCCGACGTACCCCTGGGTGGCAGGCAATGTGGCTGGAGTGACCCCACTCCAACACTTGTGGACGGACAGAGGCAGGGACAAAGAGCCTGTCTTCAGGTCCATTACCTGGATCAGGCTCTGTTTGCTGGGCCTGCCTTACTATGGCTTCGATAGGCCAGGTGACAGCACCCACGACCCGGGAGGAAGGAAGGATGGTAGTGGGTGCCTCTTGGACCTCAGAGGTTCTCCTTGTAACCTGACGGGAGAGAGCATCAGCCCTGATGTTCTTGGAGCCTGGGCGGTAAGTGATGGTGAAATCAAACCGGCTGAAGAATAGGGCCCAGCGAGCCTGTCTGGAGTTGAGTCTTTTTGCCGTCTGTAAGTAGGTTAGATTCTTGTGATCTGACCACACGATGAACGGCAGCGTCGCTCCCTCCAACCAGTGTCTCCATTCCTTCAGGGCATCATGGACCGCCAGAAGTTCCTTATTTCCCACATCGTAGTTCTTCTCCGCAGGGTCATAACTTCTTGAATAAAAAGCGCAGGGATGTATTCTCTGGTCCACCTCAGCCCGTTGGGATAGAACTGCCCCAATGCCCGTATCCGAGGCATCTACCTCCACAATAAACTGTCTCTTAGGATCAGGGAAAACAAGCACTGGAGCTGAGACAAACAGGCTCTTGAGCTTACAGAATGCTGCTTCTGGTTTAGGTGTCCAGGAAAAAGGGCGAGAGGTAGAAGTCAGGGCATTGAGAGTCAAGCTTAGTGAATACTCTGGCATGGGTGAGTGGCTCGAGTGTGGAACTGATAAGGGGAAGAGGGTATTTATTCTTCACAGTGATGTTGTTTAGTCCACGGAAGTCAATACATGGTCTCAGGCCGCCATCCTTCTTACCCACGAAGAAGAAGCCAGCAGCAAGGGGAGAAGACGAGGGTCTGATAATGCCTGATTGTAGAGATTCTGAGATGTAGTTGCGCATCGCCTCCTTCTCTGGGGAAGAGAGGTTGTAAAGTCGCCCTTTAGGGTAAGGGGCCCCAGGTAGGAGATTGATGGCGCAATCATACGGCCGGTGTGGGGGAAGTGACAGAGCCCTGTCCTTACAAAACACTGAAGCAAGATCGTGGTACTGATGGGGAACACCTGTGAGATCTGGGGGAGAAGACACCATCTTCGGACTACAGGGCAGTGACAGGGCAGAACATAAGCAGGTTGCATGGCAAGCAGCGCTCCATCCCAGGATTCGACCAGAGGACCAGGAGATATGGGGGTCGTGTTTCTCCAGCCAAGGTTGACCCAACACCAAGGGCGCGTTAGGGGCATGAAGAACATAGAAACTGATCCACTCTGTGTGATTACCTGAAATAGTGAGTTTGAGAGGTCTGGTAGCATAGGAGATGGCACTCAACTTATGTCCATCGATGGCCAGGGGAGACAGCGAGTGGTTCAAGGCAACTAAGGGGACACCAGCTTGGCAGGCGAAGGAAACATCCATGAGGCACTCATCAGCGCCAGAATCTATGAGGGCGCTGACAGACAGTGTCTCAGAGCCCCAGGTGAGTGTGACAGGGAAAAGGCGATTGGGTCTCTTCTTTTTGGGCTGGGGAAAATCTGTCTTGCTCACCCGTACAGCCCCTACCGGCGAGCAGGATCTTTTGGGCGAGTGGGGCAAGCACGGATGAAGTGACCTGAATCACCACAATAAAGGCACAGCTGGTTGTTCATTCTCAGCTCTCTCTCCCCTGGAGTGAGGCGAGACCGGCCAATCTCCATGGGCTCCCCTGTGCCAGGTGTAGGAGGAAACAGGGAATGCACAGGAGTAGGAGGGGGCTGAGCTCGGCTGGCAGAGAACATGGTCGGGGTTTCCATAGCTGGGCGGCTGGGGGGTTGGCGAGGAGAATTACGATAAGCTCGGTCTGCACAACGCTCCTGGAGTCGGGCGTCCATCTGGAGGGCCAGGGATATTAAGTCGTTGAGAGCTTCAGGGCTGTCACGGACAATTAGATCCTTGATCGCATCACTCAACCCCTTGCGATAGACACACAGAAGGGCATTGGCGTCCCATCGGCTCTCTGCTGCCAGGATCCGGAACTCCAAGGTGTACTGAGCTACAGTGCGTGACCCCTGGCGGATTACCAACAGACGACTGGCGGCATCTTTCCCATCTACAGGGTGATTGAACACCGCCTGGAACTCCCTCTTGAACAGAGAAAAATCATTAATAAGAGCAGGGTTGCCCTCAACTGCGGCTATGGCCCAGCTGAGGGCCTCGTCGACCAGAAGGGACATGACCAGAGCTATCTTAGACCCATCTGAAGAATATCTGGAGGGCTGATGAGTAAAAAGTAACTCACATTGAGCAAGGAAACCCCGACAGCGGTTAAAGTCACCATCGTACGGCCTAGGACTGACGATGTTGGGCTCGGATTGGGAGTGCAGGGGGGCTGGAGAGACCATGGAGCCAGATGCCACGCTGGGGGAGCTGGGGCTGGTGTCTGCAACGGAAGCCGCAACTCCGGAAACTGAGGTCCGGGCTGAAAGGGTATCCAGGGTCTCCTGAATGTTGGCCAAGGCTCCGGAGATGGTGCTCACATGGTTGGCCAGAGTTGCCACAATTCCTACTGTGGACTGAGATGAAACTTCGAGTGCAGCAATCTGAGATTGAACAGTGGGAAAAGCCTGCTTCAACTCCTTCTGCAGCTCGGCAAGGTCATAGGCCTGTTTGGCAATCATACCTCTCAGATCTTCTGGTGTCTGATTCCCTGCCCATGGGGACCCGGCTTGGCTCATCTTGGCTTGAACGTTCTGTTACGCTCAGACAGTGGCGTAGCCAAATGTGCCAGATACCCCAGAGACAGAGACACAGAACAATGTTTCTTTAGTCCAAAAGTGTTTATTTACTCTGAAAATGAGGGGGCGCTGACCGAGGAGGTAAGGGGGAAGTTTCCAGGGAGAGGTATGAGGGAAGAGGATCCAGGAGGCGGTTGAGAGGAGCTTCGGATGAGCGAGGAGACACTGGGGTTACGGAGGGAGCCTGGAACACAGAAGAACAGGATTAAAACAGGGAAAACTGGAATAGGCAGTGAAAGCGAGCATTCACAAGACTATACACGCTATGAGACACAGCAGGCTAGACTGACCACAGTAGTCAACGTTCAAGCGACGAGCGCCCCTTCTCAGCCTCCTTTTATACTCCGGCAGTCCTGATGTTGATGAGGAGCAGCTGGGCTGATTGGAATTACCAGCACCTGTGCTGGGCTGCCTGGCTGCTGGCTGCTGGGGAGCCACAACAGATTGGAGACATGTACAAAGACTTCAGCATTAGAGAGAAACCTCTAGCAACTATGGGCATCAGTGACGAGAAGACCCTTGTTGAGACAGCTTTTGGCTTCGCACAAAAGGGGAGTGTGCTCTCATACCTGCAGCCTGCATTGCTCACAAAGTCAGTCAAGATGCACCAGGATCCTCCACCTGACCCACTGCTGCCTATTGGGGAGTACAGGCTTGCCCGACGGACTGTGTGCATGTGGGCACTGAGGAGGAGCACTTCCACCTTAAAAGCTTGAATGTCACATTGGACATGGCCTATAAGATATATAAGATCGAGGCAGCGACAAGAGAGCAGGCAGCAGACCAGGAGTGGCATCACCTCCTCACGTTTTAGAGAGGTGTGTTTTGTGAGGGAAGTGAGCTCATCAAAGGAACAAGGTAGACTGCAGAAATGAGAAGATTTGCAGACATGGAGTTTGAGATGGCAAGGGAGTAGTGCTGGATGAAAAATGTCAACTACACACCCTGTGGCCTTTGTATGAAGAAAAATGAGATTACTTGCAATAAACTTTTGTTATTGTGAGACGCAGGAGTAAATAACATGTAATGCTTTTCAGCTGAATTTGGAGAATGTATTGGTTTATTTCACTATTGTATTTATATTACATAACATATTCACCTGTTAGTTGTGTAATTAATTATTTCATGTTTTAATTTTAAATGCTTTGGGTCTCCATAATATATAGGGTGGCCATACAGAACTACACATTAGCCACAGTATATACCTCACAAGTGTTTAAAGTAATTACACCACACACAGACACACACACACACACACACACACACACACGTGCCATTTATTCAATAAAATATGGTTCTGATTTTTCAAGCAAGGTAACTTTGTTTTCCCTGTTCATGTTTGTCATTCACATCTAGAAATGAGACCATAGCCTTTTTCGAGAGCTCTTACAGGCAATTTCAATGTTTCATGCATCACTGTTGGAAGGATTTTCTCTTCGTCAGCCCAACTCCTTATCGTCAAAGAAGCAATATTTGCATCAAAAAGTTACACCATAATTGTTATATAAATAGGTGCTGTGTATTTTGCAATAAACACAGAGAGGAAAAAGAAGATTTTTTTTCAGATGTATTTGTAAGTGACAAAAATAATGAAATAATTCCATATACAATTTGTCTCATGGTTACTATATAAAAGAGGTTTTCAGATTTCATATACAATATTTTACTGTATGCATGATTTGATTTCATACATTTTACTACAAGAGATAGAGAGGGGGACAATTAATGAACAGTTGGCACTTTGACAAATGAAACCACTCAAAGTCAAACATATAACTTGTATTGCTACATCAACATGTATCATGGAATAAATATGTCAAATCTACAGCAGAGAATCCAGTTCTTTTTGAAATTGTTATGTAGTGTTATTGTTTATCATAAAGAGAGACAAATGGAACAGAATTGAGGGAGGTCCATTATCAGTTTAGCGAGCAGATCTGAGACAAGAATATTGACCATTCAGTGCACAAGTATCCAGAGAGACTGGCTCAGTGAGGTTAACACAGTTATTTGGTTTTGATAGTTTGTTAGGAGGAAGGCTACTGCAAAAAGCTGGTTGATACTACCACAAATGGTCAGAGGGATACTAGTGTCAAACAGTTTGTTCTCTTGATGAGAAGACTTGATGCGCCTAATTGTCCTCTCCACATGTATCATTAACCGTGCAATGTCCTGAGTGACCAGCACTTCGCCATGAGACAGCTGTGACTTTTTACTCAGAAACGGTGGTCTGTAAACTTTGCAAGGCACTAGGTCGTTACTTCTGAATCCCTTGTCCACCATTACAGCCATATCTTTATCCAAAAGAAGGACAATTGCCAGATTACCTGAACAATTCTTTGTCACTGACAAAGTCAGAATACAGTGAGGAAACAAAAGTAACAGCACCATGTGGTGACACACCAATCATTCCTTTCAGGGTAGTGTGGGATTTACAGTGCTGTGAAAAAGTATTTGCCCCCTACCGAATTTCTTCTGTTTTTGCTTTTTTGTCACACTTACATGTTTCAGATCATCAAATAAAGTTTTATTTAAGAAAAAAAAACAATGAGTTAGTATAAAAATTCTGCTGCATAACCCAAGTGCGCTTGAGCTTCAAGTCACAAACTGCTGGCCGGACATTCTCCTTAAGGATTTTTTGATAGGCAGCAGAATTCATGGTTCCATCAATCACAGCAAGTCGACCAGGCCCTGAAGCAGCAAAGCAGCCCCAGACCTTCACACTACCGCCACCATGTTTAACCTTTGGTATGATGTTTTTATCAAATGCTGTGTTAGTTTTGCGCCAGATGTAACGGGACACACACCTTCCAAAAAGTTTCTCATCAGTCCACAGAATATTTTCCCAGAAGTCTTGGGGATCATCCAGGTGTTTATTTGAAAATGTGAGACAAGCCTTTGTGTTCTTTTTGGTCAGCAGTAGTTTTCGCCTTGGAACTCTGCCATGGATGCCATTTTTGCCCAGTCTCTTTCTTATGGTAGAATCATGAACACTGACCTCAACTGAGGCAAGTGAGGCCTGCAGTTCTTTAGATGTTGTTCTGGGTTCTTTTGTGACCTCCTGGATGAGTCGTCGATGAGCTCTTGAAGTAATTTTGGTAGGCCGCCCAGTCCTGGGAAGGTTCCCCACTGTTCCATGTTTTCTCCAATTGTGGATAATGGCTCTCACAGTGGTTCGCTGGAGTCCCAAAGCCTTGGAAATGGATTTGTAACCCTTTCCAGACTGATAGATGTCAATTACTTTGTTTCTCATGTGTTCTTTGATTTCCTTAGATCGCGGCATGATGTGTGGCTTTTTGGGATCTTTTAGCCTTCTTCATGTTGTCAGACAGGTTCTATTTAAGTGATTTCTTGATTGTACAGGTCTGGCAGTAATCAGGCCTGGGTGTGGCTAGTGAAATTGAACTCAGCTTTCCAAAAAATGTAGTTAATCACAGTTAATTCATGATCTGACAAGGGGGGGCAATTACTTTTTCACATAGGGCCAGGTTGAGTTGGATAGTTTTTTTCCCTTAATAAATGAAATCATCATTTAAAAACAGCATTTTGTATTTACTTGGGTTGTCTTTGTCTGATATTAGAATTTGTTTGATGATTTGGAACATTTAAGTGACAAGTGTGCAAAAAAAAAATAGGTATTCCGTAAGGGGGCAAATACTTTTTCACAGCACGGTATACTGTGAAAACATCTCACTCTGTAAGAGTAAAGAAGAAGGTATCTGACATCTCATCTCTGTACAGTCAATAAGGACTTGGGTGTCAGAGTATTTACTGAATACACTCGGCATCGTGGCTCTAATTGTCTCAGGAGACATCCATGTCCTAATAATGTGTACACCTAATAAGGTGTACAAAAAATATACCCAGGTTTTTTTTTTTTTTTTGAACATTCTGTTTATTGGATTTTTCGTATTCAAGACAAGTATTTGAATAACTCATTGTGTACATATTTTCAACCTAAGCCCCCCTCCCACTCCCTCTCCCCATTTCCCATTACTGGTATATATATGACTACAGAAATGTACTTAAATACAAATTATAATACAATAGGATCATAACGTAAAATGGGCACAAGAGAGAAAAAAATATAAATAAATACATAAATGAAAATAAATAAATAAATAAATAAATAATATAATAAAACAAATACAGAGAAGTACATAGAGAAAGTACATAGATAAATATATAAAAGAAAAGACAAATAAAATATAAATAGTTTCTCTGGTCAGTAGCTATGTACTAGCTATCTAGTTTTGGTGTTGCCCTTCAATCAACTATGTCCTCTGTGTTCAGATGCTCAATCAGATTACCCCATATTCCCTCAAATTTATCAGGTCTTTGTTTTAGATTGTACATTATTTTCTCGTTAGGGATACAGGTCAGTTCACTAAGCCAAAGAGAGGGCGGGGGTGGTTGTTCACTCTTCCATTTAAGAGCTATGCATTTGTTGGCTAATGTCAGAGCTATTCTTATTAATCTGATTTTGTTGTCCCTTACAGGCAGCATCGACGTATCCCCTAATAGAGTTAGCCTTGGTTCGAGAGGAATATTTGTTTTTGTTATCTTGGATATGGTTCTAAGTATTGTTTCCCAGTAATTGGACAGTTGTGAACAGGACCAGAACATATGAAGAAGAGAGCCAACTTCAGATTTGCACCTTGGACAGTATTGAGAGATTGTCTGATTTATCTTGTGTAGTCTTTCGGGGGTGTGATAGACTCTATGTATCAGATTATACTGGGTTAATATATGTTTACTATTAAAGGAAAAGTGTTGGGCCTTTTCACATAGCTCAGTCCAATCAGCATCTTCAAAATTATGAAGCAGGTCGGCCTCCCATTTTTCCTTAACCTTTAAGCCCCTCTTTTTCTGACAGATTGTTAATGCCAGTATACATGCGAGATATAAACCCCTTGAGTTCTTTTTTGCTACTCAATATATCATCTAAGGGTTGTTTTATAACTGGTAGAAGTCTGCCCCCCTGTTCTGTTCGAATATAATGCTTGAGTTGCAGGAATTTGAAGAAGTACTTCTTATCAAGGTTGTATTTAGCTGTAAGATCTTCAAATGACTCTAGGACTCCATTTTTGTATAAGTCCCCGAATGTCCTAATGCTCTTTGTAAACCATACTTGGGGGGTTAGGGTTAGGCCATCTCTAAGCACCTTTGGTAGAAAAGGGTTTGCATGAAAGGGAGTAAGGTTATATACGGGTTGACTACTTTGGGTCTTTTTACGTAAATCAGACCACAATTTATAAGTGTGTTTTATGAATGGATTTGTTGTTAGCGTGCATAGTTGTTTGAGTGAAGGAATATACGGGACTGATGCAAGACACATAGAATTAATATCATATTGTTCCATCTGTACCCAAGAGGGGGGTATGGTCGGGAGGCAATACACATGGATTCAAGAGTGTTCGCTGTAAGTACAAGTTCATGTTTCAACAGTAACTTAGTTGTCAGAAGTATTATTGCCTTCTTAAAATAAATTATCAGTAATGTTATTTGTGAACAAGTTACGTTTGCTCAGCTTGTGTGTGTCACTGAGCAAATATGTCAAGTAACAATACTTCTGACAACTAAGTTACTGTTGAAACATGAACTTGTGAAACATGAACACTCTTGAATCCATGTGTATTGCCTCCCGACCATACACTCGACACAACGCCAACCGTGAGCGCAATGAAATGACCCCAAATGACACGCTTATCATCACTGGGTGCTACGCGCCGACTGGTGGTGTGTAGGCGGTACTGCTACTGCAGCCAGGCAGCGTGAGCCTGTGAGCCTGAACTCAGGGCAAAGGAACACTGAGGTCACAGAAAAATCTCATTTCTACACATTTGCAGATCACAGATCTGCCGCGGCAGAAGTGTTGCAAAATTCACGTGTAAAAACACAGCCAATCAGAGCTCCTGCCTGAGTTGTAAGTGATGACAGACATTTACAGATCTATGTACGCATTTACAGATCGGACGTCTGATTATTTAGACTTATTTAGACTGTAAAATACAGTAGCGTTTCACAAAATGGCTGCCAGCCACTAAATGACAACTACACAGCACAATACTTTGCAAATTGTCCCCTGGTAGCTGTAGTTTCAACTGTAGGACTAAAGTTATGTAATCCACCTCTTTCTTTTTGTGCCCCTAATTCCACTTTTATTTAGATTTTTTTTTATCAAGCTTGTAAACAAATTGAACTGATTTTTTTATTTACTGTATTGACTTTACATTAGGCTTTTATTTATTGTGAATGCCCAGACACTGGGAGTATTACCCCAATACAATTATTCTGTTTATTAGTTATTTTTCTGAAGTTTTTGTGTAATTTTTTTGCTATAATTTGTTTACATCTGTGCATTACATTGTGATTTGTAGGTCACAGACTGACAGTGATGTAGATTGGGAGCCTGAGACTGAGGCAGACAGACCCCCAACCCCCCTCTCCTGCTGTGGGCAGTCGTCAGAAGCGTCAACGATCCTCTTCTGCATCACCTGGACCAAGGACCTGCATCAACATCCCACCCCCACCCATCCACCTCATGTTGCAGTGCACCCCCAAACCCAACAGTATTTGCATTACTTTTTACTTGTATACACTTTTTTATAGTTTTTGTATGTTGTTCATATTTAGTTCATATTCTGTATATTTTGTATAGTTTATTCATTGTTCATATTTTGTTGATATTGGCACAGTTGTACATATAGTACTAGTACATTGAAGACTAAAAAAAAATCCTTGTTTGAAATTCAGTTCAGTATAGTCTGTCATTTTTGTTACTTAGCATTCTGTAGTGTCTTGTCACATGACAATATTTCAATATAGCCAGCTAACATGTGGAGACCCCTCCAACCACCCATCAAATGAATATGTAAAAAAATGTGTTTTGAACCATGGTGAAAGGTTTTATAGTCACCAAAATGCTTCAGCAGTGTTTCCAGTGTCACAGAAGTGAGTAAATGCATTTGGCACAATTTGGCCATTTGGAGATGTTTTGGAGAGGTTTGGGAGCGCCAGTGACACCACTAACTAAAAACGCCATAACTTTCATAAGATTAGGCCTAGAGGTCTGAAACTTCATCCAGCTGTGGTTTACAAGATGTAGAAGGGATGTGGTATGGTGGTATATGCCTGGCATAAAGCATTGCCTAGTTATTGTTATTCAAAAATTGCATAGTTTAGGCGAAGACAAAAAAAATGTTTTTGAGCCATGTTTGAGCTGATGTAGTTTAGGTTGTGTGTGCCACATACTGAACAAGCACATTTTCAGAAACTAGAGTTTGTCAGCTTTCAAATGAGGTATCATACCATACCATAGGACTTGCAGTTATTGTGTTATAAGCTTTTCCATTTGGGTACGCCAAATAGGCGAAAATTACCCAAAACAGGTGGATGCTAAGGGGTTAACAACATTTCCTCTTTATGTTACTAAAAAAAGATGGTCAGGCTGGCATTCAGTTTTCTTCCAAATATATTCACTGCTGTAAATGAAATGCATAAGAATGTAAATCCAGAACTCAAGGTTGTAGCTGGAGATGGGGCATAGGAGAGCTAGGTGAATGGATAAACTGTTGTTACTCATGAGTTTCCTTTCCCACTGGGCATATCCTTTCCCTTCTCTGATCTATGGTTACAGTAACACTTGACTTGTTTTGCATTTTCCTCCTCTGCCCTGCTAGAGCTTCAGTGATCCACTTTTTTGGCAGTTTTGAGGTGGAGAGCATCTGCAGGGGAGAGTGAAAGATAGTGGATTAAACCTCTGGGCGTAAATACTCCATCTGCATATATGCAGCAGTTTTAAGTCATAACTTCTAATATTCCCATACACTGTGAGTTTTGAACATCCAGATTTTGTCAGCATATGATAGTCTGTCGTGTGTTTGCAGGTCTGAGTCAGATATGTGGGTGTTGCAGCGCTAGAAACACTCTGGTTTTAGTAGCCCCCTGGGCCGCAATGATTGAGCTTCACCTCCAAGCTTCATATAACAACAAAGTGACCATTTTACAGCCACTTCTTGCCTGCTTTAGTTGATGTCCAGGGAAATAAACAGGATTTCAGTGCAATAGTCAGCAGTCAATGACACTGTTATGTGGACAGAGGCTGACACATGGTTGTTCGGTTTCATTACACCTAATAATTTCTTCAGCCTCACACAAGCCCAGCAACAGGTATGGTCAGTAAGTATTCCCTAAGAAACTGAACAATGCAGAGAAGAGACAGAAAGGGACATATAGAGGCTATGCTGGTGGTCCAACTTGTAAGTGGATTCATCACTCATCAGAAATATGGAGCTGGTTGCTCTCTACCTCTGTGGTAAGTCAATAAACATATTTTTGTCATTGTAATGTTTTTACTGCTTCTGTGTGCTTCATAGGAGGATACCACAAAAGTGAAAGAGAAGGAACCAAAGCAAAACTCAAGTTTCCAAAAGAAAAAATGTGAGTGAGTGCACTTACCCCTGTATTATTTGTATAAATCTTGGAGTAGGTGTGTGTAAACGTTCTTACAGATTTTAGGAGATGGGTAAATGGTCTGTGGTACAGGCTGACCAAAGTGGTTTGATCTTTAGTAGAAGGCTTGATCAGTTGTCCAACAGTAGTTTATTTATAATAAAAAGTGCCACCATGTTACAAGTGTAACCAAAAAGAAAGGAAAAATTAAACAATTAACTTAACTCATAAGCATAACTGAAATTAAAGCTGCAAGCAGCGTTGGGCGGGACCTCGCCCCCTTGCGCACATCGGGCCGTGGCGAAGCAGAAAGGTTTCCGTTAGGGGCATTTAGATGTCTTCAGACCCGGGCTTTTATCACACACTGCAATAAGTAGATCACTCACACAAACAAATTGTGCACATCCTGTTGGATTTAGGTCAGGGGTGTCAGCGCGTGATTTGTAGGTCTTGATATGACAAACAATTGAGTTTGGTTTGATCTTTCTACAACATTCCTATCAGGCGTAGTGGCAGTTTTAGTGTTTCTAGGTGGCGCTAGAGAGCACATTTTGGAACTTTTGGGGTTAATTTTTCCATTTTATCAAATTAATGGCCAGGCCTCATGTGCTTGGTGAATTTGGTCTGTCCTGGAGCATGTTTAGGTGGTCACTTAGGGAATTTTCCATCATTTACATCAATCATTGGCATAACAATGAAAAATTGTACTGGAAATGAATAAATAAATAAAAAGGTCCAGTGAGGGGCTGGGGGGTTGGTTGAATAAGCAGCAACACAGAGCTATCTGGACACTTGCTCTCACACGTGCTGCATTGATAGTCACTCTACAGCGCACTCTTGTTCGCTCGATCCAGATTGCGGGAGATTGTGTCTCATTTGTGTCCTACTGTCTTTGGCAGAGAGAGAGAGAGGCACCTGTTCAGGTGAAAACCGCTTCAGTGAGGTCTGAAGAAGTAACGCACATTTTTTGCCAGTAACGGTAACGGCGTTGTAACGGGGGAAACAGTAATTAATTTGATTACTTGTTACTGAAAAAAGTATATTATTCATAACGGTGTTATTCCCATCACTGTTTAAAAGTATATTGCATCTCATACATCTACATTTATGTTACTTATACAACTTTAGTTCCTTTCATTCATGTTGGATGTGACATTGACATACAATAGGCTACTAGGGGCAAAACACTTCAATATAATGCACTCCAGTACACCACCACCCATTACAAGTTCAATAAATATAGAAGTAGTATGACTTCACTTAACTTACATCACCTTTATGAAACTGTCAAAAACTGAAAACGTATTATTATAATTATTAACCTTTATTTTACAACAAAAGACCATTGCGGAGGAGTCCGCAATGGTCGTAGAATTTATAGTAAAGCCATTGGATTGCATTAGATTGCATTTATATATATATATGTGCTGTTCTGCTTTGGTTACAGGTTTGGCTATCAGCAATAATTAATAATGATCAAATATAATTATAGCGGGGCACCACCCTGCATAACAGGGTAAACATAGCCAATGGGTTCAGTCTCGTTAAATGCACTGAGCTATCCATATGGAACTTTCCAAGTTCTTTGCAGAACAGACATCAAACAGACAGCATGTATGTCAAAAAGCACACTGTTTTTACCCGACAGTGTCATCTGCATACATTTCTATTTCTACATCATGACACTGTTGAAGCAAGTCAGTAATATATAGGCTAAATAATATGCGACCTTGTGGAACATCCATCGTGCAGTTCATGTTAATGGAGTGTGTCACAAACTTTATGAATGTGAAGACATCCAAGCCATTGCTCTGGATGAGAATTTAATTTTAAGAGTTTTGATATTAAAATATTTTCTGTGTCAAATGCTTTATGCAGGTCTACAAATACAGCACCATCAAGCCTTAATTTAATTTGCTCTATTAAGTGCATGGTAGTAGTTTTGGTAGAATGAATTGCTCTAAAGCTAAATGGCATTTGATATAAACCAGAATTGCTTGTATTAAGAAATGTTGTCAGCTGTTCAATGAATGAATTGTTTAACTTTCTCAGCCACTTTTGAGAGTACTGGCTATACTTTGTCACTGTAACTTGGCACTGAGTGTTTGCAATTTGACACAAAGTGTGCTTGTTCTCAGTGAATGAAATTATAGTAACATGTTTTTTTTTTAAATACATCTTAATATACTTTCCCCATATTTCTTGCACAATTGTATTTTGAATGTTAAAATTATGTTAAAATTCACTGACAGTATTTTAAGTAAGTTTGTTTTGTTCTCAGATTGGTGATACTAAATATATTCAATGTCAGTATACCTTTTTCACAATTGCATGATTGTACTTCTGGTGCTTTAAGTATATTTTAACACTGGTGTACTCCTTCAGTCGTTGAAAGTATCCAACAATACAAAAAAAATATGCTTTTCTTTGCTTGGTAGTACTTTTGAATTTAAGCTGAAATTAAATATTTATCATGGAAGCATACTGTGGTCCGTCTGCTTTGATTTCACACCACAAACAAAGTAGAATGAGACACACCCTTTATGCGTCTCATTCAGTTGTTTAGTCCACAGTAGAGTTTGACTCAGTCTGTTTGAACCCAAATGTGTAATTGCACCCATCTCATCACTCAACATTTTTGAGCACTTGTGCCATGTATGACACATCTGCATTGCTTCTGTTTATATAACCTCAATATAAAATCATATTTAAATGTGTCTCCCATCTGTACAAAGCAACAAAAAAAGAAGGTGAACAAGAACAAAATCCAGGCTTCATGTATAAATTCCACATGGATGACATACTTCAAGGTTCAAGCAGTAATCGTATGTCCTTCTCTCTCCCACACTCACACTCTTTTGCCAGTGTCCACTGTCCAATAAAAAAAATTAAAAAAAGAAGAGCATAGGGAAACCTAATACACCTCAGGACTTGACTGCTAAAAGGTTCAGTGAAGCCTCAGAAAGAGGAATGAAGGGGAGAGAGGTGTCTAAAAGAAGAAGCGGCAGACAAAAGAAAGCCCCCTGATACCTCTGAGGCAGAGCTATAGAGGAACAGGAGAGACAAGGGTCTGGGTTTGTCCTCTAGCACCCTCATGGGTAAGGCTGCAGGCTGCGGCCTCCATCCCTCCCCAGCTCTCGTTAATAATATGAGTACTCATAAAGAGCTCCACAGTGAGGCCGGTGAATGGCTGTTTTATGAGAGAGGCGTTCATCTTATCTGCCTAATAGGATTCCCTGCTCCTCATTAAAAACCATACCAGAGCTTCCTCTCTACCTTCATTTATGTTGTCTGTCTCCGTCTGTACTTTCTTGTGGCCTCACCCATGTCTGCTTTATGTCCAGTGATGCATATGAATTGTGTTGAAACCATTTAAATTAATGTAGCGGCCTCCTCTGTGGCTCCCTACCTGCCACTAGCCGCCTTTCTGCCTGACCCTTTCATACACCTTCTCTATTTGTATTCATGCAGAACTGTCCTATTTCTCCTCTCTCTGCCCATCTCTGCTTTTGTTCCGCCTTTCTTTTCACTGAGTAGATAAACGAGGACTGAATGCATTCTAGTGGAACTGTGTTGATATTTCCTATAAGCCACAGCCAGGGTCCAGGCATGTCACCACCTCCCAGAGTCCTCCACTCATCTCAAGAGGTGACAGCTCGCTTCCATTTATCACAGCCTCCCATGTGAACAGAACAGGCAGGGGCTTCACCTTCATAGCCAACACGTCGCAGTGAGGAACCAGAAATTATAAATGAATAAATCTCACTATAAATAAATCAGTACAGGAAGGAAAAACTGCCTGCTTGTATTCCAGAGATGTACAGTGTGATGTGTAATGTAGAGTATGTAATATTAAGAGTAAAGCACTGCCTTTCTTCATCCATGTGTCCAGACCGCTTTGATTTGATTGTCAGTTGATTGGTGCTATTTCTGGAAGCTACAGATGCTATGACTGCTAATGCTAGGTTTGGGATTCCCTCAGAGAAGCACATCGTCAGGAGGAATTCTCCCACCGGATGATGTTTTGACCGGCCCTAAACGAAGGAGGAAAAGATGATAACAATATAAGGCTGTGTCCGAAATCACTCACTCATTCCCTACTCCCTAGTCACTACATAGGGAGTCCAACATAGTTGACTATATAGGGAGATTATCGGCAGAAAGAAAAAAACACTTTCGGACATTACTCAGGCGCTGTTAATTACGTCATGTGATACATCAACGGCGGTTGTGGACTTTTTGTCTCAGAGCAATGCATGATGGTAAATATTGCTTGGTCAGTGACCATCATTTGTACACTACTTTTGGCGAAGCTTTGTGGGATACTTTGAGTCCACTATATAGGGTATAATAATTCCCACTACACATTCGGACAGCACTACAAAATAGCGTACTCACTATGTTGTGCACTATATTGTGAGCAGTGACTGATTTCGGAAACAGCCAAAGTGTTGGCAATGAATTTTATAATCGATTAGAAAATGGTCATAGATATATTCGAATTGTGTAACATTTGGTATTTGTTAGGACTTGATTTTTGTGATGCACATTGATTTATTTACTGCTGCTACACTCCTTACAGTCTCTTGAATTCAAATTGATTTGTCTCCCTCCACCTGAGAATCGTGCCAAAATTCACGTGAGAAAGATGATAAATAGGAAGATACAAATGCAGTGCAGTTTTGCAGATCAGAAGTTACAAGTGCAAACTCTGAGATGTGCTTTCACAAGTTGTGAATTATAGTTTTACAAGTGCAATTTATAGTCTGCTCTTCGTTGGATATATGGCACTATCCTTCCTTCATAATATTGCTTTGGGGGCATGGTATGAAGGGATACCCAGCGGAGGGACCGACGAAGACCCGGGGTATTCCAGAAAGCGGGTTATATGGAAAACTCAGAGTATGTTAACCCTGAGATGAGGAAACTGTGTGTTATCCGTTCCAGAAAGAGAGGGAACTGAAACTCTGAGTCAGTCACCATGGTAACATAACCTGCTCGCTAGCAGGTTTTCTTTAAGAAAGAATTTCTACCTGTCTCCCCCTACCTGAAGCAAGCTGCCAGACATGGATGGTCCGTTTCTTCGCAATCTGATAGATATCGAGGCAGAATTAATTCGCAATGCCTGATGTCGGGAGATGCGGTATCACTGTTCAATACACTCAATCATTTCTTAACATTCTCCGGCCATATCTGCCAGTTAATCTTATTTTTAGGAAGTATTTTATTGTACACATCGTCACATTTTAGTCTTAAAATCAATGACTCCAATATGCCTAGTAAAATAGTGTAAAATGTTAATCTACTAAGCAGGATATTAGATGAGAGGACATATGTGTTAAACAGCTTTATGTTGGGGTTTAAATTACTACATGTTGAAATAGCCACTGAATGAATATTTACTTTGTTTAATAGCCGACGTCAACTATGAATAAAATCAAAGCGAGGTACAATCATAGCCCAGCAAAATGTGCCTTACTTTTCTGAATTATGTTTTTTTATTTCATTTTTAGATGCTTCCACATACATTACACCACTTTTTCACCTGTATTCTACAATTTTAAGTGAGGTATGTTAGTCAGTGGAGTGGTGCATTAAAACTTAAGCATTGACTTGGGCAGCAATTTTCTCCCATGCTCCCATGCTCTCTCCTTATTAGCTTCTGCAGAGGTGAAATATATGATCATATTCGCCACAGACCTGCAGGGGGAGCTCCAGTTACAGTGAGGTGACATAACTCGAGCTTGTTTTATGGCATAGATATATATACTGACAACGTAGCTACTGCGTAGTTGCTCGCTGTGTATCTGGTGTTTGTTCACTGCTTTCAAACTGTTTACAGTGATGAAGACTTATAAACTCAGGTTTGCTATCACAATAAGATTATTTGGAGTGATACACGGACCAACATGCTATGTTCTCATTAGCTTCAACTCTGGTCACTGTAGTTGTGTAAAATCAACCTGAACAGCTAACTCCTGCTAGTTTTTACTCCGTTGTGTTTTATTACATAAACAGATTGATATGCAGATAATCAGATTTACTTTATTGATCCAATATTTGGCAACTCTTGATTTAGAGCAGCATGTTATCCAGGCATTGCAGAGGAAAAGAAAACACACAATAAATCAACACTAGACAATAGAAATGTATGTCTGTAAAAAAACAAAACAATAACTCAATACAAAAACTGCATGTTGTTACTTAGATATGGGATAAAATCATCCCATATTTGCTCCACAGTTGTTACAATCCAACTGTATATGAATGTTTTACATTGCACATTACTGTAGCCATCACATCACAGTCTTCTCAGTTATCCAGTAACAATGGCATAAGACTAATAATGGGTCTGTATTTATTCTTTTTAAAGGCATCCCAGACACAGACTTTCATCCTGTAGCCCTGCTCCTCAGACCTGGACCCTGATCCTCAGACCTGGACCCTGCTCTGCACCCTGGATTCTTCTCTAGACCTGCTCAGCTCCCCTCAGCCTATTCCCCGCAATAAATGTCTTTTCCTTCAGTTGTGCCTCCTCTCTCTGTGTGTGTCACACTTAGTGTAACAAGCTTCAACTAACAACTGATGTACACAAATATGTTTGTGTACATTTTTCTTATTTCTACTGATAGTGATTGTTTTGTTTTATACTGATAATAATACATACATTAAGTGATTTTACTCAGCAATGATAAATTGAAAAATGTTATCACAAACACTCATGTGTTATTTTCCATGTTTATTTAAAAATTGCTGCAAACAAGGAGGAAAAAAAATAAGTTGAAACGTACAAAGTGAATACAAAAAACCAGAGCATAGCTCAGTGGGTAGAACCCGCCCCATGTGTGGAGGTTACAGTCCTCGCTGCAGGAGACCCCAGTTCGAATCCCGCACCGAGTGGTCCTTTCCTGTATGTCATTCCCCCCTCTCTGCCTCCAGTTTCCTGTCTCTCTCTACTAACCTGTACATTAAAGGCAAAAAGCCCCAAAAAATGTACTTTAAAAAAAAACGTGACATGACAGTTCAATGAGCCTGAAACAGGTGAGCAGACGCTGTCTATCATTATTTCTCGCCCCTCTCCCTTCATACCACACCCTCAAAGCAATATTGAGGCCATAGGTTTGAAACTGAGAAAATTTGATTTGAAACAGTAATAAGAAAAAAATGAGGTTATGGATAAATTATTCAAAATAAAATTTGATTTAAAATACATTGTTTCACATTTACATTTTTCAAATTTCAATATCAAAACTTCAAATCTCTTTTTCGAATAAAAATGTGTATGACCTCCATTTAACTTCATAGTACCTAGGCTTTGCATGCAACGAAGCTCTTTCTAACCTGGCACCTTTACACCACACGTACTAAAAAGAGACTTAAAAAGAGACCCAGACTGTTAAGACTGTTAAAACTCAGCTTTGTACAATTTTGGCAGCACGAGGTTTCAAGACACCACATGGTCTGGCCTTTTTCCTGTGTTGTTTTCTTAGTTGACCATAATGTGCTCAGTCATCATGTGACTTCAACCATATTGCTATTGTTTCCCACTATTTGCAGTTCACATGCTAACACAAGCATAAACACCCACATCTGTGTAGGTACACTAAGATTCCTTATTGTGTGTACTTTTCAGTACATTTTATTTAAGATGACATATTTGTGTGTTTTGCTTTGTTATCATTTTAATATAAATGCTTTTGGATATCCATGTTGTCTGTTGTATGTTGAACAAGAATGAGTTTTGCCAACAGCTGCTCTGCCATTGATATAGCTGTTTTGGTCATAGTTATTAGTGATGTGTCATGCGCAAAAGATGCGCTCTGAGAGTCAGCTCTGAGAGTCAGCTCTGAGAGTCAGCTCTGAGAGCTGATGCTTTGTAGTGAATCAGAAGAACTTTGTTTTGATTTGGCCAGCATGGCAGCCAATCACATGTGAGGATATAGGATCATACCATTATGTTTATTGTGGCAACATCTGTTCCTTCCGAGAAAATCTTCTCAAGAACAGGGCAGATACTCACGGAGAGAATAGCCAAACTGAGGCATCTGATTTTTCTGAATGCCAACCTGCACTGAGGACATTAATACTGTTTGCTTGAGTTTGGTTCTGGTTCTGCTCTGGTTCTGTTCTGTGGAAAGTTCAATCAATCAATCAATCAATCAATCAATCAATCAATCTTTATTTGTATAGCGCCAAATCACAACAAAGTTATCTCAAGGCACTTTACACATAGAGCAGGTTCTAAACCGAACTCTTCAGGTTTTAACTTTAAAGAGACCCAACATTCCCACATGAGCAACAGTGGCAAGAAAAAACTCCCTTTTAACAGGAAGAACCCTCAGAACCAGACTCAGAGTGGGCGGCCATCTGCCTCGACCGGTTGGGGTAGAGAGGAGAGAAAGGAAGGATAGAGGAGAGAAGCACAATGAAAATCAACAACGAAGCTAGAAGGTCTGGGACTGGAATCTATCATCCAGACGTCTACAGGCCCAGATTACCTGTGAGACGAGAAAGCACAGACAACTCCGGGGAAGAAGTTTAAGTTATTGAATGCATTAATAGTACATGAATGTTAATGGATATAGACAGATGGACAGAGAGAGAGAGAGAGGGAGAAGGAGAGAGGAGCTCAGTGCATCATGGGAGTCCCCCGGCAATCTAAGCCTATGGCAGCATAAGTCAAGAGCCCAAAGAGCCCTAACTATAAGCTTTATCAAAAAGGAAAGCTTTAAGCCTACTCTTAAATGTAGGGAGGGTGTCTGCCCGCCTGACCAAATCTGGAAGATGGTTCCACAGGAGAGGAGCCTGATAACTGAAGGCTCTGCCTCCTGTTCTACTTTTAGAGATACTAGGAACCACAAGTATACCTGCATGCTGGGAGTGCAGTGTTCTAGTAGGTACATAAGGTACTATAAGCTCTTTAAGATATGATGGAGCCTGACCATTAAGAGCTTTGAAGGTGAGGAGAAGGATTTTGGTTTCTATTCTGAATTTTACGGGAAGCCAATGCAGTGAAGCCAAGATGGGAGTAATATGATCTCTCTTTCTAGTTTTTGTCAGAACACGAGCAGCTGCATTCTGGACAAGCTGGAGAGTCTTTAGAGACTTGTTAGGACAGCCTGATAATAATGAATTACAGTAGTCCAGCCTAGAAGTAACAAATGCATGGACTAGTTTTTCAGCATCAATTGCAAAGTTTGATTACAATATCAAACAAGAATGGTTTTGTAACAGAATAACTGCACAAAATTAGGCAATTATATAAGTCGTCACCGTCGTCTTCTTGTCGCTTATCCGGGGTCGGGTCGCGGGGGCATCCTGACTAGATGCCCGAGCCACCTCCATCTGGCTCCTCTCAACGCGGAGGAGCAGCGGGTCTACTCCGAGCTCCCTCCGGATAACTGAGCTTCTCACCCTATCTCTAAGGGAGAGCCCAGCCACCCTACGGAGGAAGCTCATTTCAGCCGCTTGTACCCGCCATCTTGTTCTTTCGGTCACTACCCAAAGCTCATGACCATAGGTGAGGGTAGGAACCAAGATCAACTGGTAAATCGAGAGCCGCATCGATCCGCCTGTCGATCTCACGCTCCATCCTTCCCTCACTCATGAACAAGACCCCGAGGTACTTGAACTCCTCCACTTGGGGCAGGATCTCATCCCCGACCAGGAGAGTGCACGCCACCCTTTTCTGGTTGAGAACCATGAACTCGGATTTGGAGGTGCTGATTCTCATCTCTGCCGCTTCACACTCGGCAGCGAACTGATCCATCCATCAATCAATCAATTATTAATTATATAAGGCTTCTCATAAAAACACTGGACGCAAAAGGGTTTTCAACACACAAACCATTCATTTTTACGAAGTGAAGGTAAAAAATAGGGCTACAAAAGAAATTAAGAGCCGGCTCTTCTTTGGGAGTCGAGCCAAAAGAGCCGGCACTCTGAAAAGAGCCAAACTCCCCATCATTAATAGTTATTAAGTTAATTATTAACAACTATGAATGACTTAATAACTAGTTCCTGATTGATAGCTTAGTACATTTAATGAGACTAAATCAAATTCCCCTCGTTTCCAGGGTGGTGCTAGCTATCATTAATTCTCATTAATGATTTCTATTGAATTTAATAATTAGTCATGATCTTTAATCATTTATTATTTCTGGTAGCCAAACCTGTAACCAAGGCCCAACACTTCCATCATGAGGTTGTGAGTTTTTATTTCATTTTTTAATTTGTATGTTTGGTCTTTTTGCCTTTAGTGGATAGTGTGCAGTGAAAAGGTAGACAGGAGGGCAGAGAGGGATGGATGGGTATGACATGCAACAAAGGTCCAAAAGAGCACTGGGCACTGACTTGTAACATTTGTGGAGTGAAATATAGCTTACAACTATTGGATAGACTGCATGAAGTTGGTGATAAACTGTCATAACAGGAGTGGCACCTTATCTTATTCATAGCACTATTGTCAGGTCAATATAATTTGTCTAGCACTTTGGTTGTAAAACTAATGACATTCTTACCACCGTCAGCTGTACTTTGTGTTAAGTGATAAGTAATTAGTAGTTAGTATGCATGTTAGTATGCTAGCACACTAAGCTGACTAATACATACAATATATTGCTAAACATGTTAAGACTGTTAAGAGTTAGCATGCTGATGTTAGCATTTAGCTCCATGCACTACTATGCCCAAACTCATTATGGAGCAGCTGAAGCTTGTCAAGGACTTGATAGTGAGGTAATAATTAGAATCAGGTGTGTTAGAGTGGTAGATACCTAAAACATGCAGGGCAGTAGCTCCAGGAGCACAGCTGGTGACCACTGATGTAGACTCTTTTTGTTAAGTACCCTGATCCAGGGTCAAATAAAGGGTCAAATAAAGGGGAATAATGCTTTAACTGTTTCAACAGACACTGTCAAACATACCTTTCAGTATCAGACCAGTTGAGATAGTGCCCATTATATTTATTTGTATAGGTTATCATTTTTATAATGTAGTTCTAAAAATAAATCCATGTTGCTTTTATTTATTTAGTGTGAATTTATTATGTTTGACCAATCCCTGAGACTTTTATTGCATATTTTCATTATATACCCTTCCACACCTTGAAACTGGCTACTGTAAGAATAATTATGTGAGAACGTAAGAATAATTCTTACTTTGTCTTTTCAAGCATAACAAAAATGAAATACCAATGCTGTCATTGTCTTTCACTGGTGTACAGCCAGTTTCCTACTAATTAGGATTTCAGTCAGATAATTGTTTTACTAGATCTTCGCTGTTTTTATGATAAGCAATAATTAGACACTTAAAATCATCAGCAATACATGTATATAATGTATTACATCTGAAGTTGTATTTGGTAACGCCATGGCAACCCATCAAACAGATGACAATACAATAGCTAGGATTTGCCAATTGGGAAGTAAACGAGAGATGAATAATGTAATTATGTAAATGTATTTAATTATTGTAAACCTTTTTGTAACAATCTTTGTCTATCTTTTTAACACGTAGACTAATTAACACCAGACCTGCTATCTGCTTATTGACAAGACCCTTAGAAATCATTTATACCATCATCATCATCATCATCATCATCATCATCATCATCATCACATAATTGAATTGATTAATGGTAACCTAAAGCCCTTAGACTCTACTGATGTGGAAGGGTGCAGGTCTTTTACAGTAAATTGGTTAAGAGGCCTCATTCAGTCTCCCTCTGCTGCTGGTCAGGGATTCACTGCAAGCATGTGTCACTGGTAGACAAAAGAGACTCTCAGCCCAAATTGTTGCAAGAATTTGACTCATTTTCTGTTGGCTATTAGCATAATGGCTGTAAAACATATTGGGTATGTCAGAGTTGACTGTGAGGAGAGTGGTCCAAGAACAGTTGGAACAGCTGCTATATTCAGCACAGAGTCAATGATGAGTTTGGTCACTGGTGGAGGAGTTTGAGCTGTAAAGTTATAGATCAGCTAAAATTCTATCAGCTTCCACCAAGTTCAGAATTCTGGAAGATTAAAAGTGTCTGAAATTGACACATTTGATTGTGACAGGTTGTGACTTACGTACAGAAATACAAAACAAATCCAACAAGTTTTCAATAAGCTGCATGCATATTTGCACAGAACATAACACTAAACACTGTAAATAGATATCAGGATTCATTGTGGAAGCTTGTTCCCTGAATCTGTTTAGCTGGCTCTGAGTCTTTCACATCATTTGGATTAGCCAGGATTAGATAGGAAAAATTCAATATTGTTTAGCAAAGAACAGCAGGGTACAACAGAGCTGTTTCATTGTCCATGTGACAGATCTGTATTCACTTGTATTCTGGGCTGCAAGTGTACATTTGAAAAAGTAATCTTGCCTTTCTCTCACTAATGCTCTTTCACCTCATTAACACTCATTTTCTTCACACCTCAACCCCCACCCCCCACCCCCCAGTTCCTGCAGTCATGACAAAATAGAAAATAGTACTCTGATCAGTCTAGATAGTATAAACTGTCCCTTTGGAGGAGAAGTGAACTCTATCTGCATGTGTCACTAGACATAAAGGTATATGCAACATCAATTGCGTTTCCACTCTTGCTTTGCCTGGGAATGGGTTACCAAGAAGAATATTAAGGTGTGATGTAACACAGTGAAAAAGGCTGGAAGAGGTGCTGTGAAGAGCAACTACAAGACCACAGACCGTCAAAAGCAGCAGTTTCAAACGTGACTGATGAATGGACCAGAACACAAAATCCTGCATTGGATCATTGAAAGAGCTTTTAATGAATGAATGTGAGATTTCAGGTGGCCCTTTAAAAGTGACCAGTCCAGGAAAACAGTTAGGTTTAATTTCCTTTTTTTTTTCTTTTTTTTTTTTTTTACACAAAAGCTCCACTGCCTAAAATATATTTAAGAATCTTAGTTTGGGGGTGTGCCTGCTTGTTATCGGTACACAGTGAATGTGCCCAGAGTTTGGTCAGCATGTAAATCCAGTATTCATATGAAATGATATATAACTATCCTGTAATGGCTGTCTATGGATACTGTCCTTCTTCTTAGGAGGAGGTCTTGATTTTTCATTTGTCTATGTGTTCACAGAGATCAGTGAATCAGGTTACAGGGGGCTTAAAAGAATACACTTGTTGACTAACCAGCTTGCTGACCCCGAACCGTGGTAGAGGGCCTCTGGTTTAATTGTAGAATACACAATAACGAAAACCGGGACTTCTTCATTGAGTGGGAGGACTGCATTTATTTCCAGCTTTGCAGAGTTACGGTCGCTACACAGTACAATACTGAACTGACTGTGGCTGCTTCATAATAACAAAACAGAAAACTCTTCTTAATAACGTGACTGCACACTTCTCTCTGTAGCTTGCTACCTGCACTTCTCCGTCGCACACACCTGACGTTTTACGTACAACACCCAGCGCACACACCGCACATCTCTTACGTCACAAGTACAAACACACACGCACGGCTACACACACAGCTCCACATACACATCAGGCTGTGCCTGTAACACTACCCCCACTCTGGATGATGATTAAACCCTTAACATCACTCCAGCACAGTCACACAATTGAGCATTTCCCAGTGTTCGTTTTCCCCACAGTCCATGAAGCATACTACATGTGCTTCTCTCCTAAGTATAACACAATGTCCATATACATAATGTCCATAGCTGAAAAGGAAATTACAGGTTAGTAGAGCCTTGTAACCAAAATTCACAGCAATGAATAAAAATTCATTATTACCCTGTTACTTAAAACATTTTTTTCTTAGGCAGAGATAACATCTATTCAAAACCGAGAAACATATGTGTTGACTTTAACTCAATATGACATCTACTCTTTAAATGTGCTTTGTAGGGGAAAAATAGTGAGGCCTTTGTGAACCCATTAAGTTTTAGCTCTTCTCATGAAAATTTTTCCTCTCAAGTGCAAAGGATACCAAAATAAAGTGCAGCCACATTGTATAAGCTATAACATTCAAGTAGGTCTGTGCATTTACCTGCAAACTTGTAAACTCTGACTGGTAAGAACAACTTACAATAAACAAACTATAACCTATAGTTTAAAATTATAATTTGTGAACGATAAACAATAAAACTCTTTTTTTTTCTTTTTGTTTTAACCTTACTCAAATGGGATTACTCAGTCCTTAGAAAACACCCAGTCACCAAACCTATCTGGTGTTCGACGCACTCTCTGGGGTCTCTGCAGTGTCGTGGGGGATGGGGGCTGACTCCTGTTGCCAGCCTCAGCTGCCTGGGGCCCGAAGACATCACTGGGGTGCTGGCTGCCGTTTAGCGAGGCTGGTGATGATGGGCAGGGGGCCCCCACAGCTGCATCCTGTGTCTCCGGCGGAATGTCCCACAGGTTGAGGGGACCGATGTCTGGGTCAGCGGAGTCCTCATCAGCTGCAGGTGATGGCACCTCCACCGGTGACCATGCATCGGCGCTCTGGAAGACCCAGCTGTTGTCCGTCGTCGTTCTGGAGTAGTAAGGCTTAAGCTTGTCGTGATGAACGACCTTGACCCTTGACCTCTGGGTTTTCTGGATGCGGTAGACCAAATCATCCAGCAGGCCCACGATGAAGTAAGGGCCCTCGTAGGACGGCAGGAACTTCCTCACTTTGTTCTTCACTGCCTTGGTGCCTTTAATCAGGTGCCATACTGCATCCCCGACTTTGTACTGGACTTGGCAGATGTTTTTGTTGTACTGTCTTTTGGCACGCTCTGCAGACCGCCCCAGGGTCTCTCGAGCTAGCTGGTGAGAGAGCTCCAGGCGTTCTCGGAGCTGCATGACATAATCCGGAAGGGGGGTGACATCATCGCTGTTCGGGGGTAGGCCAGCGACCAGGTCAATGGGCTCAGTGACCTCCCGCCCAAAAAGCATCATATTTGGGGACAGTCCTGTGGAACTGTGTCTGGTTGCTCTGTAAGCCAGGACTGCATATAGGATCATCAAATCCCAGTCCCAATGACATCTCTCAGCTGTGGTGGCCAGGATTTTCTGCAGAGTGGCATTGAAACGCTCCACCTGGCCGTCGGACTGAGGGTGGAATGGGGTGGTGTGTGTCTTTTCAATCCCCAGCAGCCGGCACATCTCCTGGAACACAGCTGACTCGAAATTTGTGCCCTGGTCACTGTGTAGTGAGTGTGGAGCCCCGTATCTACACACCCACTCAGAGGCGATTTTGTCAGCCACCGTGGTTGCTTCCTGGTTTGGGACTGGATACGCTTCCACCCACTTACTGAAATAATCACTCACCACCAGTATGTAGCGATTGCGTCTCTCAGTCTCATTTAGTGGGCCCATCAGGTCGACTGCAATCCTCTCCATGGGGGCCCCCACTTTAACTGTGCCCATGGCTGCCCGAGGAGTTTTCTTGGGCCGAGCTTTAGCAGCACAGCTAGTGCAGGTACGGCACCACAGTGTGACATCGTCTTTCATGTTGTACCAGAAATATCTGGCCTTGAGGCGAGCGAGGGTCCTCTCTGCCCCAAAATGGCCACCCACAGGACCGTCATGCATCTGTTTCATTACAGCAGTGCGATAAGTCCGTGGCAGCAGGATCTGGGGATAGAAAACATTCCCTTCACTGCAGTAGAACTTCCTCATCAAAGTCCCGTCCTTCTGATAGAGCCGTTTCCACTGTGCCCAGTAAGTTTTAGTGGCGGGGCTACAGTGTGCTATGTCAGTCCATGTAGGTCGGCCCCTCCCCTCCTCGATCCACTTCCACACAGGTGCCAGGTCCGGGTCAGTTGTTTGTGCAGATTTTAACTGTTCGTGGGTCCACCCACTGAACAGATCGGCCTGTAATGATTCGCTCACCCTGTGGATGGCGGGGTGAGATGGGAGGTGGTCGTCAATTTTGTGTTAACTACCCCCACTAGAGTCTGCTCTGGGGGTCTTGAGATGGGGACCTCCATGGTTGACTGCTCTGATAAATTGCACTGTACTCCCTTATCGTGACACAGTTCATCGCTGGGGGTGGGCTCTGGCATAGTGCAGGGGCATGACGTTCTACACGGCCTCCTGGACAGTGCATCGGCATTCTGGTGATGTCTCCCCGGCCGATGGAGCACCTGGAAGTCATACTCAGCCAGTTTTTCCAGCCAGCGCGCCAGTTGCCCCTCTGGCTCTCTCAGCCTGGTCAACCAGCGCAGACTGCTGTGGTCAGTCCGTACAGTGAATGATCTCCCAAGTAGGTACTGTCTGAAGTGCCTCCTGCTCCCGTACGCCAGAACCCTCTCCTCTCCCCCCTGCTGCTGGGAGAGGACAGCTCCTATCCCAGAGTCACTGGCGTCAGTGTCCAGGAGGTATTCGCCACTGTCAAGGGGGTAGGCAAGAACAGTCGTGTCTTAAGTTCCTCAAATGCCTCCTGGCACTCAGCTGTCCAATGGAAGCGTGCATACTTCTTAGTGAGTTCATGCAGTGGCTTAGCGATGGTGGCGAAATCCTCCACAAAGTGCCTGTAGTAGGATGCCAAGCCGACAAACTGACGCACCTCTGAGACGTTCTGGGGTATGGGCCACTCTGCCACTTTTCTGACTTTCTCCGGGTCGGTGGCGATGCCTTCGGCAGAGACAACGTGCCCCAGATAACCGACCCGCTCCCTGAACAGACAGCACTTGGACGGCTTCAACTTTAAGTTGGCTTCGCGCAGTCTGCCGAACACCTGGCTGAGCCGCTCCAGCATCTGGGTGATGTTCCGCCCGAGGACAATGACATCGTCCAGGTACACCAGACACGTTTCCCACTGCAGCCCGACCAGGACCCTGTCCATAAGCCGCTGAAACGTGGCAGGCGCGTTACAGAGTCCAAATGGCATCACGTTCCACTCAAAAAGCCCCTTTCGGGTGCAGAAGGCAGCGGCTTTGCGAGCTCGAGGTGTCAGCTCCACCTGCCAGTACCCGGATGTCAAGTCCAGTGTGCTGAAGTACTTGGCAGTGGATAATGTGTCCAGAGTGTCCTGTATGCGTGGCAGGGGGTAAGCATCTTTAATAGTGCGCTCGTTCAGGGGTCTGTAGTCTACACACAGGCGTGGGCTCTTGTCCTTTTTGCGCACCATTACGATCGGCGCCGCCCAGCTGCTGTTGCTAGGCCGTGCGATACCTGCCTCTAGGCTCTGCTGCAGCTGCTGGTCAGCAGCAGCCTGTTTGTCTCCAGCCATTCTGCGGGGTTGCTGTTTAACTGGGGGCCCTGGTGTGAGAAGGATGTCGTGCTGGACGAGGCTGGTGCGGCCCAAATCGGTGGGCCCATTGGAGAAAACATCACTGTAGGACTCCAGTAGTTGGGCCAGCCTCCAACAGTCCTCTTCAGGCAGGTTCGTGCAGCTATCAGCATACAGCACTTGCAGGTGACTGGGGATAGATACAGGGGCTGGGTGGACATGTTCGGGTGTTGCCGTGACTTTGGAGGGGTGGGGCTCTGCTTCTCCCAGCACCTCTGCTGGCTGGAGGATGCCAGCCACGACCCCTTTCCTTAGTGTGACAGGCTTGGCACCCGGGTTGAAGACTCTGATGGGGATGCCAAACTGCCGTGCCTGCACTACGACATGGGCTACTAGGATGTGGTGTCTTTTAACAAAAGTCTTGGTGGGGCTTAGCATGAGCTCTCTAGCAGACGTGGAGTGGAGGTGTGTGGTGCCAGGCACTATGTACTCACGTCCCGGCTCCAACACTGTCCTGCGTGCCACCTTGACAAAACACGCTTTGGGTTCTGAGCTGGTGATGAGGCGGGGTACCTCCCCTCCAAAGAGAGTTATTTTCCGCCGGCCATAATCCAAACATGCCTGTGCCTGCAGCAGGAAAGGGTGCCCCAGAATAATGTCTGTATTCCCCGCTGTGTCAGCTATGATGAAGTTGACGTTGGTAACATGGTCTCTAATGACTACCGGGGCAGTGATCTCTCCCAAGATTTCCAGGCCTTCTGGCCCGACACCCTGCAGGACCTCTGCCATCAACGGCTAGATGGGGGGGTTGTGGCTTTTGTGGGAAAGATCTTGTAGTGATGGAGGGGTAGCACATTTCTCCGGGCCCCAGAGTCTAACAGAGCACAGACCTCAACTCCACAAACTGTTGCTTGAACACACATTTCCTCCTCCTCTTGACATCTAGTGCTCACTGGTACCTTCTCTGGGGACTGTGCTGGGGCATGTGTGACATTTGCTGCGTGCTGTTTGGGCCGACGGGGGGAGGGGCAATTTCTCTGGAAATGTCCAACACCTGAACAGTTGTGACAGACAACCTCGCCCAAGTCCATTTTCTTTGGGCTGTCAGTTTTCCTGGGTCGCCACTGACGGAGAGGTTGTGGCTCCCTCTCTCGGGGGTTGTTACGCCCCACAGCAGCTCCCTCATAACATAACAGTTCATCACTTTCACGTACCGTAGCTGCTCTGGTTCTTTGCTCGGCAGAGCCCGTTGCCCCTGACCGCATCAGCTGTGTGACTGTCCGTGCAGCCCTTGTGGTGGTTTCATACCTGCGGGCAATGTCGTAAGCTCTCGCCAGGGTGCGTGGCTTTTCCTCCAGAAGTTTCTGCACCAGCTCAGCGTCGACCAGGGCATTGGTGAATATCTCTACGCTGATAGCATCCTGCTCCATCTCTCCCCGATCAGCATATGCGATGGAAACTCTTTCGTAGATGTCGTCTCTCAGTGTGTGCAGGCTTTCACTTGGCTGTCTAGTTCTCTGTCTCAGTTCAATGCCAACGGCCGCAGCATGCTCTGAACATGGCCGATAGGCAGCCTCCATCTCATCCACAATGCGCTGGTAACTCCATCTAGCAGATCTTGGATTTTTATGGACTATAGCCCCCACTGCTCCAGTCAAACTGAACCTTAACTGTACAGCCATCGTCTTCTCTGACCAGTAATTGGCTCTGGCACAGCTCTCAAACTGATAGAGAAAATCTTTCCAAGCACCGGTTCCATCAAACTGACCTGGCCGCAGTGTGGGGATTCTCTCTCTCTGTCCATGGCATTCATTGTCACTGCTATCTGCGGGGCATTCATGGCATGAGGAGCATAGTGGGGGACGGTGAGGTGTTTCATGCTGGGGCATACAGGGGGTGAATAATGGTGTAGTCTGTGGGGGAAAAGGAGCTTGAGTTTGGGACACAGGGGTACTGGTGGCGAAACAGTTACTGTTCATTTGGGCGAAGGGGTTAACTATTTGGCCGGTGGGGGAGAGAGCGGCTGCGGCTGGTAATAGCGTAACCGGGGTGTGGTTGATCAGCGGGGACGTTACAAACTCACCACAGCCCTCTCTTTGTTGCGCTGCCAGCTGAGTGAAGGGGTTAGTAGATCCAGATGGCGGTGGGGTGAGCGGCCATCTCGCGTCCGGCCGCGGTGATAGCGTGGGGACCGCTGCTCCGTTCGCCGCTCGTGTTAGCTCCATGCTAACCACAAAGGGGTTGATTCTGCGTCTGTTGTCGGCACGTCCGCCGTGTGCGTTAACCACGCCAGCCTTAACAGTGTCTCTTATGTCCGTCAAAAACGGGTTTTTGCTAATGTTTGGGTCCAGTACTTCCCTTTTCTGTGGCTCAGCGTTATTGAAGTCCGCGTCCGCCGCCACCTTGTCCCGCGCTGTCCGGTTACAGCCACCGTCGAGCGCCGTCATCTTCTCTGCCGTTTTCTTTTTGCCGGATAATAATGTCTCTCACTTGCAAATGAAATCCCGGACGAGCCCCCAGTGTTGACTAACCAGCTTGCTGACCCCGAACCGTGGTAGAGGGCCTCTGGTTTAATTGTGGAACACACAAAAACGAAAACCGGGACTTCTTCGTTGAGCGGGAGGACCGCATTTATTTCCAGCTTTGCAGAGTTACGGTCGCTACACAGTACAATACTGAACTGACTGTGGCTGCTTTATAATAACAAAACAGAAAACTCTTCTAAATAACGTGACTGCACACTTCTCTCTGTAGCTTGCTACCTGCACTTCTCCGTCGCACACACCTGACGTTTTACGTACAACACCCAGCGCACACACCGCACATCTCTTACGTCACAAGTACAAACACACACGCACGGCTACACACACAGCTCCACATACACATCAGGCTGTGCCTGTAACACACTGGATGTGTAAGGGCCTCAATATGCTTCAGATGAAGTGCTTGTTATATCTGGTACAGGTGCAGGATGAGCCTCTTATTCAATTAAATTGACCCCCACAATCCTCCAAGATTACAAACCAGCTCTTTTTCCACAGAGCAATTTTTTCAGAAAATTACAAACAGCCCCACGTAGCAGCCCCAACACCTCCCACGTAGCAGCCAACACCTCCCACATAGCAGCCCCAACACCTCAACGTCTTTGAGAGACTGTAGAAAAATATTATACTTGTGTGTAAATTTCATCCCTCCAAGGTTACAAAGACACACAAAAGTCTTGAGGAAAAAAGAAAGATAGAGAGAAAAATGAGTAATGATTGCTGAACAGGGACACAGCCTCTAGGTTCACATTCAGCACCATACATATTGACTGCTTTTTGACTAAAATGTGGATCATTTAGCAGTGAGTGATGGAACAAGCAGTGAACCAAAATACAATTTATAAATGTGCTTTCAGAAATTGGGGTGAATGGGTTGAAAATACGACTATCTTGTTTTCCCACAGTTGATCTGGATACATTTTTCAAACACTTCTCCCCTGTTTCTCTCACTGTCCCCACTCCTTCAGAGCAGCTCAGACATCGCTACAGTAGCAGCTCATCAGCTGCAGCAGCAACATGATGTTTTTCTTCTTTCATTTCTTAACACTGCTCTCTGTGAGCTTGTATGTAATGACAGTTTCTTCACAAACTACTAAACCTGCTACACACACCATGAAATCAAACACACACTATAATGATTATCTGGTTCCCAGTATGTGCTGAGGAGCAGTAATGTGTGATAGTGTTGCATTCTGTGTGGTTTAGTGTGTGTCCCAACAGACTGTGTGCGTTCAGTTAAGAGTAAGTTGTAATTATAAACCATTTATATTTTCCTATTACAATTTGGGTTTTTGTAGGGAATTATGTACTGAAACTATTTCTTGATGAGCCACAGTCAGGTGCAGGGACTGTACTCATCTTCTTGGAGTCTTGGAGTTTTACTTTCTGTTCAATGTGCATCAAGCACAAAGCTCATTAGATATACTGTATAGGTGAGTTGGCTAGTTGTTTGGGAGGGAGTTGTTTTCATATCTGTTTCTTTGTTGCATGATTGAAGTCAGCTTCCTTAGAATGTATTTTTAATAAAAAACTTGCCGACTTCAAAAAACTACAAAAATCTAGTGCATGACTAAGTTTTGAGTTACGCTGAGGAAAAATAAGTAAGAGGTTATAACTGATTGATCAAAAGGTAAAGTAAAATAGAGGAGCAGTTGGGAAGTTAAGCTGAGAAAAAGACAAGACACTAGGACTCGTGTTTTGTGAGAAGGGGTTTGGTTTATTGTTCAGGGTGGACCCTACTCTTAACCAATCATTTGGCTCATTCTTCTAAAATGTATTACTTTTAAGAGGAGAATAAGTAATTGCCAGATTATTCAATTATTTAGTCGATTAACGCAATCCATTCAACATCATCGTTCACAGTGTATTTCATCTTGTACTGTATAGTGTATCATTCATCTTAATAGAAACACAAACATAGAATACGTGATGACACACTTGATGTTGTATCAGTGTTATTCATGGATCAGATGAAAACCAACAGAATTAAACAATGAACCAAGCTTATTGAAAGGTTGTAATAAAGGCTGTTAAGTTATTTACCAATAAATAAAGTAATGATAGTATCAATGTTTATCTCATTTACTCATTTACTTCTTGCCGTATACATTTATACATCTTTACTTTATTAAATTCATTTATTTGATGAGGTAATGTATCTTGGTCTTAACAGTAGATGTTTGACATTGGTAATATTTAAAGGTCTGTTCCTTGAGACTTTATTCTTATAACATCATGATCAACCTGGGAATTGTTTAAACACACGCTTTTAATTAGAGAGTCAGAAAAACACTTCAGTGTAGTCCCGTTTGAAATGTGTTTTGCTGTGAACTCACAGAGAGGGGTCACACTCTGAAAAACAGACCCCCATGTCTGCCTACATCAATGTGAAATAAAGAATGATATTGTACACTTCTGACAGTTTCAACTTAATACAGAGAACATTTTGTTGTTGTTTTTTAAAGGTTGAAGGGTATCAGTATCTTGTGTGTGTGTGTGTGTTTGCATAATTGAGGGCACGTGAGCACTGCCTGGTAAAAAAAAAACCCACCTTGCATTGGAGCCCATCATAACTGGTTAACATACATGGTTCTTCATACTGCATATATGTCAAAATAGAGCAGGTGTTTTCATTTCATTGTTCTTTCTACAGCTGCACCACAATGACCTCCATTGTAAAAAAAAAACCCTTTTGTGATAAGCTGGAACTAAACTTCAATTCACTCAGTTGGAAAATAGCATAATCAGAAATAGCATATTAAAGTAATATAGCTGCTATCAAATATTGCCTAGGCTTAATCTAATTTCTAACATAATCATAATTCATATGACTAGAGTTTACTCGAGAAAACTTTTGCCACTCTGAATAATCCTTTTCGGATATTAAAAATAACAGAAGCTGTTGCTTAAAAGGATAATTTCAAAAAGCATAAGAAGCCTTCTCCCTCCACTGTTACACACACTGGCTTACATTTGAGCATTTAAAATATTCGGGTGAATGATGTTTATTCACTGGACTTCATGTACTATTCTCTCAATGTCTACAGCATTTACAAGCTCATGAAATAGAATCAGTGCTATTGTTACATCTCTCTGATTCTCCACCTTTAGCTGGACAATCAATGAATATTCTAGTTCTCCTCAACCACTCCAGAGCAAACTCACTTCAAAGGCAACACGAAGAGTGGGCAGCTACTCTCCAGTCTGCTGGCAGAGGTGAGTGTATGGAGTGTGAGTATGTCCAGGAGGAGTTGTCCCCGCAGGCTTTGTCAGCATGGATTAAGAGCAGAAAGGTCAATACAGTCTCCTCAGCCTGCCACTGTGCATCAGCTGAAGGGAGGTGAAGTGGTAGAAGAAAGAGTCAAGGCACCACTCTGAGTCTCAAAGGTCCTTTGAGGATGTGCTGGAATTTAATCTTCCTCCTTTGACAACAGTGTTTACTTTTTGCCATCTTTGTGCATCAGCTGAATCTCCTGCTTGCATCTGACCTTCACAGTGATGTGTGATATTGACTGAAGCCATTATTAACAGAATCAATGTGTGACAGTCAGATACCGCCTCTGTTGTGGAATTGTGCACATTAAAGGTGCAGTGTGTGGGATTTAGTGGCATCTAGTGAAACAGACTTCAATACACACAATGGAATATAATCTCCACAAGTATGTTTTAATTAGCGTATAATCACCTGAAAATAATAATTGTTGTCTTTTCATTACCTTAGAATGAGCCCTTTATAGATGAATTAACGCTAAATGGAGAGGTAATTAATCCTGCAGAAATATAAATGTCTAAATCTTTCTCTGGAAAAGAGTCTGGACTGAATTGACACTGGAAACAGACACCATCAGGGTTTCAGAAGTCATCGACAAGGAGTCAGTGGATAAGAGGGCATACTCTAGTTCTGAGACTATTTACAACCACCTGTTATCATGAGACCAACATGTAATGCTTTAGTGATGTAATATAAACTGATGTGATTGATGAAACAACAAATTGGACAGTGTGTTCAGATTTCTTTTGTTAGTCTACTCTTTTAAAGGTCAAGCTCAATGTTCTCAAATGATATGCTGGCAAGACAGTAAGAAAATACACTTTTAGTCATTTAGTTATTTATGCTATGTTTAATCTCCACAATGTCACAGATCTTCTCTTCATTTATGAATGTCAAATGTCATTGCATCTGGCCAATGATCATTCTGCAGCTTTAATTTGCCATTGTAATTTGAATGTGACATGCATTACCAAAACAGAATTATTACCATAATTGTTACTTTGATTGAATATTGCATGACCAGCATCTGGCTCTGTCACATTAGCTACACAATCCTGAGCTACAAATGTTTCAGTTTCCAGGTTTATACAGTGACAATGTGTTGGAAGGTGTTTACAATCAAAGGTATAAATCAGACATACAGTTTATTTCAGTTGTTGAAAGCTGAGCAACTGGCACTTTTGACAAACCTTGCTTGACATTCTTGCAAGCCCAGGATGAAACAGTTTGAGAACACCTCTCCTAAATCACCAAAGAGCATCTCTAAAAACAGTAAGAGAGCAGTTAACCTCACACAGTCCAGTGAAAACTGTTTTGGAGGACAGAAAGGACAAGGACACAGAATCACTTGGATTTGGACAATATGTGGATGAATGACATTATGCTATTTTTTTGTGTCAATGTGGTTTAGTGAAATTTAAAAGGGTCAAATTTTGAAAAAATACACATATGAATAACTTGTGCACAGTCTTTTTCCGTGGACCCAGCATAAAAGTTCTGCTTTTAATTAATTTAGAGAGAATATATTAGAGGATTATGACAAAAATGTCAAGGTGGTGTAACTATAAAAACTTTGTACTAAATAATTCAACTTGCTTAAAAACAGTAAATTCTCAATAAAACACCATATCAACTAGTTTGGCATGATCTTAAATTATAACTTTTATATTCAATAAAGGTAATGGAATATAATTGTTCTAAATATTACATTTAACCCGAGGAATCATGTAGGTCAAGTGCACTGCATGAAGAGTCAAGTAGTGTAACAAGTCTTGTGAACCACATGAAGTGTCTTAAAGTATAATCACCATTTAAGAGGCCAATTTGTTAAAATTGGACCCCTACCTGACAAGAATAGAAGCTCTTAACAACTACTCATAAATTGATTTATAGGACATGGTAAGGTTTGCTCAGTTTACATGTCAGATGGTATGACACTAGAAACAACTTTGAATAATTCATAAGAATTCATTAAAATTAATATTTACCTTTTACTTTTTAGGTTTGAAATATTGAGACCAATGCCATGTGCTTCCAAAGGCGTTCATGGTAATGCCTGTCAAATTAGATTTTAAAATGAAATGTTAAATGGTGTGACCAGTTAAACCATTTAAGTCCTATTAAAAAATATCAGGAGTTTATGATGGTAATTTTGTTAGATATCAGTAGTTTATTATGCTAATTAAGGATGCATCATAACAACCTAAATTTGAACATGTACCTAAAAATCCAATAATTAATTTAAAGGGGAAATGTTACTCAAACATAACAACCGTCAAATATAATTATTTATATTTCTGCTTTGTGCTGTCCAAATATTTGGCAAATGGTATTTTAATGCTTTGGCATTAACATTGTTTTGAAAGTTTCATGCCAATAAAGCCCATTGAATTGAACTGAATTCAGTGAGATTAGAACAAAGAGCAAATAAGGCTAGGGCCTGAAAAAAAGACATAATAAGTGGCAGACAAGAACAGGGAGGAAAATGGAGAAACAGCAGGAGACAGAGAGTGTATTGAACACATGAAGACTAATCAATACTTCTGTTCTCTGGGCAGGACTGGGAGGAGACACACACACTTCCTGAACTACATGCACATCCATATGTTCACACACTCTAAGTCTAAGTACAACTTACTAACTTACTACATAGCTGTAGGCAGGATTTACAGAAACAGGTGAAAAGTCATTCCAATCCGCCCTGTAGTGTGTCTGACATCTGAACTTGTTCATATTCAGTCTGAATTTACCCTCTGTCTTCAGTCTGCTGTCTTTATTCCATGTCTAGCCCCCAGACTGGAATAACAGTCTGACCTTGTTTTTCATGGTTTGGCTTAGTAGGAAATATCATTAGATACAAATATGACAAAGCTTTTTCCAGAACTATCAATTGTGCCTCTTGGTAATCATCAGGTGATAGAGTCTGCTCTGTTATTATGGAGATGAATTAGATACCATCATGTTGTTGTCATCACTCAGTCGTCTTTCCATGAACTGAGCAAACTCAGTCAATTTAAGGTTAAATGCACCACAAATCTCCTGTATTGTTCTTTCATAAGCCATGTAAAATACTTTCTTAACCACTTACATTTAGGTTTGATGCAAATATGTAATTGAGCATTCTTCTCTGAGGAAATGGTAGCAGAATATTTGGGCTAACCTTCTACTGATGAGTAATAGTTACTGTATAGAAATCATATGAAGTGTGAATGGTGGACACAAAGCCAAACTCTGAGCTCTGCCATCATAAATGCTTAGAGACCTGGCTATTGTTTAAAGCCACTTCATAATTATGCTTAGTGGATAAGTTTCACCTGAACAGTTTCTGTAATTGGAATTATTACCTGGGAGTCCAGTCATTTTAATCCCTTCACAATCTGTTGTGTTGTAGGTTTTATTAGACTTTGATTGAACAATTTCACATTGAATAAACTGTATCCACTGAAGTTAGTAAAAGGCTTCTGGATTTTACTTTATCTTATCTTATTATTATTATTATTATTATTATTAATATAGCATTAAGGAATGCTGTTTTGCCCAATTTTTTAACAAACATTCTTGAATGGGCAACCAGCCAAACATTGCATGCAATAATTATTATTTATATTATGGAATAATTGAATGAATTGATAATTTAGTGAGTCATTGTGTGCTGTCTAGAGGTTATCAATTACAGTCCACACATGTACTTCCATCTTTCTCATTCTCTCTGCTTCTCTTTTAATTAGCCCATCATAATATTGCTTTCTCTGTCACCTCCTTCACTTCATACTGTCTCGCTCTTCTTCTGTTCTTTCTACAGTTGCATCAATAGCTTTATGTCGCTGTGGTAATGATTGACTTGTTTTTGCTTGACAGAGTGGTAAAATTGAATCACCCACTTCAAGGAAAGGATGACTTTGTATGCATGTGTGTGCGTGTGTGTTTGTGAGTGTGTGTGTGTGTGTGTGTTCCATCAATATCACATTGATCATGTTCAGCCACAGTACTGCTGTATGCTTGCTTAGAACAGTTTGAACAATCAAATACTTATACATGTACATCATTATATACTACATACATCAGCAAATAGAAGAAAACACTCCACAGAAGCTGAATTAAGCCAGTATTCTTCTTCTCTGAGCTGTGTGCAGGTCGTTCAGAGATCATATGCTTATCCTTTATTACTGTACTCTTGTTGTGTTTTGTTCATCTTAGAGTTGAAGCACTTGCAGCACTTTGCTTGAATATGCAAGTGCAAAATGATTTGGGCACACCAGGACAAGTGTTTTGAAGTATTGATTAGTTTCACCCAGAGTCTAACTCCCTCTTTGTCAGATTCAGGTTCAGATTCAGATTCAGCTTTATTTATCCCCGAGGGGCAATTCAGTTTCTACAAGCCCAACCTCACATAAACTAACTGCAATCAGCAAAGAGTAGCAGGTGATCGCACCAATAGAGGCATTTATATGTATCTTTTCCCAGTGTGCAGTATATGAATTGTACCAGATATAGTGCAGTGCTAATTTACATCTATTCATTCATGCATACAAGCATATATAATAATATGAAAAATGATAATTCCACATGACACTAAAAAATACATCTGAATGATAGACCAGTCCATATACAATCAAAGCAGCATTTTCTGACCTTAATGACAACATGACTGTCTGTCTTTCATTAGTTTTAAATTGATTCAAACTAACATACTTTCTAATCAGTGTAGGGATGGCATTTAACTGTTTTGTTGCTGCCAATGAAAAAGTGGTTTGAGAACATTTTGCAGAGCAATGTTTTATATAGCAGTTTATAGAAGGTTGGGATAGCAGTAATAAGCAAACACTGATCATAAACAAGACATGTCTAAAGCAGGAAGTGGGTCTATAAACTGTGATGGATGTTTACAACGAACTTCTAGAGAAATCATTTTACTGTTCTTTTCCCCTCCAAATACATTTAGCTAACAGGGAGGTTTGTTTCCAAACTGTCTGATCATCCCATTGTTTGTGCTTATGCTGTGCTGCACTTTTTTTTTGCATTTGCACATGAAAAAATGATAATAATGGTGAAATGTATGTATTAAATTATTTGTTTTTTAGGATGGCTTTCCATAGTTTTACATGAATTTAATTAAATACTATATTGTCCATCTTTGTATGTATACAGCAAATCAAATCTTGCATGAAGCATCGTTGCATTGTATCATAGGCAGTGCAGACAGTCACAATGAGCATGATAGCATCCTGCTACACTACACAAACACAGAAGCCACAGACTCTGAACAACCCACATTAGCTGTTCTGCTAAAATCTCCTTCTTATCTGACTTACAAACACACATCTTGTCCTTCACCTTAGCTGCTATACTACACAGGGTTTATTGTATGAAGAAAAAGATGATTGCAGTACAAATGTGTGTGTGTGTGTGTGTGTGTGTGTGTGTGTGTGTGTGTGTGTGTGTGTGTGTGGGTGGGTGTACTGCTGTTAATCTCTTTTTTGTCCTTGAGAGTCTGAAGGCGAACCCAGTCCTTCTGGTCTCCATTACCACCTGCCTAGTGGCACCACCCACATCTCATTTTCCAGGCCTTTTAAAACACACACACACACACACACACACACACACACACACACACACACACACACACACACACTCTGTCTAATGCCCTTCAATCTTACTCTCTCTCCAGTCATATCTCCACCCTTCACCAGCAGTGTCGTAATGTCCAACCTCCACCTATCCATCAAGTTAAAGCTAACACATACACCTGTGGCGGCTGGCTAATAGAGGGCGCTGCCCCCCTCCCCAGTGTTTTTTATTTTTATTTTATAAATGAAAAGATTAAAATTAACAATAATCACTTATTTTAAGTAAATTGTGTGTTTAAATTCGCAACAACATATCATATATAAAATATAAATCAGAATTTTCGGAGAAAAAAGCTCCCTACTGAGTGGCTGGTCCAGCAGAAAAATCGCCAGTCAGCCAGCTAATTACTGACAAGAGATTCGCACATAGCAACAGGAATTTATCATAGACTGTATAAAAGAAATGGACGTAACATCCGTGACGTCACCCATTGGTTTGTGGACTGCTGCCAATAGTTTCGAATCTGGGCAGCGTCATCTTGAAAATTTCAGGTGCATGCTGGGTAAAATTAAAACACGGATTCTACTTATATGGGTATGAGGCAGGGTCATGGGCGGAGCCATGGGCTATGCTATGGTTGAGAGGGCAGGATCTCGAGGACATAGGGCAATCAACCTGTCAATCACGACGTAGCCACGACCTAATGCATACCCTGCCTTATCGTCAAATATAAAATCAGGGAGGCCAACATTTCACAAATGAACATCATACTGCATTGAAGAAGGCTTTAAACTAGCGATTGAGACCATAAACACATTTTGAAAACGTTTACTGAGGATAGAAATCAAGTGAGAAGTTGGTGAATTCTCCATTGACTTGTATAGAGACGGAAGTCCTTTTGACACCACAACGGTCGCCCCCTGGTGGCCTTTTGATAGAATGCAGTTCTAAGTTACTTCCGCGTTGGCCTCATTTCAGAGGACCGGAACTCCCCGCCTGGAATTTATCCAATCAGTGTCGTCAATTCTGATGCCTTCAGGGCAATAAAGATAACGCCCCAAGGCAAGTTTGGGTGAGAGAGTGGGATTTCTGGCGACATTGACAGTGATGGTTAATTCAATACGGTCTCTTCTCCAGTATCCGTTCGAGAGGAGAACATTGACGGAAAAACTTAACATCAAAGAGCTCGGCCCAGATCAACCCGACATAGAAATAAGCCAGCAAGACAAGGAGAAAGCTCAATTGTACAGGCAAGGCTTCTTCCGTAGTTGGTACACCAGGAAGGCTTGGCTAGCTGGATGCAATCATGCAAATGCTGTATTTTGCTTTCCGTGTTTGCTATTTAAAACACCTGGGACAGATGTGGCATGGACCGTGTCAGGAGCAGAGCTAACATTGCCATGCAGCTAGACGAGGCACAGGCTTGGTGTGAAGAAGCACAATGAAGAAGTGAAACTCAGTAAAGGGCAGCATGTGCACGCGCCACATTTTTTTCCGGTCCTTTACACAATATGGAAAGTAATGTAAAATTAAAAAATAAAGTGCTAATAGAAAGCTAACTACTTAGCTGTGTGTCATGTGTAGATGAAAGTGATATGCAGTTGCCATTTCTTTTGTGTCAACAAATTATTGTCAACATGAGTTCATTCACATTATCAAAGTCACAATAAACTTATTATTAATATCTAAACCTCGGACCTGTACTTCAGACCTGTAGTGAGGGCAATATGATCCGCCGTAAACACGGTGCATTTTATTTTGAAAATTAACCCAGTGTTTTATTTTGTATTTTGTACACAATTTCCTGTCCCGCACGATCTGCTCTGTGCTGAATTGACGTCCGGCAAAAATAGAAGCTGACACATTGACTAAAATAGAGCATTTTTCTGAAATATTACCCATATTTAAACACGTTGAATAAGTGGACGGCGACTACTTAGACCATAACTCACAGGTTCAAGTTGCTCCACTGTCACATCTCCTCAGTTATCCATGGGGCAGCTGATTCTATCCCTCTCACTCACTCACTCACTCACTCGCCCGCTCTCACTCTCTCTCTCTCTCTCTCTCTCTGGAGGCTCTGTGACCGAGCGGGCTCAACACACACAACAGTAGAACGGTAGAATACCGTCGAGATTTTGTACCGCCGTTCAGAGGGCACTTTTTAATACGAGGCAAAAAGGGCAGGGGCTCAAGCACCCCTTGGGCCCTATGTGTGCACGTGCCTGCCCCCTGCTGGAAAAGAAGTTAAACTAATTGCCCAGGCCTATGACTGGGCTGCAGTGATGAGGGGAAGCACAGGTGGAGTGCAGCGTAAAGTTAAGGATGTGTACACAAGTGCACATTACGTCCACTGCTATGCCCATCAGCTTAACCTCATCATGCAAAAGGCAACATCACACATCCCCAGGATCAGAACTTTCTTTTCAGACCTTGGTGGATTTGCTGCATTCGTCTCCCGGTCATTCAAGAGAACCACTGTGCTTGATCAAGTGGTGGTACACAGACTTCCAGGAACTTCAACAACCAGGTGGAACTTCCACAGTCGTGCTGTTAACAGGGTGTATGAGCACAAGGATGAACTCCTCCAGTGTTTCCAGACAATCAGAAACTCAGGTGACTCCGATCCAACCACTGTGAGAGAGGCAGGGGGCTTTGTGAGAATGCTAGAGGAACCCTAACCCTAACCCTTTAAAAAAAGTCTATCCTTTATCCTCTTAAAACACGCACCTATTTTTATGTTTTTTTGCCTAAACGACATGCCCAAATTGTGAGCAGCACAGATCCCACATAGTTTGAGACTCAGAGATGTGTCTGGTATCATTGGAAAGGTAAAAGTGTCTGTGACTTACTGACAAAGAGTGGCAGAGGTTTGAATAATGGGATTATTTCCTCGCCCATAGGTTTGCCTATACAATGACATTGGTACAGACATTCAGAGACCTCTAAGCAGGATATAGACACAATGAGGCCACAGCCACGGGTCTTGGCTTCATGCAGTCCACATTTGGAGTTAAAAGACCAAGAAATTAGTTATTTTTCAACAGGTATGTCCATGAAAAAAAAGTTTGCTGCACTGAAAAAAGCCTCCACCCCTGTGTGTGCGGGGTGGACGCACAGAAAAGCGGAGAACAAGCGGTGAATAATATAGACATATATGTATATTTGTCTATGGTGAATAATGCCATTTGTTTATGGACAACCAAACTTGATAGCGTAGTGTCATACACTGTTGGAAACCTCAGACTATGTGTGATACGTTACGTGTTGGACTAAATACATGGACATATTGAGGAAAGTATTTCGGTTAGAAGGAAAAGGATTTCATATTTCACAAGAATGGATACTTGGCGAGCTCCTGAGTCATAAGATGATCGTTGTGGATAAAGGGAAGACTTTGAAGGTATGTAGCATTATAGCTGTTCTTATTTTAGCTGAGTGGCTAGCCGAGCTAACCGCTAATACTATTACGGCTATAAGCAACCATATAATTTGTGAGTGGTCTTGAATGAGTCAGGGAAATCTAAGCTTTCTAACAATGTGCAGCATGAATATACATGTTTAAGGGTTGGTGTTTAAAACATTCAGAAGAACTTGTCGCTACCTCCCAACCTCTGACCCGTCCTGTGGGCGGAACAGCGTGTTTTAAGACAACTTTACACACTCTATAAAGTCTCTTGAGCTTCTATTGTAATTGAAATAAAATAGAGTAATAACAGTAAAGCCACACAAACTAAGATTGTTTTAATAAGAAGTCAAGACTCAGCATTTTTCCATCATGTCATGAGCAACCTGACTTCATGCTGTGCATGGTGCAACAATGGGACGTTTCCTGTGGTTGCTTCACAGTTAAATCAAATCTGTGCTTTGCAATGCTGTTAATGTGAAGCAGTAGCAGTCGAATGTTCTGTAGGCATTAACAGTATTAATGCAACACTACTACAGTGTAAGGAGAGTGAACAGAGTGAGACCATCACAGCACACATTCCTTGTAAAGCACATCCATGGCTCACCAAGATGTGAAAATCTCTTTTCCCTCTTTTTCAAATGCAGCAAGTGCACCACAGGTCATGTGGCAAGAATGATCCAATCAGCACCAACGGACTTGGTTCACACCTTCTAACCAATGGAGTGGTGTGCACAAGGGGGGGACAGCCCCCCCTTGTGGCCCAATTGTTGGAAAAACGCGCGTTGAAGTGCCCTCTTGAGAGCCAGAACGCGTGCTAAGGTGCCCTTTTGGAAGCCACGACTAATGTGCCACAGTATTAAACATATGTGCCAAACAATAGACCTTTAAGGATTGTTTAAACTGAATATTTGAAACCTCAGTTAGTATTAGGTATCTCATGTTGATTAGAGGGTCAATAAGCTGCCGCAGAGAAAAGGTTATTTATGTTATTACAATATTGGAGTGAACAAAATATTAGATCTTTAAGTCTCTGTCACACTTGTGTCTCATTCTAGCACATCAACATGTGTCACACATCCATTTTCAGGCTGCATCTTCCTGTCTTCCACACACATCCTCATCTACTGGGTTTTCCTCTCAACACATTAATCACATGCCTCCCAACACTCTACTGCTCTCTTTACAGCACACACACACATTTATGTCTTTGGCCTTGAAATGCCTGTTTAATATTCATGACAGCAGTGGGACAAGGAGAGCAGGATGAAAAGAATTACACACACGTTGCACACACTGCAATGAAGATATGAGTCAATGACCTTTCACCTTCTCCTCAGCCAGGCTGGATGTCACCTACACTTGCTAAAACTCAGACACAACCTGGTTTTACATGTATGTGAGGTACGCTTTGATACTCATAATAGTGACAGTTGTTCCTCTGCGTCTTTTTGACATTGCTTTGTGTGTCACCACAAGTGTGTCTGCTGGTTCATTAGTCAGTGTGTATAATGAGCCAGGTTGGTACAGGGCCAGCTCCTTACACACACACACACACACACACACACACACACAGAAGATGAAGGGCACTTCAAGGGCACAGTGGCTGATGACTGCTCCCTGCTTATATTCAGTACCATTATCTACTGTACATGTGTATGTGTGTGTGTGCATGTGTCTGTGTGTGCGTGCATGTGCATGTGTCTGTTTGTGTGCATGTGTCTGTGTGTGCGTGCGTGTGCCTGTTTGTGTGCATGTGTCTGTTTGTGTGCATGTGTGTGTATGTGTCTGTGTGTGTGTGTATGTGTGTGTGCATGCGTGTGTGCATGTGTGTGTGTATGTGTCTGTGTGTGTGTGTGTGTGCGTGCATGTGTGTGTGTGCGTGTGCGTGCGTGTGTGTGTGTGTGCATCGCTACCTGTCTGTATGTTAATGCATACATTGTGTGATGGGAGCATGTTAACAGACAGTTGGTATGAATGAGCTGGGATGAGAACACATGCCTGTCTCCTTCAGACAGCTGGAGGCACTGACACACTCCGGGGTAGAGCTGTGAGGTGGGAGGAACTGCTGCTTCATCAAGTGTTTTTCCCAGATGTGAATCATCCATCTCAACTTTTATTTTAATCAAGTTGATCATAAATCATTGAATCATAATACAGACTAATCCACCAGCTGAGTTATGGGTTGTCTTTTTTCTTGCTCATGCTGGAGATGCAGAGAGACAGTCTGAATCATGTCCAAACATTAAGGCTGTGTCAGATCAACACTGAAGTAGTACAAAATACTATGGTACACTATAAAGTGATATAGAGAAGCTACTGAAAAGCAGCAGAGACATAGGTTATATTTTCTATTCAGCTCTGTATGCATGTGTCAAAACATACTTAAAGCGATGGTTCGGCGTAATTTCGACCGAGCATCATATGCACCATGAGGTCTATCGAAACACCACCTCAGCCGTTCATTTTCATTCAGTCAGAAAATAGTGGAGTTAGAGCCATCAGCTGAATGGCTTAGTACAGGCACTAATGGAACCACAGTGACCCCACTAATAATGCCTGGATTGTTGTCAAACTTCTACAGTAGTACAAATAGGGTCTTTACTCATAAATCCATGCATTGAAAAGTTTGTAAGTACACCAGGAGTTTATTAAAATAACACTTACCTGATGGCTTTTACTCTGCTGCTACTGCTAAAGCTGTAAACATCGTCGAAATATCGCGCTATCTCTGAAATACCATGTGGTCTCGCGAGACACCCGCACAGCACATCTAGAGATCTGTGCTTGATCGCGCGATATTTCGACGATGTAATTTACGAGATACACTGGTGGTCCTGTTAGCGCCTGTACTAAGCCATTCGGCTGATGCCTCTAACTCCACTATTTTCCCACCAAATGAAAATGAACAGCTGAGGTGGTGTTAAATAGACTTCATGGTGCATATGACGCTAGGCCGAAATTACGCCGTACCATCGCTTTAACTAAATCTATTAAAGACCAACAGTGCACTGTAACATGTATAAACAAATGCCTGAGTGAGTGTCTGATACAGCATTAATTGTACTAATGCTAGATATAATGCAACATGGCACTGCAGAAAAGGACCTGCTCACTATGTAAGTATACAAAAACCATTCAACATACTTATAAACATTATTTTCCATTTCTACCTAGACTGTTCTGCTAGATGCCACTAAATTGTACAAACTGTACCTTTAACCTTAATAAGCTGAATCATCAACACTTCAGCCCGAACATCTGCACAAAATGATGCACATGTCATAGTGAATCTTTCTATTTAATGCAGAAATGGAAATGTTTGAATATATCCTATATATTTAAGAGATGAATGCGTATTTTATTGCACGAGTTTTATTGCACAGAGATTTATTGCATAAAGCAGATTGTCCTCAACCAACATGTGATCCATCTGTGTATGTGTTTGCACTCAACTAAAGCAAATATTACATATTTGCTTTAGTGTGATGTAGATGTTTTTTTTGTTTGGGTGTTTGGACAAAGCAGCAGTGTCTATCAAACACTCACTTCTAACTCTTTACTGTTTCGATTTCATGAACCTAATAACTTTAAGATTTATTTAGATTTTGTCAGATGCTCCAGCTGTTAATTGTAATTGATTACTGGTTTGATGATGAAGCCTGCAGTCGACGAGGAGGCAAAAATTCATCTTGATTCTGTGAGGGAATCAAGGCAGTTTAATAGAGCTGACCGTCATCCGTGCATACACTGTGAAGTTCTGATGAGATAAGTCTGATCAGATTACAGCCTTAAAGTCAGTCTAGCCTGCAGACCTGCTCTCCAGGGCCAGAATAGGGAGGTGAGGGGGGTGAATGGGTGTTCTTCTCACTACTACAATACATGAACAGCTAAACAATGAAATGTCACATCTTTGTGTGCTGTCTCTAATGTCTGTCAGCTCATCAGCTATTGTTTTAGCATGCAGCTTGCTAATGTACCCATTTGTCACCGCTCTAAGAGCCAGTCTGCATAGTAATTAGTTGACATTTTTTGATCAAATGTTTTATTTTATTCAATATTTAGTAGAAAGACCCTAATCCTTACCCTAACACAAGCTCAATGCAATTGTTCTGTAATTACTGCACTACAGGAGGTCCTCATTCATGGAAAATGGAATACAGTGAACCCTCGCTATAACGCGGTTAACCTTTCGCGGCTTCGCTGTTTCGCAGATTTTTTTAGTGCAGTTTTTTTATGCTTTTTTTTTTTTTTTTTTTTTTACAGTGCATTGTGTTCTGCATCCTGATTGGCTAAGGGACTGTAGACCAATGTCAACAGTCTCCGTGCCTCGTCTCTGTACAGCTCGCCAAATTTATGTTTGCAAATTTTCTCCATGACAAAACCCACAATGTCGACGAGGGTGGCATGTCTGTTTATAAGTGTCTTCTTGCCCAGAAGAAAAAAAAGCGCCAACAACTACCCATAACTATGTTCTTCTCTCGGAAAAAGACACCTGCACCACAGCCTCCAGTAGAAAAAGACCCCTGCACCACAGCCTCCAGTAGAAAAAGACACCTGCACCACAGCCTTCAGTAGAAAAAGACACCTGCACCACAGCCTCCAGTAGAAAAAGACACCTGCACCACAGCCTTCAGTAGAAAAAGACACCTGCACCACAGCCTCCAGTAGAAAAAGACCCCTGCACCACAGCCTCCAGTAGAAAAAGACACCTGCACCACAGCCTCCAGTAGAAAAAGACCCCTGCACCACAGCCTTCAGTAGAAAAAGACACCTGCACCACAGCCTCCAGTAGAAAAAGACACCTGCACCACAGCCTCCAGTAGAAGACGCTACAGCGGAGCGGAGTCAGGACGAAGAGGCACAGTCAGAGGAACTGTGACATAGCGTCAGTCACAATGTGTCCAACCTCGTATTGATTATTAAAATTATTATTTTACAGTATTTCTAAAAACTATCATAGTTATTTGTAAGAAAACGTTTAAATTTTTATTTCTTAAACAAATGCTTGGGCCTGAAAACAGGTTTTGATCTTTGGTTTCATTCTATAGTACAGTATTGTATTGTATAATAATTGTAAAAAATAAAGCTGACTACTTCACGGATTTTGCCTATCGCGGGTTTTTTTTGGAACATAACCCCCGTGATAAACAAGGGTTCACTGTATAGGCAGATTAGTCTTCCAGATGGCATGACAATGTACTGCAAGATGAGAGCCACTGAGGATCCTGCTGCTTTCAGTATTTCTGTTGCTTTGACCAGGTGTTTTACTGTTATTAACTTCTCTCATTAACGTTTTGGAAATTGGACTTAAGACCTGACTTTAAGATAGATATCTGACAACAGGATATAACCCCAAAAAGTACATTACAATTACTTAACAGCACTTTTACTTAAAGACCGTCTAAAGTAACACATTAAATCAGTCATAAATATATTTCTAAAAAATGTCTAAAAAGTGTTTCAACAATTTAGATTCGAATTGTGGAGCTAGGCTTTACAAACTGTGTTTCAAGATTTCTGTGTTCAGGATTTAGTGGGCAGGTCTGAAAATCACGCGGCGGTGATTAGCATAAACCCACCCCTGCTGCTGTAGAGGTATAAATACATTCAGCGCACACTACTACTACAGTCTACAGTTAGCCTGTTAGCTGAGTTAGCCGCCGAGCTAGCTGCAGAGTTAGCTGCCGAGCTAGCAGCTGAGCTAGCCGCAGAAAGCTCTCAGACATAGCGTCCATGTTTCGGGTAGAGGTGGTGACTTTGATTGACAGGTGACACTTGGTAGGGGGCGGAGTTTCAGCAAACTCGGAGGGCACTCCCACAGCGTTTGGTAGCAGAGAAAGAGACTGAGTTTTACTCAACTTTGAATCCTAATTTCATATATTTGGTGATTTTTTTAATCATTCAAATTTTGCAGGGTGGTTAACAACACACTTTTCTGTGGTATGTCAAACTCAGAACACATATTTATTCTTACTTTACATGGACTTTAAAGGTTGAATATGTAGAATATTTATTAAAAGCTATATATTTTTTTAGAATAATACACCCATGGGGTGTTTTGAGGGTTACAGAATGAAAGTATTGCTTTTCCATTAAAAAAAAAAATTTAGTCTGAATTAATAAATAAAATTGTTTTGACGGGTTCGACAATGACTTTCTGACACGTTCTGTGTACAACTGCTAGTCTGCTATTTCCACTGCCGTTACAATGTAATGTACCTCCGTGGTTTCAAGTTCGTTACAGCGAGGGTATGTTCGCTTCCTGTTTTCAAAATAAAAGCACCAACTCTATCGTTATGGTTTTCTTAATAATAAAAGGCGACGGGTGTTTTATTTTGTGAAAATGACCGGAAGTGCGTTACTCGCTATGGCTAACTTGGGTGGCTCCAAATTCGCAGCAACAAAACTTTAAGCAGGTGTTATTTGGACAAATTAGCGTCACATTGTGGATCTAAAGGGCTACTTTCTCGCCTAAAAAGGTTAGAAATGTGGATAAAGTGGTATATTTACAGAGTTAGAGCTAAAATATAATCCGCTTCAGCCTGCTGATTTCAGCTTGGGTAGGAACGAAATGCATTGTGGGTTATCGTGTAGTTTACTGACTGGTCTGCTCACACCGATCAGGCTACAGAAACAAGCAATCATTTTGAGTTGGGAGTTAGCTAGCTAATCGATTACACACCACTCAAAGAAAGACTTCCAGTTGAAGACTGGCTAACGTTAAATACTGTTGTAAAATTAATTGGTCGAAATTAGTCGTTACCCTGTATGATTCATCACTTGACATGGCACAGGCTGATCGATTGACATACTCGGGAACGAACCTGGCAACCCGACTGCTGGAATTATTTTTGGTTGTTACAACTACGATCTCGAGACACTAGATGGTGGTGTTCTGCTCATTCTCCATATTCAACCTTTAAGTCAAAATGTTGTCTTTCGCTTGCAGGCCTGATAAAAAAGATCTGGTCTGAGTGGAGATATCCCAAGAAAATGAAAACAGGGGGAGAGAGACTTGGTGGTACAATGCTAATGCTAATGTCTTTATTATATCAGTACCAGTGGTCAGTAAAGAGGGGTACTTGAGTACTTTGCCCTAACTGCTCTGTGCTTGCCTCCAAAGAGCATTTTTGTTTGAGTGGAACATTTTAAATGATTGTGTTTGTATTATATAAAGCAAGTACACACTGATGCCCTCTTTTCAGACTCAGCTTGACTTAAAAACAACCGAATTTCAATAATTATTTGGCCATTGTGTCTTAAATGCTGTGATAATAACTTCCTTTAAGTTTTTTTTACTCTGCTCAAGTCATTCTCCTCTGCTTTCAACTCAATTGACTAATTGTATTTGAACCATTATCTATACTTATTCTTTAAAACTGCATGGCATAATAAATCAAAACCTGCAGGTTTATGGCAAGAGTATTTCAAAGCAAACATTGTGGCCACAAGTAACTACAGGATAATGGCACACTGATCTTCTCTTCATTTCCCATGACTCTGTAGAGTCCGTTGCTTGAAGGCCCCTTCATGCTTTGATAAAAGTTGATAATTGTGAGTGATCTTATAATACACTGTAAGACATGTTCACTGACTGCTGAATTAGAGATTTGGTGACCAAACAAAGCTCAAATTTAGGCTCAAATTCCCACAATGTGATGGCAGCTATGACACACATCTGAAAACAAACCCATCTGCATCAGCATGAAATGACAGAAGGCAGAAGGCATGTGTGGGGAGCGTACCTATGTTCCCCGAGTCCTATATTCCCCGGGTCCTATGTTCCCCGGGTCCTGTGTTCCCCGATCGCGGCTAACTTGTTTGCTAGCTCAGCGGCTAACCCTGCTGTTAGCTCGGTGGCTAATTCGGCTGCTAGCTCGGCTGCTAATTCGGCTGCTAGCTCGGCGGCTAACTCGGCTGCTAACTCAGCTAACTGGGGACGGGATCATCCCTATGTTCCCCGGTCACATACAAAGCGGGGAACATAGGACCCGGGGAACGTAGGGATGATCCCCATGTGTGTAAGTGATGTGAGCTGATTACTCGTCGCTGCTTGCTTTTTTGTATTTACATTGTAGTGCTGCATTTCAGCAGGAAATTGATTTGTACAGTCTGACAGAGAATGCAAACAAAACTTCACTAGACCCATCTCACACAGTGTGAAATACAAGACAGCTGCTACTGCACAGTGTACAGTAGTCTTTACATGACATCATCATTGGGTGACGTGTCTGACACTGAGTGTAATGGGATGACAAATGGATGGTTAATGGTAAATGGATTGTATTTCTATAGTACATATATATATATATACTCTTTTACTAGTCTTTTTGACCACTCAAAGCACATTCATCCATTCACACAAATGCATACACTGATAACAGGAGCTACCACACAGGGTGCCAACCTGCTCATCAGGAGAAGAGTAACATTCACACCCATTCACACACCGTCACGGGCAATTTGGGGCCCAAGGACACATGGACATGTGGACTGGAGGAGCCAGGAATTAAACTTCTCTACCTCCTACACCACAGCTGGAATCAGCGAACATGTCTCACAAGGAAGAAACTGCAGCAGCTTCAAACTCTGATCATTTACATTACAGGCAGGAGTCAGAGGTCACATAGTCCATACAGTTAATAGATGTTAGCCTTCACACTGTAAACTTATTTTCTTTGATATGAATAATAATTACAAGCATCTAACAAATTATCAGCATTAAAAATAAAAATTGAAATTGTGCCGTTAGCGTGAAAGTTAGCGTCTTGTTCCAACCACAGTGAGTGTTTCCTAATAACTTCTTATCTTAATCTGTGATTCATTACACAGTGGGAAAGTTCAGTTAATTTGGGGAATGCAGGAATTTTCATTCTATTATTTTTTTTCACTGTTGACTCTAATAAGTGATTTTAATATATTGTGTCCTATAGATTCTAGCCAGGAGATTCGTATTAATGTCTGTTTCTGTCCTTCAGTCCTTACTCAGCGTTGATACCAACAACACTTCCTCTTTACAGTGCATATGATGGAAGTGGAAAACTCACCCTGCAGTCCATCAATCACACAAAAAGTTTCTAACATGCTTCCTGTTGTGAGTGGATGTGAGAGCTGCAACACTTAGAGCAAATCAATATGCCAGCTATTAGACATTAGTTCAGCCCAATGAAAAGTGAAATGGTTTAGTCATGCCAGTGCTCTACACTGGAAAAACGGCCTCTCCAAAAATAAGCAAAAAAAAATTAATACAAGATGTTTTTGCTTGTAATAAGCAAAAAAAATCTGCCAATGGAACAAGTGAAAATTCTCTTGGTAAGATTTCTTGAAATAAGACATCATATTTAAGCCTAATAAGATAAGAGTGATCTTGAAATTAGCTGGGAAAACTCATTTTTAGCTATATTTTACTAGTATTGTGACGTTTTGTGTCTCATAATAAGCTTGTGATGCTTAAAAATTGTATTTTCCCCTCAAAAGTAGTACTTTTTTCTTTCATCTTTTTTGGTCATCCTGCTTGTTTCAAGTGTATTTAACTTAACTTTAGTTCTATAATTGTAACACTGTTCTAGATTTAAGTTGACCACCTACTTGAAATAAGATTAGAAACTGGCATTTTGAGACAAAATGTCTTGAAGTTAGCATTCCTGACTCATATTAGGCAGTACTTTTTTGAGCTGTAATTTACCATTCTGTCATCAAGTGTATTTACCTCATTGTAAGCTCTACAAAGATAATACTGATCTAGATTCAAGACATTCACCTACTAGATTCAAGACATTAACTACTCATTATAAGACAGAAAAAAAATAGTCTTGCAGTTCACCAACTTTTTTTTAAAATTTAAAACAAGTCAGTCATTCTTCTAGAGTATACATTCACAGCACACAAAATAGAGTGTGCATCATGTAAACACATCAATTAGAAACTGCATAATTGTGCAAACAGAGCGCAAAATAGAATCTGCATTGTGTATCATGTAAACATATCAATTAGAAACTGTATAATTGTGCAAACAGAGCGCAAAATAGAATCTGCATCATGTAAACACATCAATTAGAAACTGCATAATTGTGCAAAAAGCAGAATCTGCATTAACCCTCCTGTTGTCCTCCAGGGTCAAGGAATAAAGGACGTAAGGCAGGACAAAGGGAAAGATGGGAGGAGAGAAGGAAGAGAAAAAGTAAGGAAGAGAGAAGGAAGAGAAAAAGCAAGGAAAGAAGGAGATAGGAACAGATTTGTTCAAGGAACAAAGACAAAGAGAGACGAAGGGAAAAGGGAAGGAAAGAAAGATGGAGAGAACAGATCAAGTCAAATGGAGGAGTAAAGAAGAAAGAAAGAAAGAAAGAAAGAAGGAGAGAACAGATCAAGTCAAATGGAGTAAAGAAGAAAGAAAGAAAGAAAGAAAGAGAGAAAGAAGGAGAGAACAGATCAAATCAATTGGAGTAAAGAAGAAAGAGAGAAAGAAAGAAAGAAAGAAAGAAAGAAAGAAAAGAAGGAGAGAACAGATCAAATCAATTGGAGGAGTAAAGAAGAAAGAGAGAAAGAAAGAAAGAAAGAAAGAAAGAAAGAGTCAATTTGACCCAGAAGGACAACAGGATTACTTGTGCAAACACAAAAACACAAAATAAAACATCACAGAATGTCGGCTAACTTAGACATGTAGCACTTCTCTCTCCCTCAAAGGGAAATTTGGCTGACTTTTACTTCCCAATAAACGCCTTCCACTCAGCCATGCATTTTTTGTAAGAAGGTGTGAGGTCTTTTTCATGCATCATGTCCAGGAGGACCTCTGTCTGGATGAAGGAAAGGACTGTTGCAACACACTTTGGATATGTGAGGTGCATCGTGTAGTAATACGCCATGAGGTACAGGGCACTCTCTGGAAGCTTCTCTTTCGAAAAGGTGGCTACTGCTACATCGCCTACCGCGAGGAGGCAGTTGGATGAGCTGACGAGTACGACTGGGCAGGAGAGAGGTCGTTTCTTCAAATAGACATTCGGGTCTTCTTTTTCCTGTAACACATAACAGAGACAATTGCATTTTGGTCATTTGGAAGTTTGGGTAGAGGGTTGTTTAAAAACACATGAAGCAAAATTCGTATTATTAGTCTTAGATACATCAGAAGTGGCAATCATATTAAATAGTTCTAATTCTATGCAGCCTGAGCTCAGAGAGAGAGAGAGAGAGACAGAGAGACAGACAGGTGAAGTCTTTTTTTGGACTAGACCCTTCTACTTAATGCAGTGTGTAGGCTGTTAGTTGCTGTGTTAACCATTTAATGGGTATAATTTATGTATTAGACCATCCAACTCATTTCACCAACAGCCACCGCTGTGACCAAGTTATCTACCCAGTGAAAATCCTTCTAAAAACAATTGTTGTAGGTGTCTTTGAAGGCTTAGAACATACAGTATGTGAATGGAAAATGCATTGGGAGTTGTCAGAGGCAGTAACTTTAGTTAGAATTAATTATAGTTATAATTTTTCCAATGGTCACAGTGTTTCCTCTAGGATTTTTGTAAGTAGTGGCGGCGCGGACACGAGAATAAAACCCGCTAATTTTAAAAAGACATCGGCAACAGCGACAGATAGTTATCTGTAGTTTACCTTAGTACCCGCGAGGTGCAGTGCAGGACTCTGCTGTGAATGTGAAGGTCGAGACATGTGGCGGTGGTGTATTTGCGACAATTAAAAAAAGAAGAAAAAAAAAAAAGAAATTTGAAGGAGCGGCGGCTAGGATTTAGGAATGGCGGGCCGCTGCTGCCAAATGAATGTAGAGGAAACACTGGGTCAAAATGATCCTGTAACATTTCACACAGCTTACCTCGAGGACATGCACCAGAGCCTCACTCACATCTCTTACTCTCTTTGGAGGAGCAGACGTGGAGGGGAAGAGTGATGGCAGAGCACGCAGGACCTCAAGCGCCTGTTCAGCTGTACAGGAAAAGATTCATTACTTTAACACTTGGGCAAAGTACACAAAGTAAAATCTGATCAAAAGGTGTACAGCAGACACAATGCTTGCAATGTATTTGTACAAGTTATAAATTACTAATTAAATTACTAATGTTGTTTGGTGCATGATGAACATAATACTGGTGAAGTAGGAAATAGAGTGAAACAAATCTAACACCAAAACATCATTCCCTACCTTTATCCATTCCTATTGGGGGTTTCAGTGCCTTCTTCCACACCCCCCAAAACTGCACCTTCTGGCAAAATTCATGCCACCTTGTCTTCAGTTCATCCATATAGTTGGTATTGTCCTTATCCAGAATACGTTGGAGCTCTTCCATGACCTATAAAATATCAAATATAACAGTCATTTGAATACCATATATGACCAAATAGTCACCCGTGTGCAAATATGCGGCCTCTTTCAGCATATTAGACGTCTGTTAAATGAAATGCCCAGCGATTAAAGCAGAAGTCAGTGGAATGATTTTGTTAATATAAGTCCTAAATAGTCCTATTTTCCAACAACACTCACTTACATAGAGTGTTTCCGCCGAAACACAGGTCTCTCAGTCACTCTGCTCTGCTGTAAAGGAGGAGAAAACTTTCCTTGTGGGATACAAGCGTTATCCAATCAGGAGAGAGAACGGCAGGAGGAGACGTAGATGTTGGATGATTTTGGACGAGAGCGGTGAATGCTAACTCCTCTGCTGACCGGAAGTTAGCTAAAAACGACCGGATCACTGACTTCTGCTTTAAGTGTTTACCATAGTCTACATTTTACCATAACCTGATCTGCTCACTCACAAAGAAGAGTAAAAAGCTAAATATTCATCAACCTCAATGTTTTATTGCTCTGTGTGTGTCTGTGTGCAGCGCTGACAGACACAGATACACAAGGTTGCGCTGGACTGCTAAAGACAAATAAATAAATGTACTGATGTACAGTGCTGAAATTACCACGATCACCCCCCCACCCCCCCCCCCACACACACCTGCTATTGTTCATAACACTGATCTGATTGGCGGCTCTGATCAGCTCCCTGTGTCACGGTAACAGACAAACTGTCTTTGTATTTATTGTCTGGTGTCAATACAGATGCTTTGAGGGGGGTGGGGGGGGGGTGGGTAGTTTTGTTCCAGTGGTCCTACAGTGACCTCCTCATTCTTTGCATAATGGTCTGGTCCAAACTTCGGCGAATTCACACAAAGAAAGATAGAGGAATATTCCATCGGACCGGACCAGATCATAAATATGGATGAAGTGCCATTAACATTTGACCTGCCTCTCACTAGGACTGTTAACAAGAAAGGTGAATCGTCCGTCACGTTGAGAACCACTGGACACGAGCGAACAAATTTCACTTGTGTTCTTGGCTGCACAGCATCTGGAGTGAAGCTTCCGCCAATGGTGATTTTTAAGAGGACTACAATGCCAAAAGAAAAGATCCCAAACGGCATCTCCTTTAAAGTCAACAAGAAAGGGTGGATGATGGAAAGCGTAATGAAGGAGTGGCTGAATGAGTGCTACGTCAAACGCCCTGGAGGATACTTTCGGCAAAAAAAAGCTTTGCTTGTTTTGGACAGTATGAGGGCGCATATAACAGATTCGGTTAAAGCAGCCATCAAGAGCACAAACTCCGTTCCAGCTGTGATTCCTGGGGGCACAACGAAGCATCTGCAGCCACTCGACATCAGTGTCAATCGTGCGTTCAAAGTGGCACTACGCGTTCAGTGGGACGCGTGGATGACGAGCGGCGATAAATCGTTCACCAAAACGGGTCGCATGAGAAAAGCCACTTTCGCACAAGTTTGCAAGTGGATCCTGATGGCGTGGAGGAGTGTGAAAAAATCCACAATCACCAACGGGTTCAGAAAGGCTGGACTGCTGCTTGATGGAGAGGAGGACGCCGCCACACCTGAGGCCTTTCAGAGGCTGTTCGATTCCGACAGTGACGAAGAGGAGTTCGTTGGTTTTGAGAGCGACATCGAAAGAGAGGGGAGAGTGGCTGACGAAGCCCTGAACCTGTTTGTTTCCGACACTGAAGATGAGGACTTTTGTGGTTTTAGTACGGAGGAAGAAGACGAAGATGAGGATTAATGACTTGACTTTTCTGGTTACAGCCGTGTACTTCACCAAAGATGAAGAGGAGGGTTACGGTAATGACGTATTTTAAGCAGCCGTGTTACTGCAATTTTAGGTTTACTGTCGTGTTACAGGCACTTTATTTGTTGATGATGTTGATGAAGATGAAGAGGAGGATTACGGTAATAACTTTTCTGGTAGGCTGATAACCGTATATTTTAAGCAGCCGTGTTACTGCAATTTAGACTTACTGTCGTGTTACAGGCACTTTATTTGTTGTTGTAGCTTTATATGTTCTGTAGCTTCTGTAGCTACTATTGCACTAAATGGTTGAAAACGTTATGCAAATATGCAACTTGTTTGTTCAAATGTTTATAAATGGGAGCTACTATTGCACTAAATTGTAACAGTTAACGTATGCAAATATGCAACTTGTGTTGAAATGTTAATAAATAGGAGCTTCCCCAAACAGTTGCCTCTTTCCCGACAATCACTTCTGTGCACGAACCATATGGTAATTAAACACAAAAAACCTGCGGCTTATAGTCCGGTGCGGCTTGTATATGTACAAATCATGCAATTTAGCTTCTGCGGCTTATATTCAGGTGCAGCTAATAGTCCGGAAAGTACGGTATTTTTTTCAAATTGCTTGTAAAAATGTCCAACATGAAACACATCAACTGGATGCATTTCTCTTACCCATGTATGGAGGCCTTGGTCCTGCAGCATGGGGTAGTACAGTACTATTCTCTTTGCCATTGCTGTAATTTCTGGCTTTGATGGGTATCTGTGTGAGTCTCCATCCCCCTTTGCCCTCAGGATTGCAATCATACTTGTCATGGTGTTTCGAATGAGGCGACATCTGAGCTCCTTTGACATCTGGCAGTTGTGCTGTTCGCCTCTCTTCGACAACTCAAAGTACTGTTGTCGGACTTGCTCAAGTTCTGTGTCGGTGTGCAACACATATTCTGGAAAGGATAACTTCACAACCTTTTCAGGGGTTGTGTACTTCTGTACAGGATTTTCTTTCACAGGAGTGGATGTCTGTCGCATGGGTGACTCATTAAAGGAGGAACTGCTCGATAATGTTGACTGTTCTTGGCTAGACTCCTGTAAAATAAAAGTTAATGAACTACTGCGACAAGCATTATTTTTTTATTTTTGAACACAAAAGGCAATGTAGCACTGAGAGCTGTGCACGCATAAATAAGCAATGTTACATTTTAGGAGTAAAGAGTAAAGTAGCTTACATCAACTAACTGAACACCCATCAATTAATCTAAACTGAATTGAACATGCATGTTGACGACCATGCCTGTTCCAAAAACACTGTGCTGTTTGCTCAATGTGCTGCTGCCAACTTAAATGTAATACTGACCTCCTCTGACGCACCATGACAGGAATGCCAGACCGCTTTTCTCCGTGAAAAGTTCTCTGGACCTGGGAAAAGATCCCGCAAGTCTTCCCGAGACAGGGTGCTCATCATTGTCTCTGTGATGTTAGCAGCTATGAAAAAAATGAAGACAAACATAGCAAGATGAAAAAGTGCCCTAGAACTTAAACTGCATGAGACTATTAGAAGTTGACATTTCATTCAAATTAGGTAGCTAGTGCTAGTCAGCTTAGTACAGAAATGTAGATACCTTTTTGGCTGGTGTTGTATATCATATAGACGTTACTAGTATAAGTAGAGCTGCCACCAACTAAAAATGTTACTTCTTTTTGTTTCTCCAAAATTTAATTAAGAATATAGTACAATGTAATTAAATACAACTGCAGCCAGGGGGCCACAAACATACAGAGGCAAATTTTCAGGATATTATGTTAGGCTATACACAAAAAAATTAAGCACAAACATCTAGAAAGCTTTTCTATTGATGGATTTCAATAGTTTTAATTATATAATAATTTAATAAAATTCACTTTACTTTTGGTCGGAACCCGACGTAATAGACAACATTATCCCCAAAATGCAATTCAGTTACTATCGTTACATTTCACCGACCACACAACACTTCACACAACAGGTGAGAGAGAGCATGATGTGACAAAAGGGAGAAAGAGTTTGAGGCCCACATTAGTGTGTCACACTTGGAGCAGCACCACGAGGCAATTAGCTTCTTTTTCAAGCTTCAATTTATTTGTAAACTAATTTTATTTACACTTCTCTGCAGTTGTAACGTTACGTTCATACATGATAAAAAAAAATACTGGCATACATTACCCCTTAAAATCGACACGGCAACATCATCCAATTTTTCCATTCTGTTAGCTGACCTAGCTTGCTAGTTAGCTCCGCTAGCGTTAGCTCGCCTCGTTGTCTCTGCTCGGCTGCAACGAGTACACACAATTAACACTGGGAACACAGTAAAACGTCAAGGATGCGCGATGTGAATGTCAACTACAAAGAACGAGCACTGGATACAGTATTTTAATTTACTTACAATGAAACACCTCAATCGAAGCTCAAGTCCGTGTCTGCGTGGGTGCAGGTCATGGATGTCCTCGTGCGTGCAGGTCCTCGTGCTCGTCTTCTCATTTGCAGCAGCTACCTGGCGGGAGTAACCAGAGCAACGACTTTTTACGGCAGTCTTGCTCTACGGACCTGTGACCAGTTTACCGCATATCGTCCTCTTCTTGCCTACCACAACTTTGTCCAACATGATTTGGCGTTGCTTCATATGCTACATATTTGTGGCATTGACTCTGAAAAAACTTTTGAGTCACATTAACATCCAGCACAGTCGCAGCCCTGGATTTCGCGTCGTTTGCGGGATTGATGGCTGTCCAAGTGAGTATAGAGTGTACAACTCCTTCTACTATCACGTCAAGCGGACACACGCGCATCATCTTCTCCAAGTTGAAGCGGAGGAAGAAGCAGAGGAGGAAGAACCGACTCACCACGGTTTACCCGGAGCAGCAGCAATCGGCGAAACTCATGCGAGCTCCGTGGCTGAAGCGGAGGGCTCAAGCAGCGTCATTCCAGCGGTTAGTCCTTGCACAAGCTAACATTTTAAACATCATTTATTCAGGTCAGCTGTGCCTGATCCAAACACGTCCACTAACGTTAACGTTGTTTGTGTTATTCAATGACAGGCTCAGGTTGCAATTTTAACATAAAGTAATAGCAGAGTTGAAAGTAATGTGTTAACGTTACTGTAATTCCACTGAGACTCAGTCGTGATAAACTCACATTATTGGCTGAAAAGTTGAGTGGAGTGCATATACTGGACTGCTTTGTGTCTCTGCCTCCTGCTGCTGCAGCAGTGCAGTCAGACAGTTAATACTCATCCATCTGCTGGTAAATGCACTCAAAATTAGAAGCAAGTCCCATTAGTTAACTTAAACATGGTAATCCAGTGTTGAAATGCAAGTTGAAATCAGCTGAGGGTTATATATGATGTGTTCAAGGTGTGCTCAGTAAAATGGCTATCAGGCAAAGTTAAATAAAATGTCATCATGATGTGTTCAAATAACTTCAAGAAAAACTAAAATATAGCAGTCCTGTACATTAATAAGGGAATGGAAGCAAACAGAAGTAACACAAAAGTTACTTTTCTGACAACTTCTACAATAAATTGATTCCTCCATTTGATTATTTTCATTTGTGTAGTTTAATTATTAATTATGTAATTCAGTTAACAGACTTCATTGGAAAAAATCAGTGACGTTAATGTTAGTAATTTAAACAACAAATTCAAAAATTACAGGTTATCCTTCAACAGTTTCAATCAAGCATAGAGGCTGTAATATGTATTATTATCGTATCATTCACAAAGTTATAAATGGCAGGTGAGACATGTCTTTATGACAGTGTGTGACAAGAAGTTGTACACTTTCAGTTCAAAGACCTTTAGTAATGTTAATTTTTGGCAAGAGAGCAAGTGAAGGGATACAATTTGCGTCAATCTAAACACTGAAGTATAGATTTTTTTCTGATGCTGTCAAAGTCTTTTGTAGTATTGTTTTGTTTGTTTTAGTTTTATTAGTTGCTATTTTTGTTGTTGTTATTTTACATTCTCAAAATAAAGACACGACTCAGAAAAAATCTTGTACTTTTTCATAGGAAGAAATCTAGCTAGCTAGCTTACCCAAGTAGTTTTTTGTCAGATCGCCTGGTGATGCTATCTACAAGTGGCAATAGTTCCCATCTTTTAATAGATATGTTTGTTGTTAATTTCTTTCAGAGTGGATTTCAAGAACATGGAGAGGGTCGCATGAATGTTGACCTTTCTAAACACGCAACTGCATTTCTTCTTCAAGCCAGAGAAACCCATCGACTGACACAGGTAATTTATGCTATTGATTTTCCAATTAATTGTATTTCCTTTATAGTAGCAACCTTAAAAGCAATAACTTAAACTTCAGAATGACTTAGCAACTGTTCAGACCTGCCATCTTGGTTGATCCGTTCACAGGTGGGCAGCTAAAGGTATGTCAGAGAAACTACTCACATTAGTATGTGTCTCCACATGCTTCTTCACTGGCCACTTGTGATTGGATCTCACTTGCATGTCACTAATGATATGTAGTTGAAAGGTTCATTTTTTTAAAAAGTGTCTGTGAGTTTGCATGTTGACTGCATTTTTTATATGAATTTTATAATATAGTATTTTTGTTTGTTTTCTACTCCCCAGAGAGCTGTTAACCAAATGGTGAGCGGAGTCCAGCAATATCAGGCCGCATTATTGGACCACCTAAAACAGCAAATGAGCAACATGATTGAGAGACATGCTGGGGACCTGGATCAACTAAAGAGTGATGCAATGGGGATATTTGACCAGTTTGTTGACCCTTTCAGTCAAATTGCTTCCACCCATTTGCAGGATAAGACCATCAAAAAACTGTTAGAACCAGTTGAACCAGAGATTGTTGTAGCAAAACAAACAGTATGTTATGTGAAACGTGGAGACTCCAGAGTTCTTACCATTAAGGACCATTGTTTTCACTATATACCATTGGTGAAAAGTTTGAAGCAGCTGCTATCACATCCAAGAATTATTGCAATGATTGATGAGAGGCCACAGACATGCAAGGATGGATTTTTTCATGACTTCATTGATGGAGACATTTTTAAGTCCCACCCACTGTTTTTGAAATTTCCCACAGCATTGCAGTTGGTTTTATATACAGATGAAATTGAGCTGTGCAATCCTCTTGGATCTCGGGCAAACAAAAACAAATTGTTATTGATTTATTACACCTTAGGTAACATCAACCCTAAATTCAGATCAAGACTCGTCTGCTTGCCATGGTAAAATCAAAAGATCTTCCGCATTGTGGTATTGATCAAATATTTGAGAGGATTAACTGTGACTTAACTGAGCTGCATGATGGTGTCCAGATTGTCACTGCAAGTGGTGAGAGGACAATTTATGGGGCACTTGTGTCTGTGTGCGGAGACACACTAGCTCAGCATGAAGTGGCTGGATTTAAGGTAGGAGTGGGGTTTGCCTACAGTAAATGCAGGCACTGCGAATGCAACTTTGAAAACATGCAGGAGCAATTTAATGAAGATTTGTTTGTTAAAAGGACAATGGAAAGTCATGACAGGCAATGTAGTGACATTGAAAAGGCAAACACTGACTTTCTGAAAGACAATCTGAAAATGACATATGGCATAAACAGAAGAAGCAAATTAACAGAATTTCCTCACTTTGATGTAATCAATCAAACCCCACAAGACATCATGCATGTCATTCTAGAAGGTGTTGCCCCATATGAAATCAAATGTGTTTTAAAGCATCTTGTGCTTTCAGGGCATATGGACTTAGAAGCATTCAATAGTGCAATTATTTGTTTCCCTTATTCTCCTGTGGATGCAAGGGATAAGCCTTGCCCCATAACTATCAATACACTGTCATCAAATGACAATAAATTGAAACAGTCAGCGGGGCAGATGCTGGTTTTGTTAAAAATCCTGCAATTTCTCATTGACAAAATTGGAGAAAATGATTACACACAAATGCTACTTAAGTTGTTAGAGATAGTCAAAATTCTGTTTTCACCTATTATTGCTCTCTCAACTCTTTCAAGGCTAAAGCTTTTAATAGAGCAACATTTAAAACATTTCAAACAACTGTTTCCAGATGCAAATATTATACCCAAACAGCATTACTTGCTGCATCTTCCTTCTCAGATTAAGGCACTTGGTCCTGCAGTGAGGCATATGTGCATGCGCTTTGAGTCAAAACATTGCTTTTTTAAACAGTGGGCTTTGAAAAGTAGTTTTAAAAATATCTGTAAGTCTCTTATGAATACAACCAACTGTATGAATGTAGTCAGAATGTGCATGAGAAACATCCAATTTGTTCAAGTGAAGTTGACATGGGCCCAGCTTCAGAGGTAAAAAATGTTCACTATGTAGAGGGAAAGATCAAAGACTTCTTAGGAGTAGAGCAATTTGAACATATAGTTTCAGTACAGTGGATTATGCAGCATGGAAATAAGCATACATGTGGGAAATCTTTGGTTATTTCTAATGTCATCAATGATACTCCAGAGTTTGCACTTGTGAAAAACATTTATATTTTAAATGCGTCAGTGTATTGTTTTGAATGCCAACCTCTCACTACAGTTGGGTGGAATGATCATTATTTAGCTTACGAGGTAGAAATTCCCAACCTAGCTCAGGCCAATATTTTCGTGGATGCTGAAAAGCTTATCGATTATACACCATACTACTATGTAAACTTAAATAATAGCAAGTACATTCCACTTAAGTATGATCTCACAGATATCATCAAACATCATTCTTAAGTCTGTATTGAGTGTGTATGTGGGCTGATTTTATTGAAGCACTAACAAACACTGTAATTAATGACAGCATTTATTTTTTACTTAATTACTTTCGAAATAATGTGGTGCAGTATGTCCAGAGTGCAACAGAACAGAGAAGGAAACATAATTCTGGCTTTTGCCTCTGTCTTTTTTTTTTTTTTTTTACGTATGGTTTGATGGAAATGGCACTGTTGTGCATTGTGAGTTGGGCATGTCCTGCAGTGTTCAATAAAGTAGATTTGTTGTCTCAATTTAAGTTAAGTCTATTTCTTGAAACAAGACAATTCATCTTTTACAAATAACACAGCATCTTAAAAATCTCATGAAATGTCAAAAAAGCTTGTTTCATCTGAGATATGACTCAAAATAAGATGTTTTCAAAATTGTTTCACTTACCAAGATTTTCAAGATGCATTGTCTAAAAACAAGCTACTTTATCTCAGTTAAATCTTACTCTTAAGGTTATTTTGTCTTATATTAAGAGTGATTAGATATTTTGACTAGAAATTGGAAAAATATACTTGGCAAGATTTTGAGTTTTTGCAGTGTACAGTCAGTGTGATCATCATAACTGACTTTGAACTGCACAGTGTCTCCTCCCATCAGTCCTGCTGCTAAGACAGACTGCTCACCAGCACACAGGTCAAATGTTAGTCCTGGCAGCAGCTGTTTGTGTTGTCAAATTCCTTCACTAGACACTGAAAAACCATGTGTTTTTTTAATGTCTCTTTGAACACCTGCATCAGCAGGATGACTACAGTATATTTCACAGATCTGTGCCCTGTTGGCCTGTATGAAATCATAGGCAGGGTGAGCTTTTAGTAGGAGTGGACACCATAGCAACACTGGTTTGTAAGCAGCACTCTGTTCTGTCCTCCTCCTTTCTCTGATGTATGATTGTCTTGTTAGACCTCTGCTAGACCTTGTGAAGTAGTGTGCAACTATTTTGTACACATTTGTGAATAGGATATCCCACATGTATTTTTGTAAATAGCAGTAAAGCTGTAGTGGTGAGCGGGGCAGGGCTCAGCAGAAACCCATGTCTCCATTCTGTTTAAGAGAAGCTACTGTTGTGGATTTGCTGCTAAAACATTGATCACAGACAAATAAATAAAAGCACACATACTGATCTGAAGGTTAATGAAATTATAATTACACACAGAGCAAAGCAACCTCATGTCTAACTACAGAGAGCCAAATGAACCTCTTTCATAGCATTTAGAGACTAAGAAACATATCAGCTTATATGATTACAGAAAATGGCAAATAGCCACAAGACATAGTGTCATGGGTCCCCTGTGTTTGACTCTTGACCCCTCAGGGTGTTCTGCTCATAAAGCCATGGGCCTCAAAGAATAGCAAACAAATAACACAAGAACATTCCTTTCTAACACACACTAATGGTCTTGTATTAAAGCAATAAACCAGTCATTTGATCCTTCATTACTTTTACACTTACATTGAGAGTGAAATGAGAATAGTTTGGGAAACAACAGATGAGGCTTTACTTGAGAATCTGCAGTATTTAAATGACACATTGTAGTCTATACTGTGCATTTATTGTATACCGACTACTTATTGCTAACCTTTTCCTCTCTGCTTCTGCTCCCATTCACCATCATTTTTCTGCCACTCGCTCGACCACATACTTGCTACACACACACATTATGCACTTCCCTATTCCTTAATGGAGCCATGCTGCTCTACCTTTGATGTACATCTTCTTTGAGAAATGAGGAGAGGTAGGATGACTCAAAACAATTCCATGGTAACTAAGATGGTATCATGCAAGTGCAAGTCATGAGTGGCCCATTATTATTAATAATCATATGATATTTTTGCAATACCACTTCACTACCTTTCAAAGCTGACCTTATGTTAGATTGACCATAAGCGGCTGGATGATGCAGTAAAGAGCAGAAGGTGATGGTATGTTGCACCAAATCGTGGGTGTTTATTCACCAAACCAACATAATAAACATATACAGCAGTACAGCATGGCAGCATTAACGGATGGGAGACCTGACCGGCAACAAGGACAGATGGAAACTGGTGCCTTTTATACCCCATCACTGGTCTACCTAATTGGATGCTTCCACTCACACCCACAGCTAAACACCACAAACAATACCATTACATCATATTGATCCCTACTGCTGTACTGCTGTTCTGCTATTTACTCCCCCCTAGAATAAACACAAACCCACTACAATAAACATACATATATATACACACCAACTACCAAACCCCCCTCTTCCTATCCTCTCACTTGGTCTCTCCCTGAACCTTTAAATTGGTGTTCGTACCCCTGGGGACTCTTATGGCCGAACACTCTGGAAGAGACATCAAAAGGACAGGTAAGAATACACAAACAACTTAAACACAGGCTGCAACTTTAACACATTAATAAACACTCATTGAAATATTCAAGCACATTTATGTTGTGTCTGCTGAAACAAAGCTCAACAGCTCTTCATTTCCACTGTTTATCAATTATGACACACTGGAGGTGCTCTTCGTTACACCTTAGTCAGATAAAGAAATAATTCAATTCAAACTGACAGTAGTGCAGCAGACTACAGTGTTATGTCCAATAATGCACAGATGACTGTGTGCTCACTGTAGCTTTATTTACATCAGTGGCTATTCATACACTGAACTTAACTGAACTATCCTTTACAGTGATGACGTCAGACTGTTGTGACTTCACTATATTGTGGCAAACAGCCGTATGCTATATACAGATCATTTTCTCATGCTGCTTTCAATTAAAGCCTGCCTGGCTCTCTCAAATCTCTCTCACTGAGATGCGCAACATCACTGTCTGCTGACCCCGCCTTCGTCAACAGGCGGCATCTTCCCACCACAGTGTTATCCTTGCTGTATCCTATATTTCAGTGTATACATCGATTCACAGACTAATCCACGAGAGATTTCTAGTGTTTGAAACGGCTTTTAAGCCAAAGTAAGTGAATTAAGTTAAGTTGACATCGATGGTGAAGTTTTGTAATATTCAACAATTCAAACAGGCCAATGAGAATAATTTAAATTTAAAAACGTTGCTTTAGATTATGTTCAGCAGAATGCTGACCATAATCAAACCACCTTACCACCTTGCTTGTAATGGCAAAACGTTAATGGTTAGCCCAACTTAAAACAATGATGATCTGCCCATGTGATTGTCTGTGTGTGCTGCTGTACTGTAAGCCTGTGCCCTCAATACATAGCACTTCTCCAACAAGACAGTTTGTTGCTTTGATTTCTTTTCAGAAAAGTTTTGTCAGAGTGTGATTTGAGGATGATTTAGATTGCTGCATAACAGTATTGATCAACCAGAACACACAAGACTGCAGCTTATTGAACTCACTTGATACACTTAGCCATAATTTTGCATTGGAAATCAGAACATTTGGGAAGTAGCCTAGAACATAGTTCATGTGTGCAGTGTAAGGAGGACAGTGTCTTGAAATCGTTACTTATCGTTCATTTTGTTACTTATGTTTTGATTTACTTAGGAAATGAAAAATACTGTAGAATATTATCACTGTCATCCTTACCAATATTCTGTAACTTTTCAGTCAAATTCATGACTGCTTTTCACTTAATTGTTATGCCCACTTCCTGATTATGTGAACACGAAAATTCAATGTCATAGTACCAATGGGCCAAAATAAAGCAAATACAGTTATTCGCAATAATTTGCATCTTTTAGGGCTCCCCCACCTGTCAAATCCCACTTTAACCACTGTTTACATTCGAGTTTAATAAATGAACTAGCACATAGAATCATATTTATACACTTCCTGAAATACACACACACACACACACATACACACACACACACACACACACACACACACAAAACCACATTTTACCCCCTACGTGTGTAAACCTCGTCTCTCCTCTGATTGGATCAAATTTAACCCACAGGAAGCCAACTTGTGCATTTAAAGCTCTGAGCTATGTTCTCTTCTACTATAGCTGACATATGAGACGAGCTATTAAGAACACATTACCACAAGTAAGCCTCTTAAAAGCTTCACATACTATAGAGGCAAGCCATCACACACTTCCTTTATCACCATCATCATCAGCATCACTATGGTCTTTATCGATTAGCTAAATGCTTTTCAAGCTAATCACTTAGCAGGCAGCTACTGTAACAATGCGTGTGAGGTAATGCTGGATGCTGAATCTGAGTGTTCAACAGGCTGATGCTAGTAATCCATTGTCTTTAGCCTCACAAACACATTTCAAGAACTTCAGGCTTGTGTTCAAGAAGCCTAACCCTAACCTTATTCAACAGAATGGTTTGATCCACTCATCTGGATATGGATGGAGAAATGAAAAAACTTGATTTCATTATTTATTAGCATGTCTTTTTTTATACACATAATTGTAAATTGTATTTGGTTACCTGCATGCTTCACTACTGAGTACGCATCTGCAAAACTCTAATAATAATATGGACCAAAATATGCCATTTGCATCACTTTCTTACAAAAAGCATTCAGTGACTACGCCTTCAAATTTAATGAATACTTTCTCACTCAAACACAAAAAAGCAAGACTGTGCATCTGCAGCATAATTTACACATTTACGTTCTCACTTCAAAACTCTTCAGTTTATGTTCAAAATCTAACATGCATTCATACGGAGAGCAATCAACCACAATGAAACATGTCTATATTCACCAACAAAACAAGACAAATAGTCAAAAATAAAACCAACTGACTCTCTGACCAACTACATTTTACAGAGCTACAAATCTTACTTTTTTTAAAATCTTTTAACTATCTATTTTTACTATCTTACACTATCAACAATTGAAAAACATGTACATAAAAACTGCTTTAGAAATCATGATGTGTTGCCTTGTTAATGTTTTATCTGTGTATTCAGGTTGTGGAGTTAGTGTCTGCATCACTGAGTGACAGCACTATATTGTGCATGGCAAATGTGTTTTTATTTACTTATGTACACATTGTGTTTTCGGTCTTATTAATTCCATATGTGTGCTTTTAACATACTGTATTGTTGTGGACATTTATTAATGCATGACACATATATTAGCATTGGATTGTATGCTGTTTAATGTGACTTGACACACCTGCATCTTATTTTACTGCCTCCCCACCTGATGGTCCAGGTCAGGACCAGAGCTGGCCAACCAGGACAGACCATGCCGACTGCACTTTGAATGAATATGATAGGTATAGGAAGGAAGGTGTGAACTTGTTGCATGTGTTTGTGTGTTGTTTGTAGGTTAGCTGCCCCTGATATTCTTTCTGGTAATTAGTTTGTGTTATTCTCAGAAACTCTACTCTAGCTGGAGCTGATCAGTGTCAGCATGCTAATCTGAGGCAGGACCACCGACAGTGAACCAGGCACCACATGCACCAGCAGAACAAACCATGCACAACACTGGAGCCTTTAAGGGCTTTTACAAAAATATGTAGGGTCTAAGTAAAAAAGAAAAAAGTCCCAGTCACATCAGCTGCTCACTCAGATCAGGACATATTAATAAAGTTTATATATAAAAAAAAAAAAAAAAAAAAAACACAAAAAGAACTCACATTGGCCGCTTGGTCTGACTTACATGGGGTAACGATGTGAAAAACAGCTCTCAGATAATGTATTACTACTTCTCTGCCTACATACAGATGTACAAGCTTGTGTTGAACTTATTGTTTCTATATTTTGTGCGGACTCGCATCCAACTGCTGAAACATGTATGAAATACATCTATCCAACCTATAACAGTAGTTTGTCCAAGCGGAGTCCGAATTGCCGTACATTACTGTCCAATATGACGGGGTAACGACTCACATCGGGTAGTGACTGTCCCCATTTCATCTTGCACAAGAGATTGAAAAATGGCTCCTTTGTAAAACAAATGGCAACATATGAGTTGTTTTGTAATTTAACATCAGCTGACAGACAGGGAAAAGAAAAAAAAATCTAACTGAATTAAAACACTTCTGTGAGAGAGAAAAACAAAGACATTTAAAAGCTCTAATGTCCCAATGAAGACGAGATGTCAGGTGATGTGAATAGCCACTTCATCTTAATGTGGACAAAATGTGTGTTTCCTGGTGATAGTGAGGCCCATCTGTTTGCAGCCCCTTTGTCTTCATTCAGCTTGTCTAAAATAGCAGTTTAAATTCACCTACATAGCTCTGACATGACACACTCCAGACTAATCTGTCATGGTCAGTGCAGGCAGGAGGGCTACCACATCCATGCTGGGTGCACACACCTATCACATGTACACACAGATGACTTCATACATTGGATGTGGGACATGTCTAAATGCAGCACTCATAAATCTTAACAGTTGAAACATGTAAGGATGTGATCCATCTTCTTTTACTGTAGGTCTTCTACCTACAGTAAAGGCTCTGGAAAATTCCTGCCCACTACATTTTCTATTGTGTTTGTTTGCCTGTTATCTTATCTTTTTATTATTATCAATATTATTTATTATTCTTCTATGTGTTTTGGGAAGTAACTAGCTTGGCAATCTTTTGAACACAGAAACCATTTAAACATCAAAAAGTTCTGCTGTGTAGCTTCGAATTAGCTTCAAAACCAGTAGAAAACCATCATCGTGAGAACATGTCTGCTCTGCATGCACAAATGTGGATCTGTCAGCAAAACTTCAAAAATGAAAAAGCAGTCAGTATGTGAGAAAAAAGAGAAGTGAGTATTGTCTTGATGCAAAACTCTTCTAGAAGCAGCCACATTGGTTAATTAAAGATAGTAACGGCTATGCCATTTCAAAACATGTTTATTGAGTCTATCACAAAATTAATATCTCCATCCATCCATCATCCATTTTCTGCTGCTTACCCCCCAAAAAATATTAATTCTTAATGAGAATGCAATTTGGGAATCGAGGATACCTTTTATAATGAAACTTTTGTTCTCAAAATTTGGAGCATATGCATTTATTAGTTATAAATTGAAATTAGCAAAGTATGTCCATTACAATGACATAGCACCCATTTGTGTCAAAGCAGCTTCAACACAACTAAAAGCAACATTTTGACGAACCAGAAGTGTTACACCGTTTTATAGTTGAATGTGGAATAGAATATTATATATTTATTAAGCTGGTGATTATCTGTGACACAAAAATATGCTTCCTGTAATAATACAAGGCCAGCTTTGAGATCTTTAAGATGGCAGAAGATCCTTGCACCTTTGACAGGGCTGTTAAGGCTTCCTACATTCCACGAGATGAGTCTTATTAAGAAGTGTTTATGTAAAATGTTATTTTTAGTAGAAGTATTCCATGACAACAGTGCAAAGAGAAGTGTGACCATAGTCTGCATGTAATCTTCTATACAGTTACTGGTGATAATACAGGCAGCAGAAGACAGAAAACATAAAAGAGAAACCCATCCACCCATGCAAACAATATTGACTCCAGATGGGGCACGCTGCAGGTAATATTATCCAGAAGAACACAACAAAGGAACTCACCTATCTAAACCTTTGGTGGGCAGAGCTACCTACTGTCATCATGAATCATCTACATTTACAAGATTGGTAGAAGCAGTGACATTTTGAGTTGGGGAACAATAACCATCTGCTCTGAACCAGTGGGGATCTGGTGATAATAATACATAACAGTCAACAGCTCAACATTACCAGCTGTTACTTAACAGAGTAGGTCAGGAGCCAAACAGAGGCTTGTACATCAGCTACAGGAAAATATCACTTTATTAAGATATGTGTGCTTTAGATACATATGTTACCATTGGGATCCATATTCAGAAAGCACAATGTCTCATTTCATTGCTTTGCAGATGACGTACAAATCTATATGCCCTTAAAAACAAATGACCAAGCCTCTGTCCAGGTCTTATTAGACTGCCTCAATGACATTCAATCTTGGATGGAAGTGAACTTTCTCTCCATGAACAAAAATAAAACGGAGATTATTTTATTCGGGCAACAAAATCTTTTAGATGGCTATGACAGCGCCATTGGCACCCTGAAGCCTCACTGTGCTGCCCACAGCTTGTGGAGATGGTAGCCACCTAGTGGTGTTTTTGAGTATTGTTTTTAGATTAAGTTTGGTCTTTTGAGCTTGCCATAGTTAGTTCAGTTTGCTAGACAGCACATGGGAGAGACAGACAGCAGATGAGAGAGCATGTTGAATTGCCATTTCTTTTAACAAAGCCTTGGAAAATATATGCTTGTAAGTACATTCTTTTGGTTTTCTTGCAGTTTTCTGTTATTTCGGTTTCTGTTTCATAAGATATCATGCTGTTAGTATGTTTGATTTACATGACAGTGACAACTACATTTTTTCTGTATGTTCAGTTTTACAGCTTGCTCATGTGGGAATAAACAGCCTCAACCATACATCGGCTTGTGTTTTCACTGAGAAGATTGTTCACTATCTGCCAAACTAGCATCCAGTTACACCTAGGGAGGGCAGAATAGTAAAAAAGCATACGTCACAGCGGGCTTTCCAGTAAAGAGTGGATCATCTAGCATATCACTGGCTCAGCAGTAATACCAGTACTCGACACATCTGAATATTCTTCCATCATGGAGACTCCTAAAGAGGAAAATGCCATAGATGAGTCTTTGGAGACCAGGTCAAGAGTTTCTGGTACTACACATTCAAGCCAGTCCTCCTCCTCCAGCACGGCTGCTGTTAGGGCACGTGCAAAAGCAGAGGCTGCACGGGTCCAGTTATCCTATGCACAAAAGGAAGCAGATCTGTTAAAACAACAAGCAGTAATGGAATGTGAGCAAGAAATGGAGGCTACAAGAAAGAAAGCGGAACAGCTTAAGAAGAAGGCCGAGCTACAGGCAGATTTGCATGTTCTACGGTCACAAAAAGCAGCTGCTATTGCACTAGCTGAGGCTCAGGCTTGGGAGGCATCTGTCCACGAGGGAGGCGGAGAACCTCCACAAGGTCAGCTAGACACTAAGATAGCATCATTAAATTCACTCCAACGCACAGCTGAATATGTGCAGCAGCAATCTGAGGTAAACTATAGTCAACACTCACTCCACAACGCAGCCCCACTAGAACCTACCTCTTCATCAATGCGCCAGCTAACTATGGACGACGATGAAGCAGCTAGACGAAGTGCAGGGCCTGGGGTACGCCAGCGGAGTGATGACTTAAACTACGGCTTCAGAGATTCACCTTCCCGATCCTGGATACAGACTCAGGCTGCAGGAAAGGTGTCACCACAACACAGTCGTGCAGCAAGCCCCAAGAGAGAGTTCAGAAGTTTTAGAGATGAGACATGCGAAGCCAGAAACTCAAGTAGAGGTGAGTTCCATCATCTTCAGCCAAATTTCTCCATGCATAGTCCATGTCCTCATGATCCTCCTGGCACATCAGACCTAGCAAAGTACCTGATACGACGCGAGATGGTCAGCTCTGGTTTATTGAAGTTTGACGATCACCCAGAAAATTACTGGGCGTGGAAGGCGTCTTTTCTCAGCTCGACCAGAGATCTAAATTTGACGCCTAGGGAAGAACTCGACCTGCTCTCAAAATGGCTGGGTCCAACATCAGCTGAGCAAGCAAAGAGGATAAGGGCAGCCTACATCCATAACGCGACCATAGCTCTTAACATGGTATGGCAGAGACTGGGGGATTGTTTCGGAGCACCTGAGATTATAGAGCATGCGCTGCTGAAAAAGGTTGAAGACTTCTCAAGGATCTCGAGCAGAGACAATAAAAAACTAAGAGAGTTGGGGGACCTCTTATTGGAGTTGGAGGCAGCAAAGATGAATGGATACCTAACAGGCTTGTCACATCTTGACACTGCACATGGTGTTAGTCCCATCTTAACAAAACTACCATTCAGTCTTCAAGAACGATGGGTTACTACAGGCTCAAGGTTCAAGAAAGAACATCATGTTCTATATCGTATAGGCTTCGCCCTCTAAGAGCTGTCGCTATTGGGTTTATCCCCGCGCGCATGCGCAGTCGTGAAGATTTCTTTCGCGGCACTGTGCTTCCGCACAGTTGCCCCTCTATGGTCCGCATCCAAGGTATATAATACCGGCGAGACCATAGAACTGCTCCCCATTTTTCTTCAGCGCCTGAACGATGCAGTCAACTTCAAGCATGAAGACTAAGCGCCCCGACGGAGTGATCCGCCTGTGCCTGTCCTGCCAACGGAGTTACATCATGGGCTTCGACCTCCACCCTCGCTGTGAGACCTGCCTCGGTGCCGAGCACGCCGGGCTGGCCCTCACGCCGCAGGCCACCTGCGCCTTCTGCGCTCGTTTGCCTGCTGACGAGCTGAGATGAAGAGCTGACCGCTTCCTGTCTCAGATTCTGGAAGGTGAGGGAGACGGCAGCTGGGGTGACCGTGCCACTTTCTCTCTTGAGGAAGCCATGGTCATCCTCGATCAGGCGGATAGGCGCGGGGAACCCGTGGTAGGGCACGAGCCCACTGGCTCAGCTCCCTCCATTAGCGGTTCCCCTCCCGGCTCTCCCCTCTCCCTAATGGGAGATCTGGAGGTCAACGACGACGATGACGACGAGGACGAGGGAGCCCCGCCCGGGCGGCCATCTCCCTCATCACTACAACCTGCCGGTCATTTCCCGGCAAAAGCGCTCCTACAGGACCTGCCGAGCATCATTCGGAGAGCGGCGGATTTAAAGAACGTCCCCATGCCGGAAGAGCCTCCTGCACCTGTCCGTGGCATCCTGGGGGGGGACGTTTATGACCTGGAGCCAGCTCGGAAGCAGCCCCCTGTGTGGCCTCAAGTGGCGGAGCTCCGGCCATTCGTGGACCAGGCCTATGCCGAGCCCGGGAAACTGAAGGCGCCGGTGTCGCGTTATGACCCCTTCACCAGGGTCCAAGGGGAAACCGAGGGCGGTTTTCCCTCTGTCCCGCCGCTGGAGGAGAGCCTGGCCACCATCCTGCTGCCAAAGGCTACTTTTTTTGGCAGGCGGAAACCAACGCCGCCGTCCCCTCGGGACCAGGTCTTCGCTCGCCTCACGGACCGGGCTCACCAGTGTGCCGCCCAGACCGCAGCGGCAGCCAACAATATAGCCCTGTTGTCCTCTGCCGTGTCCACATTGGCCACGCAACCCGGCACTCTCCCTCCGGCTGTGGCATCGGACATTGGGAAGGCTATGGCGGCTATCCTGACCTTGTCCACAGCTACCACGGTGGCACAGGCCAGGATCATGGCGTGGCAAACGATGATGCAGCGAAACATATGGCTGCACATGTCCGAGCTCCCGGTACAGATCAGACGGGAGCTGCTGGACGGTCCCATCAGCCCCGATGGGCTCTTCGGGCCGCTCCTGCAGAGCGCCACCACTCACCTCCAGACCGCCTGCGAAGAGGCTGACAGGGTGAAGAAACACACGACCTGGAGCAGGGCTACGCCACGTTCACAGCGTTCCCATGTCTCCTGGCGTGACCGGCGGGATGCGCAAGGCAGACCGAGGCGCACCATTTTCCATCTTTGTGAGGTTCATATGTGAAGAAGCTCAAACACGCAATGATCCTAGCTTCGCCTGTGTTACACATGGAGGTACATATAATCTCAAAACAGAGAAACCCACAAAGCAGAACTACAGAATGCCAGTGTCTGTCAGGAAGACTGAAGTCTCATCAGAATATGTGGAACGCCAAGGTTTCTTATCAGAGAAGAAGCTTGAGGAACCTGACAAACTGTGTCCACTCCACAATAAGCCACATCCTCTAAGAAAATGTCGCGGCTTCAGAAGCAAGCCTTTAGAAGAGAGAAAGGCCTATCTCAAAGACAAGTGGATTTGTTACAGATGTTGTGCTTCCACTCATCATCTTGCAAAGGATTGTAACCTCGCAGTACATTGTAAGGAGTGTAATAGTGACAGACATCTTTCTGCACTACATCCAGGACCACCGCCATGGGAAACCAAGAGGTCTGAAACCAGCGAAGATCATGGCGGGGAGCAACAAGAGGATGACACTCCAGCTGTGACATCAAAGTGCACAGAGGTCTGTGGGGATGCAACCAGCTCCAGATCATGTTCAAAAATATGTCTGGTCAGAATCTACCCAGTTGATCATAGAGAGAAAGCAGTCAAGATATATGCTGTTCTCGACGAACAAAGTAATCGCTCTCTAGCAAAAGCAGACCTCTTTGATATTAGAGTAGGTGCAGAACCATATACACTGAAGACATGTGCAGGAGTCACAGAAACGTCAGGGCGACGTGCTAGCAACTTTGTTGTGGAGTCAATGGATGGCAAAATACAACTGACTCTCGGCACGCTTATCAAGTGCGACATGATGCCTGACGACAGGTCAGAAATTCCCTCCCCCGAGATTGCGCGTCATTACCCGCATCTCAAGCCAGTGGTAGACAAAATTCCACCAGTTGACCCAGATGTTCCCATTCTCCTCCTCCTCGGAAGAGACAACCTGCAAGTGCATAAAGTTCGAGAACAGTGTAATGGGCCGCATAATGCACCCTACGCCCAACGTCTTGACCTCGGGTGGGTCATTGTCGGCGAAGTGTGCTTGGGAGGAGCCCATAAGCCATCTAACATCAGTGTTTACAGAACCAATGTTCTTCAGAATGGACGAGCATCCATCCTTAGTCCATGCACTAGTGTTTTTCAAGTCAAAGAGAGGTTTGACAGCTCGACACCTCATCATGGTCTTCAGAGTACAATGGAGATATCCAACCAGATGGAAGAAATGGATGAAATTGGCATCAGAGTGTTTCAAAGAACACATCATGACGATAAGCCAGCCTTGTCTATTGAGGATGAGGTTTTTCTTCAGACCCTAGACAGAGAAGTCTACAAGGATGATTCAAATAGCTGGGTGGCTCCCTTGCCCTTTCGTTCTCCTCGGTGTCACCTACCAAACAACCGACTGCAAGCCACAAAACGCCTTCTGTCCTTGCATCGTACTCTGGAGAGGAAGCCGGATATGAGGCAGCACTTCACCAACTTCATGCAGGCAATGTTTGACGCGGATCAAGCTGAACCAGCTCCACCATTGATGGATGAACAGGAGCGTTGGTACCTACCCACACTGTAATAAATGATTTTGGAGAGTGGTAAATATAATCCATGAAAATCATCTAAAATTTACTTGATTATTCTAGTCAGCAAAGGAATTAAAAACTAAAGAGTAAATTCTACCCACACTACCTATTTTATAACAGTAACAAGTATTACATAGAAAAATTTAATAAAATATACCCAAAAGCCATCCGTCCTATGCTGCAATATGCGCATGCGTCAGGCGTCAGCCTGTGCACGTCAGCGCGTGTGTGAGCGGGATTTGAACTCCTGAAGGCTGCAGTCTGCTTCCTGCTGGCGGAGTACTGGACTGAAGGTAAACTAAGATTACTCTTTTACATATTGCTTCATATAATGCACCAATGCAAACGGTAATTTGTGAAATGATGAGATATTCAACAGGAGTTGTAGTCGGCGTACTTCTGTGTTATTTGTCATGCATGCTTGAACCGAACGTTTGAATTGGCAACAAGCGTCTTCTAAAAACTTGTAAAAAAATTTACGTGATTGTGTGATTTTTGTGTTAACGTGTACCGTTAAAAGCAAAAAATTTAAAAAATGACTAAACCGTTGACGTTATGTGCTGCTCGACTTCCGGGCCCCGCTCCTTGTTCCCGCTTCAGTCTGACTGAGCTGTCTACATGCATGAGTAGATAGACTTTGAGTCGCATTATCTGTCTGTTGACGGGACAAATCACTGGTGAAATAACAGCCTAACTGTTGGTAAGTAGGGTTTGCGGTGAAATGTGTTCGCGGTGTGCACTCAAGACGATTAGTGAGTATGCATGTTTGTCTGTTTGCTGTGCTGAGCCTCCACAGTTGTGTTGATGAAAAGCAGCGTCCTTCGTGCGCATCTTGCTAGCGTTACTTTCTTTAGTCATGGGCTAAACCAGTGAGCGCCAACTATTTCTGTAAATATCATGCCATTTTACTTACAATTGAATGTCTAAGTAGATCACAGACATCGACTGTTACTGTTTAATAACATAACGCTGTGCTGGAAATATTACATATTAAGAATTAACGTTAACGTTACATATTAAGAATTTCATTTCGACTTGAACTACCGGTAAGTGAGGTTTACAGTGAATTGTTGGCGCGTGGTGCTTTGTACAAGACAACATGTGTGTGCATGTACATTGTGTTAGTTGGCTGTGCTTTCAAGCTCAGTTTATTTGGTCCATATTAGTTCATCCTGCAATGGCACCAGCTCCCCATTAGTTTTTGTTTACCAACTGAGACAGTGCACTGGTTATTGGAAAAAAAATCACAGTCTACTGTAAAAACATAGCCGTGTTTATATTAGCTTTCACCATTATGAAAGTGCCATTCTTACAGAGGCCTCTCAATGCCACAAAATCCTATGCCATATCAAATGTGGTACATACTCACATAACTAACTGAGAAGAACTGTTTAATATACAATGGCTTAACACACACACAACAATCAGGTGTGTACATTTTTTCCTTAAATCCTCCCTTCTTGAAAATGATTCATATTGCATTTTCCTGATTTATTTACTGTTTTTTGTCTTTTGCCTGGTACATGCCTGATTTATTTTATTGTGTAATATTTTATTTGCAGGCCGATTCACTCTGTATGTGGACCCTCACTATTGTCTCCCCCTCTCCTCAGGTCCTCTCGTCTTTCCTCTTTGAGCTAAGATATAATCATACACCAGTTCACACGCAGTCTGATGCTACTAGTTCTGGGACTGCCTGAGCTCCCCCTAGTGTATCCTGTCCATCGACTTGTTGCAGGTGTTGGACACATCTTTTTGCAGCTTTCAGGTATGCAAATTTTCAAAATAAAATAGAATACATGGATTTTAAGGCTTTATTTGCAGGAAAATTCACCTTCACTATTGTCTCCCCCTCTTCTCAGGTCCTGTCGTCTTTCCTCTTTGAGCTAAGATTGACCAGTTCCCACGCAATCTGATGCTACCAGTTCTTGGACTGCCTGAGCTACCCCTAGTGTATCCTGTCCATCGGCTTGTTGCAGGTGTTGGACACAGCTTTCAGGTATAAAAATGAACTGGCTGTGCAAAGTATGTAACTTCACCACATCAAAACGATTGGACCTATTGAAGCACAGTAGATTACAGCACGGGCATTTTGGACGAAACCAGTCCATACCCTGTCTCCATTCTGATTGTCCTTGCACCTTTAGGACATGGGGTGCATTACGGACACATTTGTTTAGGCATCACTCACAGACAACCAAGCCAGACCACCTCCTTTCCTTCACGTGCCTAGTGTGTAATTTGTGCTGTTTTGACAATGAGAGACAATATTTTGAGCACATTGGTAGCCATCTTAAGAGGTTTGAAACCGTGCCTTGTGTTTTTAAAGGTTGTGATTATAAGACAAATATATACACAACGTTCCACAGTCATAAGAGCCGGAAACACAACCCACATTCAGTGGAGGATTTTAAGACCTCTGTTTTTCATCAATACCAAAATCAACCAGATGAAGAAACCAACTTTGTTGAAGATGAAAACAACTGTGAATCTGTCCTTGAGGAGGAGGAGGACTTGCACAAAAATATTATCAAGAGACTGGGGTTGCTCCTCCTTAATTTGGAATGCATTTTCAATGTCTCCAAGACATGCATAGATGAACTAGTAGAGGAACTTCATTTCCTTACAGCATCTGCATCTGGCCCAGTTATTAAAGAAATTGTACTGAGCACTTTGAGAAAGCATAGCTGTACTTTTGACGATTCTGTGATTTCAGAACTGGTTAAAGACCTTTGCCAGCTAAACCCTTTCTGTGTTGCTTTTGGAGTGGATGGGCCTTTAAGTAGTCAGTATAGGAGAGAGCAATTTATTAAAGAGCATCTCTCACCGACTGAACCAGTTGAGTACATACTTAATAGTAGTGAGGAAAAAACATTTCATTATGTACCGATTCTCCCATTATTGTCTCAACTTGTGAACAACAAACAAATCCAAAACACAATATTACAGAACAAAAAGCCATCTGATGTCTCCTCTGGATACAAATCATTTCATGATGGATCTTTCCTAAAAGAAAACAGCTTTTTAAGTGGAGGTGAACTTAAACTCCCACTCATCCTTTACATAGATGACTTTGAAGTATGCAACCCTCTGGGAACATCTCGCAAGAAGCATAAAGTCACAGCTGTGTACTGGGTGTTTGCAGACATACCTGCCACATTGCGATCTACACTAACTTCCATTTACTTGGCCATTCTTTGTAAGGCAGATGATGTCAACCAATATGGATACCCAAAAGTGTTGGAACCACTGCTCAAAGATTTGAAATCCTTCGAAGATGATGGTATTTTTGTACCAAGTCTGGGCAAAGTGGTCAAGGGTACTGTACTTGCTGTAGTCGCTGACAATCTTGGCGCTCACTCAATAGGTGGGTTTGTTGAAAGCTTTTCAGCTTCACATTTCTGTCGCTTTTGCATTGGAGAGCGGTCACAGATCCAGGAGCATGAAGTAGGAGAAGGACTGTTTCCCCTACGGACTAAGTCCAACCATGCCATGCATGTCAAAGCAGCAATGTCTGATCTTGGTCAAGCTCATCATTGTGGAGTAAAAAGACAGTGTCCCATCTCTGACAGGCTCAGTTACTTTCATGCTACATCAGGTTACCCCCCTGATGCTTTACATGATTTGCTTGAAGGGATTGTACCTGTAGAGATATCACTCTGTCTTGATCTGTTTATCAAGAAGAAATACTTCTCTCTTCAGGAGCTCAACCATTCCATCCATCGCTTTCCTTACAAGTGGAGTGACAAGACAAACAGTCCACAAGCTATTGCCCCAACTTTTGCATCACGAAAGAGTATAGGAGGCAATGCACACGAAAACTGGTGCTTGTTGAGGATGCTACCATTTATGATTGGTGACAAAGTACCAGAAGATGACCCAGCTTGGGAGGTTTTGATGACCCTGAAAGATGTTGTCGAGCTTGTCATGGCTCCTGTCCACACAGATGAGACACTAGGATACATGGAGAGCAAGATCAGTGAACACCGTAACAGGTATTTAGATGTGTTCCCAGAGGAGAAATTGAAACCGAAACACCACTTCCTCGAACATTATCCATGGCTTACGACTGCTTTTGGGCCACTTGTGAATTTCTGGACCATGCGCTTTGAAGCCAAACACCGATTCTTTAAAAGGATTGTGAGACAGACTGGGTCTTTTAGAAACATTCTCATGACAATGGCAAGAAAACACCAATCAATGCTTGCATATCATACCCATGATTGCAACAATCAAAGGCCAACACTGTCAGTGTCCCGAATAACTCAAGTGGCAGTCGATGTTCTAAAAGACAGCATTAAGGAGTCATTTGCAAGGAAGTTTCCTGGGGCAGAGTTTGTGAACATGACAAACAAGGTAACCATTTTAGGTACAGACTATAATGTTGGAATGTTGTTGCCCTTTGGATCAACAGGAGGCTTGCCTGACTTTGGAGAAATACTGCAAATAATCATTGTGCATGAAACCTCTGTCTTTGTTCTTAAGTTGCTTAGTGGGTGGTACTGTGAACACACCAGGAGCTTCAGAGTAGAGCCAACAGGACAGACTGAAATCCTTCAGCATTCAGAACTGAAAGATACATATCCCTTGGCTCCATATAATACAGCAGCTGGTCGTATGGTGTCCCTTAAACACTTCATTTGCACATCAGAGTAAGTATACTTAAGTTTAGTAGTTGTTATATCAATTGTGTGCACACATTTCAAGTACAGTTATTGGGGAAAAAAATAATTACTTAGCAACAAGACACTGAGTTTAAAGGGCTGTCCACACCAACAACTATATGGCCAGGCCACACCATTAGACCAGTGCATACACAATTATTGCTTTCATGTTGTTGTAAACCCACTTTGAGTCTACAGTTTCTGGACGATAATGTTACAATTTAGTTACATATAAATATCCTCATAATCCAAGTCAGATGTTGAAATTATATCTGATTAAATTATAACTAAAAATGTGTAAGAACCCTGTCACCTCCCTCCTCTCCCTTTCCACTTCTCTCTTCCCCAATTAATAATGACCATCAAAGAGGGTGTTATTTATTTACATATTCTCTAAACAATCTCAAAATTTTGTTTTCACTAAAATCTTTTTTTCAGTAAAATCTATGCAAATAAACTTATCAACTAATAATAAACTGTCTCAATTTATTTTCTTTCTCTGTCCCTACAGCTGAGGACAACACACCCCAAACAACAATGGCGGTCCAGTTACGAGTCATATTAGAAGAACACGATATACGAAAGTTGACGCTGCCAACAGGAATTCCTAATACAGTAGAGGATCTTGTTTCAGTAGTTGGTAAAACTTTCCAAATAGACTGGGAATTTGGGCTATTATACGAAGACAAAGATTTTGGGGACCAATTTTTCAGTGTGACCTCAACTGCCGACCTACACGACAAGGCCACTGTGAAAGTGATAAGAAAAGAACCAGTGATCACCCTTGACCTACACCCAGTAGATACATCAGGACTGTCCTCTACATTAAGTTCTCTGAGTTCACTGGATACCAATCCTGCGAGTAACAGTGAATTGGACACCTACCCTGCAGATGACGATGCATCCTCTCCTGTGTCTGACTGTGCATCGTCCAGCTCAAAAAACACCATCATTCTCCCTGATTCATGCCGCTCTGCACCATGGCCAGTGCCATTTCAAGTACCACAGTTTTCCTGTGACATTGAACTTATCCTCGCAGAGGCAAACAAATCATATCATGCCACTGGAATACACTTCCGAGATGCAAGTGTTAAATCAGCAATAATGCATGACCTTTCAAAAGTCATATTCTCTTACACTGCCTATCCTTCAAATCAGCAAATAACCTCAGTGTCTGAAGCCCTTGTTGAGAAGTTTCCATGCCTTAAGGAGCCAGGGTCCTTTGCAGGGTTGTATGGCTGGCAGCAGCGCATCAAGTACAAGATGCACAATTACCGTGCCAAGCTAAAATCACGGAAATATGCTTATCCTGAAATAGAAGTCAACACATTAAGGAGAAAGCATCCAGCTGATAAAGGCGCAGCTAAAAATGTGAAAAAACCAAAGAAAGCGGAGGTAAATTATCTCCCTCCACATCCTGTTGGAGAAAATCAAGACACATTGGAGAAGGAGAGGCTTGAATTAATCAATGAAATGAAAAAGAAGAATAATCTGAAGACAATCACAGAAAAAATGTCTAAAACCTTCTCAAGTCGAAGAGTCGAAGTCGTGACCCTCAGCCCATCTGTCAGTGTTTTCAAAGAAAGGTGGCCTGCATTATTCAGTGAGGCTCAGGTGAGAAAGTTTGATAATTTTTCTTTCCACAAAGAATTGTTCATTTGTTTACTTAAACTTTGAGATCTGTTGTCTGTCATTGAAAGTTTCCTGTACTGTTCATTTATTCATTCACTAGATCAAAGAAGAGTTCCGTCGGATAACGACCATTTCCTTGGAGGAGACGTTCATGCTGAAACTTGATGGGTACACACCACGTCTTCTACAACTGATGTTTGCAAAGGGAGGAACTGCTGGTTCCAAGATGCGTCCTCTGCTGGACACTGTAAATGAGGTATGTTTTTGTTTTAGTTTTTTTTAACAAATGTGCAATATGTGATTTAAGTGAATTAAAAGTAAAATAATTTGTATACAGTTGCTTTGTCATGCACAATGTGGATCTCCTAACCAACAGTTTAACATAAGATCCGTGAAACGTTTAAAAATATGTCTTTAAAAAAAGGATTCAGTCTAACATGTAAATCTATGACTTCCACTGTAAGTCTTTTCTCTAAAATGTATCTCCTCACAGTCACAGAGCATTGAGAAGAAAAGGGATGCAGTTGTCTGTTGCCTCATTGAGTACCTTGGAGAAAGGCAAGAAGAGATTTTCCAGGACTGCCAGGTATGTTAAATGACTGATAATTGATGCTATCCTCTCCTCTGTCTCCTCCCCTCTCATCTCCTCTCCTGTCTCCTCCCTTCTGTCTCTTCTCCTCTCCTCTTCTGTCCTGTGTCTCCTCCCCTCCCCTCTGTCTCCTCTCCTCTCTCCTCCTCTCCCCTCTTTCTCCTCCCCTCACCTCTCCTCTATCTCCACTCTAATACTCTCTCCTCTCCTCTCCTCTCCTCTCCTCTTCTCCCTTTTGTCTCCTCTCCTCACCTCTCCTCTATCTCCACTCTAATACTCTCTCCTCTCCTCTGTCTCCTCTCCTCTCCCCTCTGCTCCGTTACATCATGGAAAATGTAGATGCACCAATTATGAAATGTTGAGCCTTTTCATGTCACCTGCGTTTATTGAATTGCTGATTAATATATACAACTGATTGACAAGATAAACTGTAATGTATTGGAACACCATCTTGTATAATAGACTTAAATTAAAAATGTATATGCTTTTTGTTTGTTTCTTTTTAACATGGAGGACGAATGTGAGGACCACACAGACCAAACCATGAAGGTAATCGTGATCCATAATGTCATGGCTGAGGAGGATCCAGCAGAAGTGTCCCTTGTGATTGAGGGTAACCAAGTGCTGACTGGGTGTGGAAACCGAACCAAGGCGTGCATGCTGTTGATGGGATTGATCTACGCCCTCAACCTCGAGTATCCCAAGACACTCAAGAACACCTTCGAAGTATTTCAGAAACTTTTCCTGGAGCTTGACGGAGCAAAGCTTCTCAAGAAGGTCCACAGCCTCAAAAGCAAGCTGATGGAATAAACTGTTTACATTAAAGTTCTGGTGAACAGACTGATGATTACAAAAAAGACTGACGTTCTCCTTTCAATCCATCAATCCATATAATTCCAGGAACTTGCTGCACTGAGTGTTATAATGTCAAACATGATTGACTAAGATATAGCATAGCATTTTGTATTTTTTGTTTATGTGCACAAATGGAGATGGACTTGTGTAATTTTGTTTTTTATTTGAGCAGTCTTAAATACCTCAGACAGGGAGACATGTTTTGTCATCTGGTTGTTCAGAAGCTGAACATTTGAAGCTGTAATGGATAGGTTCTATAGAACAGGTTTGTTTGAAATAATTTGTGATACTGTTAAGCACAATGTTACATTAATCTTAAATTTGCACTTTTGAAGGTGTTTGCATCTTCTCTCCTTTCTTCTCTTGTCTCACAAGAATCATTTGTCCACACATGAGTTGTTTTGTGATCCTGTTGTGCCAGAAACTACAGTATAGCACATTTGATGATAATCTGTTGATGGCATTACGATTGTGTTGAGTATTAGGGGGAAAACCCTGAAATCCACATTTATGATCTGTGTAGTTAAAACTGAAGAGGGTTCTCTTTGTACATTGCTTTGTTTTTTTTTGTTTTTTTTTTATAACTTTATTTTTTTTTTGTTTTCATAACATGAACATGAGGTCATATACAATCATTCATTTACATTTAGTAAGACACAGAGAAGCTCGCCACAAGGTGATAAACTTTTGTTCGTAGACCACAACAATTTCAGCCATCACACTCGGCTAGATATGTAACCCATTTTGCCCAGTAGTCTTTTCCCTTTTCCTTCTGCAATCTCAAAATGAAGGTTATGCTTTCCATACTGTATATGTCATTTATTATTCTTTTCCATAAATTCAGAGTGGGAGGTTCTCTAAGAAGCCAGCACCTGGTTATTGCTTTTTTACTTGCTGCCATGAGGATTTTTAATAAGTATCTGTCTCTGTTATGCAAATCTTTTAATATATTCCCCAAGTAGAATGAGATACAGGTGAAGTCAATATCAAATCCCAAAATCCTCTTTGTTGTAGCATGTACTTCGGTCCAGAAAGGTTGCAAGGTAGGACAGGTCCAAAAAATGTGAGCATGGTCTGCCATTAATTGTCCGCATTGTCTCCAGCATTGGGTCTGATGACCTGTGTGTTTTGATTTTATTTTGGGGGTTATAAAAAACCTCACCAAGTTCTTCCAGCAGAAGCTTCTCCAACACTGTGAGTTTGTGGTCGATATCTGGGTGTGTATTATGGCAGTCCATTCCTCTGGGGAAATTGCAATTTCCAACTCTCTTTCCCATTTTTGTTTTATATAATCTGTTGAGTGGGTCTTCATCAATAAAATGCTTGAGTACAGGTTTCCAATAATTCGTCGGGAGAGCTTTGAGTCATAAGCTTTCATGAACATTTGTGTGACCCCAGATTGTTCCTCTGAATCCAGTCCTTTCACCTCATGTTGATAGTAATGTTGTATTTGTGTGTGTCTATACAAATCTTGTCTTTCTAGACCGTATTTCTCAGATATAGATTGAAAGTCCATTAATTTCCCATCCTTGACTAGTGAAGAGTATGATGTAATTCCATACCTTGTCCACTGTCTATATTTTGAGTCAAGGGATGCTGGCTTAAAATCTGGGTCGAATGCTGGCCACCTCAGTATTTTTATTTCTTTTTGGATCTGAAATTTCTTCACGAAGTCTGACCACACATTCAGTGAAAAATAGACCCATTGATTCTGGAGAGTAGGTAAGTCCTTAATGACAGAGGGGCAGCCCAGCAAAGATTGCACAGGTCTACCTGATATTGATAACTCAATGTCTTTCCAGTTGGCCTCATACTCGGGGTTACACCAAAGAATCAAGGGTGTTAATTGTGCTGCTACATAAAAATCCCTCAGACATGGTAGGGCCATCCCCCCCTCCTCCCTCGGCAGCTGCAGTGTGTTGTATCTTATTCGTGGTTTTTTGCCTTCCCATATAAATCTTGAAATTTGCTTGTCCCATACTTTAAACTGTGAGTCAGGAATTTGAACTGGCAGTGATTGAAACAAATATAATAAGCGAGGTAAAATATTCATTTTGGTGGTCATTATCCGGCTGCCGAAGTCAAGAGGGAGTGTGCCCCACCTGTCAAAGTCGTCACCTATCTTTTTGCTAACCACTGTATAATTCTCATTGTAGAGTTGAGTTGTGTCCTTTGTCAGTTTCACTCCCAGATATTTTATACTGGTAGAGTTCCATTTAAAATTGTACCTGGTTGCAAGATCATGCGGGGGGTTAAAATTAAAGACCAGGGCTTGGGTTTTTTCTATATTGAGAGTATATCCTGAAAGTGTGCCATACATCGTTAGAAGATCCATAAGTAGTGGTACACTTGACGCTGGTTTTTTAAGAGCTACCAGAACATCGTCCGCGTACAGACATATTTTGTGTTCTGTACCTCCTATTGTGATGCCTTCAAGGATTGTCTCCTGCCTAATTAGTTGGGCTAATGGTTCTATAAACAAATTAAAGAGTCCTGGGCTAGCAGGACAGCCCTGGCGACATCCTCGTTGTAGACGTATAGTCTCGGACAAGTGGCCATTAATCTTAATCCGGGCTGTCGGCGATGAGTATAATGTTTTAATGCACTGTATAAATTTTTTACAGAAGCCAAATTTTTCCATCACCTGGTAGAGGTAATCCCACCCCACTGAGTCGAACGCTTTTTCAGCGTCAAGACTAACCAGGATGGCACTAGTCTTTTCGTGTTTTATTTGTTCTATTATATGAAGGCACCTCCTTATGTTATCTTGGGTCCGTCTGTTACTTATAAAGCCGGTTTGGTCTTCACTTATTAATAGTGGTAGCACCTTCTCCATCCTTTTAGTCAGTATGGAAGCGTATAATTTATAGTCTTGATTTAGCACGCTAATTGGCCTGTATCCACTACATTTTTTCCTGTCTTTGCCTTCTTTTGGGATTATGGATATAATGGCCTCTCTCCAAGATGGGGGCAAAACTCCCTCCTTTAGGACATGATTAAAACATTCACAAAGCAGAGGGATTACTTGATCTCTAAAAGACTTGTACCACTCACCGGGAAACCCATCGGCACCTGGTGATTTCCCTGCTTTCAGACCAGAGATTGCTTTATCAACTTCCTCCCTAGTTATTTCTTTTGTGAGATCATCATTATGTAATTTTCCAATAGAGGGAAGATCTAGCTGGTTCAGGAATTGTTCCACAATATGTACCTCTGCTCTATCAGGCTGTGTGTACAGGGATTTATAATATGTCTCAAATGCTTTTTGAATGCCATCTAGAGTGCAGGTTGTTTTGTTAGATTTGGGGTCTCTTATTTCATGAATAGTGTTTTCAGCTTGTTGTTTACGTAGTCTCCAAGCCAACAGTTTTGTTGCTTTTGAACCTGCCTCATAATATTTTTGCCTCGTAAACCGGAGCTTTTTCTCTAATTCTTCACTATGAATTTTATCTATTTCCTGCTTGGTGGTTCTCATCTGTTGCAGAAGGAGGGGCGTTCTCTGTTTGCTGTGTGACTGTTCTAATTCTAGGAGTTTGTTCTGCAAGTCAGTCAGTTTTTGGGCTTTTGCCTTCCTCATGAAGGCAGTGATTGAGATAATTTTGCCCCTGAGGACTGCTTTTGCGGCGTCCCACAGTGTCACAGGGTTCACCTGCCCGTTGTTATTGTTTTCTAGGTATGTTTGTAATTCTCCTTTAATGGTTGTTTTGAATACTGGGTCGTTTAGCAGACTTGTGTTTAGTCTCCATAAAGTATTTTTGCATTTGCTATCCATGTGTAGTTTTAAATACACGCTGGAATGATCTGATAAGTCTCTTGTGCCCATCCTACACTCCTTTACTCTGTGCTTTTCAGAGTTATACATAAGGAAGTAGTCTATTCTCGAGTGTACATTATGGCGTGCAGAGTAGAAAGTATATTGTCGGTCTTGTTTATGGAGATCTCGCCATATGTCTACTAATCCTAAGTCCTGCAGCCTTTTCTTTACCCATATTTCTAAGTTGTTTTTTTTCCTTTTTTGGTTATTTGTATCTAGTTTGGGGTTGAATATCATATTTAAGTCCCCTGCACAAATGAGAACACCAAGAGTTTCGCATGAAATCAGATCGAACATTTTTTTGAAAAAAGTCTTATTGCTACCAGGGGGGGCATATATATTAAGGAGGGTTACCTCTTTGTGGTCCAGTTTACCCTTAACCAATATAAATCTTCCCTCCTTATCCTTAATCTCTGAGATAAATTCAAAGTTAAGTGAATTTGAAATCAAAATGGCAACCCCACGTTTACGACCTCTTTTGTAGGAGGAGTAAAATGTATTTCTGAATCCCATCTTTTTAAGTTTTTCATGTTCAGGAGACTGTAAGTGTGTTTCTTGCCAGAAAACAATTTGTGATTTCTCCTTCTTAGCCTTGGCTATCATCTTTGCCCTCTTAATAGGGCTAGTAAGCCCATTTACATTGAGTGTGACAACATGAAATTCTCTTTCACCCATAATCTGTAATTGTGGAGCCTCTCAGTTCCTGTGGCAATAACCTCTTGGACCTCAAAACATAATAACAATGTAACACAACAGAACAAGCATAACTATAATACAGGTAAAGTATGTTGGCTTCCAACTTGGAGGTTCAGACTAATCCGACCTCTGAGGTAGGGGAATGTTCCGACCACTAGGTGGGGCCCCTGACTAGTACAACTAGTAGTTCACTGGTGGCATGCGCTGCCGGTGTTTCACAAGGCTAAGTTTGTAACATTAGGGTCCGTTATTATATCCCGCTGGTCAAAACGTAATAAAGTATATTCCGGCTGCGCCTGGGCAGGGCAAACGCTGTAGTGCGAGTGAGGGTATTCAAAACGTACAAGTCTCCGCAGGACAGGCCTGTGTATTAACAACCTGATCAATCAATCATTTTGGGTTAACTTACGTGTCCCCGTTTTGCAGTCAATAAACAAAACCAAAAACAAGATCAAAGTGTAAACACCGGGACGGGCCAGGGAGGGAGTGCAGCCAGGATCTCTCTCTCAGTCACCGGGGTGTGTAGCATCCTCCTCTGCAGCGCGCCGCTGAAATCCCCGCAGTCTCTCACGGATGTTTCGTTGGAATTTCGCCGGGTCATGGCGGGGATCCTTCGCGTTCTCCCACGGCAACTGGGGGTTATCCATCGTCTTCTTGGTCAGTCGGGTGTAGGGCACTGCAATACCTCTGGCACGCAGACCCTCCGCTGCTTGTTCGGCACTGTGATATGTAACAGGTCCATCTTTGAGGAATACTCGCATCTTAGTTAACGGAGTCTGAAAGCGGATGCCTTTTTCTTTGAGCGTCTTCTTTATTATCATGTATTCCTTTCGTTTTGACAGCACTTCAGTTGCGTAGTCATGGTCAAAGGACAGTCGTTTGCCTTCAAAGATGACAGGCTTCTTCCAGGCGGCATGAATAACTTTTTCCTTAGTTGTGAATCTCAAGAATTTTATGACTATGGATCTTGGAGTAGCATTGTCCGGGGGGCGTGTGCCCAGGGCTCTGTGCGCCCGCTCGATGCCCAGGTTTACTTTGGGGGGGAATGTCCTCACTCAGCTCACTCTTAATGAGTTTCTCCACGAAGTTAGCCACGGAGGTGCCCTCTGCTGTTTCTCTCACACCGTACAGCCTAATATTATTCCTGCGCGAGTGTCCTTCTAGCTCCGTGACTTTTGCTTGTAGGGCTTGTTGTGTTTTCAGCAGAGAATTCACTGCATCTTTTGCACCTGCACCCCACGTCTCCATATCCCCGATGCGTTGCTCTGCTTCTTCGAGTCTTTCGTTTGTGAGGGCAATTTTCCCTACTGCCTCCTCGATCTCTTTGCCAATGTCAGCTCTCATTTTGTACAGCTGTTTCTTAATGTCTGCCTGGAAGCTGGTTTGAAAATCAGTTAGTCGGTTTGCAATGTCGCTTTGATTTCCGTCATCATTTCTCTTATGGTGGTCAGTATTGCAGACTCTTCTCCTAGCTTTAGCTTTGTAGCGGGTGCCTCCTCGCCGCCATCTTCTTCTGCGTTTGTGCTTTCCATGGCGTCGTCGTCCTCCCAACCACAGTCGTCTTTCTTAGTTCTTCTTTGTGACCTACCACGGCCCCTTCCTTTCCCCTCTTCCATATTCGGGTGTGTTTAGGTCAATCTTGGTTTAAAAAACTTTTGAATTTAGGGGATAAAACCTAACCGGCAGAGAGCAACTTTTTACACGTCCATCCACGAGCTCGCGCCACCGGAAGTCCCCACATTGCTTTGTTTTTGAACATTTGGTTGATTAAAAACATTGACATAATCACCTGTTTGTCTGAAAGTAAGTTTTTGGGTAACTATTACCTTCCCTAAATAAGTAACGGTTAATTACTCATATTAATTAATTTTGAGTAATAATTATTAAGTAATAGTAGTAGTAGTACTAAGAATTGTGAGTTAATTTTTACTCAATTTTAATGAGTAATTAGTAATCAGAAATGTGAGGTAAACTTTACTCAATTTATTTTAATATTTCATAGCTTTTGAATTAAGGTACTCTCTACTCAAAATATGGAATTAAATCTACCCAAATAAAGTGAGTGCAAATTGTTACCTCAGATTTATTGGGTAAATTCTATAGGTAGTTTTTTATAGTGCATATTTGGTGTTTACCATCCTCAGAAACCGGGTCAAATAAGGGTCGTGTTTGACTCCAGCGCCAAGCATGAGGGTGTGTCTCTAAATGATGTCCTCCTGAGCGGACCGGATCTGAATAATACTCTCATTGGAGTCCTTGTTCGTTTCCGCAAAGAGCCCATCGCAGTCACAGTAGATGTGCAGCAGATGTTCTATTGTTTCAACGTCCGTGAGGACCATCGTGACTTCCTCCGGTTCTTGTGGCATGACAAAAACAACCTCGACAATCCAATGACAGAGTACCGAATGAAGGTACATGTGTTTGGCAATAGTCCGTCCCCTGCAGTTGCCATATACTGCTTACGGTGGACAGCTTTGGAGGGAGAGAAGGATTATGGCGCAGATGCCAAACAGTTCGTCATGTGAAAATTTTATGTAGATGACGGACTCGCCTCATTCTCCAGCAACAAAGAAGCCATTGACATCCTCAAGAGATCCAGGGAAATGCTAGCTGAATCAAACATTAAGCTGCATAAAATAGCGTCTAATAGCAGCACTGTCATGGAGGCATTTCCTCTCGAAGACCGTGCAAAAAACTTCAAAGACCTAGATCTTGGAGTAGATCCCCTGCCTATGCAGAGGAGTCTGGGACTTAGCTGGAGTCTTGAGACGGATAGCTTTACATTCTGCGTGTCTCAAGAGGAGAAGCCATTCACGAGGAGAGGTCTCTTGTCCACTGTAAATAGTCTGTACGACCCCCTGGGGTTCGTAGCTCCAATCACTATGCAAGGCAAGGCCCTGGTGAGGGAACTCTCCACTGAGCAATGGGAGTGGGACACTCCTCTGCCAGAAGAGAAGAAAGCACAGTGGAGACAATGGAAAGATTCACTGATGGAACTAGAGCAGTTGCACATCCAAAGACCCTATGTTCCTGTTTCACTTATCTCCACCCAACACAGAGAACTCAACATTTTTTCAGATGCTTCAACAATGGCTATAGCCGCTGTAGCCTATCTGAGAACAGTGGACGTTGAGGGACATAGCCATGTCGGTTTTGTCATGGGAAAGTCCAGGTTGGCTCCACGACCAGCTCACACAATTCCACGCCTGGAGCTGTGTGCAGCTGTTTTGGCAGTTGAGATGGCAGACCTGATAACAGATGAAATAGACATTGAAATCCACACTGTGAAATTCTACACAGACAGCAAGATTGTGTTGGGCTACATTCACAACTCTGTAAGAAGATTCTATGTCTATGTAGCAAACAGAGTGACACGCATCAGAAAGTCTACTCTCCCTAAACAGTGGCATCACGTCAGGACTGAGGACAATCCAGCTGACCACGGAACTCGACAAATAGCTGCAGCACACCTCAAACATACTAACTGGATTTCAGGCCCAGATTTCCTCTTGAGGGCTGAAAGAGAAGATATTTCCTAGTCTGAGACCCTTGACCTCCTGGATCCAGATGCTGATTCAGAGATTCGTCCACAGGTTACTGCTTTTATCACCAAAGCTACTGCAAACCAGCTTGGCTCCTACAGGTTTGATCGATTCTCCAGCTGGAAGTCGCTAACACGAGCGATAGCCAGACTCATTCTGCGAGCTAAGTTGTCAGCCAGAACCAGAGCTGTAGGAAGTGATAGCTGCGAGACCAAAGAACACACACACGCCACGATACAAATCATCAAATGTGTGCAGCAGGAAGTCTTCAGAGAAGAACTAGAGTGTCTCCAAAGGAGTGAACGAGTCTCAAAACACAGCACACTCCAAAAGCTGAGCCCCGTCCTAGGTGAGGATGGTTTGATGCGAATCGGAGGCCGCATAGCAGCAGCAGACTTGTCTTGGGAAGAGAGACATCCCATCATCATTCCAAAGAACCACCATATTGCTATCTTATTGGTAAGACATTACCATGAACAGGTTGCTCACCAGGGGCGTCATTTCACCGAAGGCGCTGTTCGGTCAGCTGGGCTCTGGATCACAGGAAGGAAGAGACTTGTTTCAAGTGTGATAAGGAAATGCATCACCTGCAAAAGATTGAGAGGAAGAGTGGAAGAACAGAGAATGTCAGACTTACCTGCAGATAGACTCTCATCGGCTCCTCCATTCACTAATGTGGGTTTGGATGTTTTCGGGCCGTGGTCGATTATTTCTCGCCGGACTAGAGGAGGCCAATCAGGGAGCAAGCGCTGGGCTGTACTGTTCACCTGCTTGAGCACAAGGGCTGTGCACATTGAAGTTATTGAATCCATGACAACATCAAGCTTCATTAATGCACTCAGGCGTTTTACTGCTATCAGAGGGCCTGTCAGACTACTTCGATTAGATCGCGGTACAAATTTCATCGGTGCATGTGCAGAACTGCAGATCAACACAGAAGACCCAGAGTTGAAAGCTCACCTTCAAAATCATGGCTGTACCTGGACCTTCAATTCTCCACACTCTTCACACATGGGAGGAGTGTGGGAGAGGATGATAGGGGTGTCCCGCATCCTTGATGCCATGCTCCTTAAGGTGGACTCTACTCGCCTCTCACATGAGGTTCTCACCACTCTCATGGCGGAAGTTATGGCAATCATAAACGCACGGCCATTGGTCCCTTTGTCTTGTGACCCTGAGATGCCTGCTGTACTTACACCAGCTATGTTACTGACACAAAAGATGGAACCAGTGCCTGAACCCCCTGGAGAATTTGATCCTAAAGACCTCCACGGCAAACAATGGAAGCAAGTCCAGAGCCTTGCTAATATGTTTTGGAGGCGATGGAGACAAGAGTATCTTGTTACTCTCCAACCTAGGAGGAAATGGCAAATGGACAGACCTAACTTGAAAGTAGGGGATTTTGTGTTGTTAAAAGATGCACAGGTAAAGAGAAACGAATGGCCTACTGGACTTATTGTTAAGGTTCTACCAAGTCAGGACAACAAAGTCCGGAAAGTGGAGGTGAAGGTCATCAAACAGGGCACCCCCAAAGTGTACACAAGACCTGTCTCAGAAATTGTATTACTCCTCAGCAAAGAGACTGTGTAGTGGTATAAAACATTATACCAGGCGGGGAGTGTGCTGCCCACAGCTTGTGGAGATGGTAGCCACCTAGTGGTGTTTTTGAGTATTGTTTTTAGATTAAGTTTGGTCTTTTGAGCTTGCCATAGTTAGTTCAGTTTGCTAGACAGCACATGGGAGAGACAGACAGCAGATGAGAGAGCATGTTGAATTTCTTTTAACAAAGCCTTGGAAAATATATGCTTGTAAGTACATTCTTTTGGTTTTCTTGCAGTTTTCTGTTATTTCGGTTTCTGTTTCATAAGATATCATGCTGTTAGTATGTTTGATTTACATGACAGTGACAACTACATTTTTTCTGTATGTTCAGTTTTACAGCTTGCTCATGTGGGAATAAACAGCCTCAACCATACATCGGCTTGTGTTTTCACTGAGAAGATTGTTCACTATCTGCCAAACTAGCATCCAGTTACACCTAGGGAGGGCAGAATACTCACTGTCACCCATCTGCAAGGAACCTTGGTGTTATTTTGGACAGTGACTTCAAGTTTGATAAACAGATAAGCTCCATCGTGAAAACAAGCTTCTTCCAGCTAAGATTATTAGCAAAAGCAAAGGCTTATCTTCCAAGGAATGATCTGGAGAAAGTCATTCATAGCTTTGTTACCTCACGGTTAGACTACTGTAACTCTTTGTTTGTTGGTCTCGACCAGTCAGCACTGCGCCGTTTACAGGTGGTCCAAAACGCAGCCGCCCGCCTGCTGACTGGAAAGAAACGGCGTGATCACATCAGTCCTGTCCCTGCATCTCTGCACTGGCTGCCTGTTCATTTTAGGATCCAGTTCAAGGTTTTATTAATTGTTTTTAAGTGTTTTAATGGTCTGGCACCATCTTACTTATCAGAGCTTGTACACCCTCACAGTACATCTAGAGCACTAAGGTCCTGGTTCCTGCTTTTATTTTATTTTATTATTATTATTTTTTTTACTTTTTATTTGTTTTTATTCTAATTTTAGTATTTAAATTGAGCTCTTACTATTCCTTTATTGTTTTTATTTATTATTATATTGTGTGTGATTATATTGTATTTGAATAACTTTGGCTCAACTGAGGTTGTTTTTAAATGTGCTTTATAAATAAACTTGACTTGACTTTAGAGACTACAATATTTGTGTGCACTGCTGAGTTGGAGGAGATTTTGACAAGTGATTGTATCAAACTTTTGGGCACTACCATTCATTACAGTTATTTCTCACAGTTGTACTGATACTATACTTATTCATTATCCAGCCAGGTGTTGGTTGAAAAACATCTCAGTGTCCTCTGCAGTGTGGAATCTCTGGTCCATCTATTGATGCATGAAGCAAAGTACTATAACGTCTAGTTCCTGAGTGTGGGCATTCTTAGTTATTTCCTGTTTTATTTTGTAATCACCTTTGTCTCTCGTTTCAGAGATCTTCACTTCCTGTCCTCCTGTGTTTCCTGCCCTTTGTGTGATTACTTGACCCGCCTTGATTAGTGTCACCTGTCCCTAACTATAACACCTTCCCTTGTGTATTAAGTGTATGTGCTTCCCTTTGTCTCTGCCAAGTCTGTCTCTTCAGTTCCTGTCAGCATCCCAGACTTGTTTCTAGTGTTACTCCTTGTGTATTTGACCTATGTTAGTTTTAGTGACCCTGTCTTCTGCCTATTGTTTCTGATACCTCTGCCTAATTTGACTGCCTGCCCATGTACCCAACCTGCTTTCATTAAACTCTTTGGATTGGAACTGTTTTTGAGTTGAGTCTTGCGCTTGAGTCAGATTCTATTGTCATTACAAGAACAACAGGATGCTGAAGGGAAAACTTTATGCAGCTCTGGTAAAGCCTTGACCTGATTGGGTTTAAAGCGGCTCTCGCAAGTGCATTACTCAAATCAGGAAAGATGAAAATAGTGTGCCCCTGAAATAGATGAACAGCCATGGTCTTTCTCCTTCTTCTGGCTTGGCTCCATAGATGTTTTGAAAGGAGCTGTGAAAGAGTTGTCATATAGCAGGTCGAGTAGAAACTTGGACATTAACAGTGACAGCACTCCTCCATCATAGCCTTTTGGATGTGGTCAGGGGCGCAACTACCTACTTTCTGAGGGGTATGCAGATACATTGCAGGCGCCACCCCCACCCGGCACCCCCGCCTGAATTTTTTTTTAATGGTTATGTAACCCAGCTGTAATTTCAGTCACTTTATGTTATTGTATTAGTATTATTTGTGTTTGTATTATTTGTATGATCTGAGTGACATAGTTTATTTTTAAGCATGTGCATCTATTTGATTTTATTTAAATAATCAAATTTTAAGAATTTATTTATTCAGATTCCTTAAAATCAACATAAATCTGTTCATTGTGAAACCAATGAAATGTATCAATATTTATGTTTATGTTAAATCTAAGTAATTCAAATGGATGGAAATTTTATATGCAATTGAAATACATAAATCTTATGAATTATTTAATAGCTTTGAATAAATTACACATCTTGCTAATGCAATTTTTCAATATAAATAATATTTAGAAATAAATCACTTGGTATCAAGTGGCTGTCCCTACACTTCCACCTAATATTAGACCAACCTGTCGCCTTCTCCTGGGTGTCCTGATTCTTTCTCTCCATCCTCACACCTGAATGACATGAACTTTGTGCTAAGGAGGTTTCAAAAATACAGCAAGCAGTCAAACCACATATAAAAATATGAAATTTTAATTGTAAATGATATCCTTATTGGATATCAGTTACTGATTGGACGCTGCATCTGATCTGACTTATCAGATACATCACAACAGCACTGTAGTGTTATATCCGAGTTAAGACATTAAACTCAAGTGTATCCCAAGTTCTATAATTTATCTGTTTTATGATTCACCATCTAGTTAAAAAAAAAGATAACTGTCTGAACAACAAAATAACCACAAACCAGTTCCTTTATTTTTCTTGTCATGATCTGTTATATTATAAATACTGATCAGTACACAGTTGTAAGACAACAGTGACCTGTTGTTTTACTAGTAGTAGCTTTAGCTAACCTGTTGTTTTACTAGTAGTAGCTTTAGCTAACCTGTTGTTTTACTAGTAGTAGCTTTAGCCTAACCTTCGCAGCCGAGTGTGAAGCGGCCGGGATGAGAATCAGCACCTCCAAATCCGAGGCCATGGTCCTCAACCGGAAAAGGGTGGAGTGCACTCTTCGGGTCGGGGATGAGATTCTGCCTCAAGTGGAGGAGTTCAAGTACCTCGGGGTCTTGTTCTCGAGTGAGGGAAGGATGGAACGGGAGATCGACAGGCGGATCGGTGCGGCGTCTGCAGTAATGCGGACTCTGCACTGATCCGTCGTGGTGAAGAGAGAGCTGAGCCGAAAGGCAAAGCTCTCGATTTACCAGTCGATCTTCGTTCCTACCCTCACCTATGGTCATGAGCTTTGGGTAGTGACCGAAAGAACAAGATGGCGGGTACAAGCGGCCGAAATGAGCTTCCTCCGTAGGGTGGCTGGGCTCTCCCTTAGAGATAGGGTGAGAAGCTCAGTTATCCGGAGGGAGCTCGGAGTAGACCCGCTGCTCCTCCACGTCGAGAGGAGCCAGATGAGGTGGTTCGGGCATCTAATCAGGATGCCTCCCGGACGCCTCCCTGGCGAGGTGTTCAGGGCACGGCCCACCGGTAGAAGACCTCGGGGAAGACCCAGGACACGCTGGAGAGACTATGTCTCTCGGCTGGCCTGGGAACGCCTCGGGGTCCCCCGGGAAGAGCTGGACGAAGTGGCTGGGGAGAGGGAAGTCTGGGCTTCCCTGCTTAGGCTGCTGCCCCCGCGACCCGACTCCGGATAAGCGGAAGAAGATGGATGGATGGATGGATAGCTTTAGCCTAACCTGTTGTTTTACTAGTAGTAGCTTTAGCTAACCTGAATGTTTACAAGCCTCCTCTTGATACACTGACATAACTTACCTACTGTCTTTCAACCACTTTGAAAAGCTTTTTTTTCATCCCTGCAAAATCTTTCTCTTTCTCCCTCTTCCGTTTTCTGTTTTGTGCCCCCGAGAGCTTTATTTTCTGTCTCTCCATGTCATTAGGTCCCTGTCATCAAATGACAACACTCCTGCTCTAGCGCGTGCTCAAGGGGGCGCGCGCTGGCGCGCCTATAGTGTGGAGAGGCGCTCCGGTGCTTTCACCTCTCTCCCCGGAGGGGAGGCGATTATCGGAGGGGCAGGGGAGGGAGGCGGAGGGGCGCCTAATCAGTGACGTGCCTCTGTTATTGATCATATCATTTACTACACATGCACAGACGCTGTTAAATACAGAAAATGCAGACTCAAAATAATTTTACCCCCATCGCTTTGGCGCCCCCTCCATTGTGGCGCCCCTATGCGCCGCATATAGTGCATACCCACTTTTTGCGCCACTGGATGTGGTCTTCTCTGTTTACTCTTTATTTCCTTGCTGTAGTTTTTCCACCTGTTTCTCCAAGCCTGTCAATCACTGCGGTTAGTGAGGGCTTCCTCAATCTTGATGAAGTGAAGGTAATAGGAATTGGTTTATGGGTGCAAGGGAGGCTGATACTTCTGAGGATATTGCAGTGCAGGTTTTCTTCAGCTCAGAAGTGCAGAAATAGACAAGATGTATCTGTACGTATCTGTATCAGTAGCTGGTGCATCCATGCTGCAATATGAATCGTCAGCAGTTATCAATCAATCAATCAATCAATCAATCTTTATTTGTATAGCGCCAAATCACAACAAAGTCATCTCAAGGCACTTTACACATAGAGCAGGTTCTAAACCAAACTCTTCAGGTTTTAACTTTAAAGAGACCCAACATTCCCACATGAGCAACAGTGGCGAGAAAAAACTCCCTTTTAACAGGAAAGAACCTCAGAACCAGACTCAGAGTGGGCGGCCATCTGCCTCGACCGGTTGGGGTAGAGAGGAGAGAAAGGAAGGATAGAGGAGAGAAGCACAATGAAAATCAACAATGGAGCCAGATGGTCCGGGACTGGAATCCGTCATCCGGACGTCTACAGGCCCAGATTATCTGTAAGACCAGAAAGCAGAACCAGAAACCAGAAACCAGAAAGACAACTCCGGGGAAGAAGTTTAGGTTATTGAATGCATTAATAGTACATGCATATTAATGGATATAGATGGATGGATAGAGAGAGAGAGAGGGAGGAGGAGAGAGAGGCCCAGTGCATCATGGGGGTCCCCCAGCAATCTAAGCCTATGGCAGCATAAGTTAAGAGCTCAAAGAGCCCTAACTATAAGCTTTATCAAAAAGGAAAGTTTTAAGCCTACTCTTAAATGTAGGGAGGGTGTCTGCCCCCCGGACCAAATCTGGAAGATGGTTCCACAGGAGAGGAGCCTGATAACTGAAGGCTTTACCTCCTGTTCTACTTTTAGAGATACTAGGAACCACAAGTAGACCTGCATGCTGGGAGCGCAGTCTTCTAGTAGGTACATAAGGTACTATCAGTTCTTCTAGCAGTTAGTGTTTTTAGTACCAAAATCTTTTTGTTATTATACTTCCACCACAGCTCAACAGGAAACACTAAGAGGGAATTTGATGCTAAAAAGACTGTAAATGTGTCAGATATCACTTTATATGACTAACACACACTGATGAAGCTGAACAGAAGCTTCATTTTTGCGCAAACTGACTGTGTGGATACACTGTGGACTTTGGCCAGCATGATTTACATTGTAAAGGCATGAAGGGGATATTTCATTGGCCAGTATGAACAGAAGGAATGATTACAGTGAGGAAAACCTGTCTGTGATCATATGGATACCTGAGTGTTATTGTAGGACAGACTTTCAAGACACATTTTTAACCTATCCTTAAAGTTATAAAGTTGGGTAACACTTTACTTGAAGGTACCGTCATAAGAGTGACATGACATTGTCATAAGAGTGACATGACACAGTCATAAACATGTCATAAACATTATGTCAATGTCATTAAACATTTATGACTGTTGTCATTAAGTGTCATTCGATTTGGTAATGACAAGTTGACATTATTTTGGTTGTCTTCATTATGACAACTTGACATTAATCAAGGTGACATAAACAGAATTTGTCTTTGTCATGACAACTTGACATTAACGAAATATGCATCTATTTTTGTGTTTATGGCAAGTTGACAATGATTATTATCATTAGCTGTTCAAGGTTAAAGACCAATTCTAGCACATGGTCATTGATGTTTAACAGAATACCAAAAACTGACTGTCATGACATCATTATGACAATGTAATGAAGAAATTCTTTGACCTAAAGTAAAGTGGTAGCATTTTGATCTGTCATTAACATATCATGAAGGATACACTGACTGTCATGACATCATTATGACAATGTTTTTATTATAACATCAGGGTTTCCCGCAGCGCTTTCCTGTTAAGGCGGCCGCCTTAACAACAAAGAGCTGCCGCCTAGACTAACGTCTTCAAAAAAAGAAAAAAAGAAAAAAAAATCAATAGGCTATACTAGCGATATTCGCCGTGTTACTCTGTCATGTTTTCTCCCTTTCATTCAAACCTTCTAATAAACTTTTTTAAATGGGCCTATGCGTGCGAACAGCGGCCTCTGGTGGTATGTCATTTGTGCCATCTATCATCATTCAATCAACCTCATCTGGGGGAAAAACAAACGATTTTTGGAAAAGACGTTCATATGGAATTTGGATAGCTGACCCCGACAGTCAACCTGTCGCATCAAGGTAAGATTATTATTGAATTATATAAATACTAATAATAGTCTGTCAACTGTTCGTTCGTAGTAGACTACCTGGAATTAATTTGATAGGCGTAATGTTTTCAGGTGGCTGTATTAGCCTAGCCTGCTTTTGACGTTTGCATGTGATTTTCTCTCGTAATGTACACAGCCAAATGGAGCGAAAAACACAACCAAAAATTGTCGGCTTCTTCATGCGACGAAGCCGGCCGACTTCACTCTCTGCATCGCCTCCTCCCCCCCAACCGCCGCCGCCGCCCCCACCACCACCAGCAGCAGCAGCAGCAGCAGCAGCAACTCCTCCACCGCCGGTGGCACCGGATCCCCGGCAATCCTCTAAACACCGAGGCAGTGGGTGGAACCCGGAGTGGGCTAGGGACCCCAAATATGCAGGGTGGATTTACCATACTGAACACGGTAGAGCATTATTTATTTTATGTTAAATGATGAAATATAAAATGTAGACTAAGCTATATTAAGTCAGTTATTGTATTATTCCTAGGAATGTTTTGCAGACTATGCAGAATGCACCGTCAAAGGGCATTACGTGGCCCCTCTCAAAGGCCGTTCATAGAGGTCCCCTGCATTAACTACAGACGTGATGCCTTGGACTCACACTTGAGCTCAACTAATCACATTTCATGTGTGGGCATTGCAGCCCAATCAAGCCGAAGTAAGTGTTTCTGAGAGGTTCAAGAATAACAAAAAACAGGGTGATTAAATTATATTTATTACATTATTTAAATTAACAGTGACTGTTTAATGTTTGTGTATTAGGTCTGCCAATCAATGAGGCATTTCACCCCATTTTGAATATGGAGCATGAGGCCATAATTGGAGGCTTTAAATGTCTATACTGGTTGGTAAAGCATGAGATTGCACACCATACCAATTACCCAACATTGTTGGATCTGGCAGACCTCCTAGGCTGTGAATATTTTGCCAAACTGAAGGTAAAAAAAAAAATCTATTACAGTGTCATTACAGTCATCTGTTTCTAGTAGAATTAACTATAATTTAAGGATATATTATTTCCCTAGATTGATCAGAGGACCAACTACAGGTCCCACAGGATTGTGGCCGAAATGCTCCAAATCATTGGTGAAGTGGTGGAGGAGCCCATTTTAGAGGCCATCAAGTCATCAAAGGCTATTGGCCTTGAAATTGACGAGTCCACAGATATCTCTGTAACAAAACAGTTAGATGTCCATGTTAGGTACAGTAGTGGTCACCTTCTTCATTTTTTAAATGGTTCAATGATGGCGTCTTCCTGTGTGTAACAAAACCAGGTAAGACAAATTTGAAATGAAAAATGTTTTTTTTGTTAATACTCCAGGTACACAGACAAGGAAGGAGAGATGTTCTGTCAATTCCTGGATCTTGTACCCATTCCAGATGGCACAGCTACAACTATAGCTGAAGCTGTGAAGGAGGTCATGACACAGAAAGAGATTCCCCAGGACCGCATCTTTGGCCTTGGAACAGATGGAGCCGCAGTGATGACCGGTAAAGTGAATTAAGGAAAAGGACGCTAAGTTAATGTCGAAACTAATAGGTTCCCTTGTTCTAATACCTGTTTTGTTTTTTTTTAACATTTATTTTAGGAAAACAGAATGGCACAGCAAAATTGCTGACTGACTCCTGGCCAGGATTAGTGTCGGTGCACTGTGCTGCTCATCGCCTGGCACTAGCATGTAAAGATGCAGCAGATGGAGTGCCATACATGAAAATCTTCAGAAAGCACCTACAAGACCTGCACCTTTATTTTAGGAATAGTGCAAACCGCACCAGCGCTCTACAAGCAGCTGCCAGTGTGCTTGGAGTAGCAGACCTGAAAGTCACAGTAAGTGAAAACATCAGGTGTTTGAAGTTAAGTACATCACATTCCTGAGATAAATATTGAATTAACTGCCCTATCCCCCACCCCAGGAGGTTAAAGACACTAGGTGGCTGTCACAAGAGAAGGCCATTTCAAATCTCCAGCGAAATCTACCTGCAGTGCTTGCTACACTAGCTGAGGAGGCAGACTTAAAGAAGGACCCTGTGGCACGGGGGTTGTACACCTACTGTGCAACTTACAGATTTGTTGCAGCTATCCACCTGCAAGCAGACATCCTGCCCTACCTGGCCCAGCTTTCAAAGTTGTTCCAGAAGGAAAACACCAATTTCATGGCAATCAAGAACCATGTAAGTTGATTGATCTTTATTTAATACATGTCAATTTTCCTTTGGAAATATAAAATCATGTTTAATTTGTATGTCTATTATAGGTTCCTGTTACCATTGAGACATTGAGGAAAATTAAAGCAGCTGGTGAACGGCAACCTGAGGGCTCCTTTCTAGCTCAGGTTGAAGAGAAGGTGACCAGTCTGAACATCAATGCAGAAGAGGAGAGGAGAAGACGTGGGACAGATCATTCCATCACCACCTTATGGGAACGTTTTCAGACACAAGTAAGCAAGCTCAAGAATGAATAAACAATAATAACCCACCTGAAATATGAGCCTACATTTGAATTCATCTAATGTGAATAGGTCATGGACCCCTACATTGATGGACTGATTCAGCACCTGGAGCTGAGGTTCCAGCAGCTTGGGATTCTTGGTGCTTTTAGTTCCCTGGGACCACAAGGACCACAAGCTGATGAGAGTCAGACTGTCTCAGACCTACAACTACTGGCCAAGCAGTTCCCTCCCATCAGTGAGAAGGCACTTCTCCAAGAGTGGCAGAGCTACAGAGTCCTAACAACAACCGGAATACTGAAAGTGAGTGACAGTCATTAACACAATATTAAGTTGTTTATGTGAGTTCATGTATATCTGTCATTGACCAATGTTCTCATCCATCAGGACAAGTCCCAGCTGGAGATAATGACAGCAATGGCATCAGGGTATGATGAGCTCCATCTCCTCTACCCAAACCTGTCCCTCCTCTCTGCCATCGCCCTCACAATACCCGTCTCCAGTGTCAATTGTGAGAGGGATTTCTCCGCAATGAACAGGGTAAGTCCATCTCTCAGTCTTAGGTTCTATCAAAATTATTACACAAAAGTATCAAATACTAAACTTCAGTTCATTCACTGTTAGATCAAGACAGACCTGAGGAACAGGCTGCAGGGCAAAAGTCTGGCAGCCTGCATGAAGATCAGCATAAATGGTCCTCCAGTGAAAGACCTGAACTACAACAGGGCCCTTGAGAAATTCTTCTCCACACCGAGGAGAATAGTGTGTAGCGATGCTACTTGTCGGCTCTGCCATAAGTAGATAAGTGTCTGACTACCTTGCTGTGGCACTTTGTTATTTGCACAAATGTTTTGCACCCTTTGCTGTTAAAATTGCACAAAACCCTCTTGTTTAAGTTGCTGTTTATTGCCCTTTATTTATGGTATATTTGTATTGCTGTACCAGATGTTATTTTGAAATGCTAAAGATTTTTATTTATTATAAGATATTGTTATTTGGTTATTTTTTAATAAATATGTGTTCAATGTAGTAATCAGAGTCTGTAGTCTATTGCCCCCCAGGCTGCGGTGGCAGCGATGAGGCGGAGACGCGATGGCGACCGGCCGAGTTACACTGTTCCTTACACCCACCCACCCCCTTCCCCGTCCGTCCGCCTGTCCCGGGCGACGCCGCCTCCCCCTGGAGAGACACCACCTTAACTAACAAATTTTCTGGGGGAAACACTGAACATGATTGACAATTTTATTTTCTCATGAACATATGAACTGGCTGTCATCATCATTATCACAACACAAGGTCACAACATTATACTATACACGTTACAATGTGCTTAGAAACCTCTTCTGCTATTGCTGGCATACATTGTGACTTCTGGGCCTGCAATAACTGCAACATTGCTACAACACAAGCAAACACAAATACTGGAAAAAGTTTCTTAACAAAACATGAACAACAATAAAAACTATTGACTAATTGTCTAATGACTAGGTCATTTTGTAAGTGATCAGCAGTAGTTCACCTGCATTTTTTTTGTGTGTCAGTGTGCTCGCCATTTCTGCTGTTATGGCTTCCCTGCACCTTTCTGTGAAGGTGGAGATTTTTTCATGACTATCTTTACTCAAACCCTCAAATATGTCTGGGAAAATTATGTTGACCTCAGCGATTGGGGCGGTCCTTGCAATAGTGTTCCGGTCCACCCCCAAATACTCAAAGGCTCGCTTCATGGATCCATTTTTTTTTAAGCTCTTGAGAGCCCTCTTGTAGCGCCGCATCACGCCATCAACGGTTGTCACTTGAAAGAGAAGATGACAAAATTTGAATTAGTTATGATTGATTTCCTTAAAGGAGAAGTTTGGTGTTAGACCTAAGCCCCATTGTTCAAGCTCATCACATGTGGTCCATAGGAAAAATAAGAACATTTATTTGAATACTATTATTTATTCATATTTATTTATTTGAATACTATTCAAATAGTCAACTATTCAACGATTCGATTCGGGGAAGTCTGATTCGACTGAACCTCGTCAAATACTCACAAAATGTGGTTGTGGGGAAAAAAAGGATTCTGGATATATAGGGGTGCTCCCTGCTGCAGTGCTGAACATCTGATTTTACACAGAATTTATGTTTTCTTATATTATAATGAGACTGAAATATTTTTTTGAATCAATAAACATCATGAACCAACGATTAGTTGACTGAGGGCAAAATCTGACAAATCATACTCGACAATGAAAATCCTTAGTCGAGGACAACCTTTGGTGCAACATACACTGAGTTATGGTCAGGCAGCTAAAGCTGACCTATTGGAGAGTATGGCCTTAAGTTTCAGTTTTATGCTATATGCTCCATGAAGTAAGCTTTAGCTGTAACTTGATTTATGTAGTGCCAAATGTTCTTGTTCTTTTTTACTACTACTTAGTACACAGACACCTCAGACAAGAGGATAATGTTGATGAACAATTAGGTCAGGTTTCAGCTACAGTTGTGCAGGGGTGGAAAGAGTACGAAAAAAAATGGAAAAATGAATTCCTCTTTAAGAGCAAAACCTGTTAAGCCAATAGCTCCACTTACTCCTTGAGCGACTGTGTGGCTCTAGGGTTTTCATTGGCTTCTTGGTCTTCCTCTTCTTCTTGTTCTCCTTTACCTTAACCTCTTCTTCCTCTGAGAAGAATGACCCATCAGAGGATGAGGCTGAGGGTGTTTCAGAGGAGGTAGATGAGGTAAAGATGACTTCTTTCTTTGCACTCTTGTGAGAAGGACCTGTGGAAATTAACATGTCGAGAGACTATAGAGTAAGCAAAGTAAATAATATATTGTGTGTGTGTATTTATGACATACTGTATACACACACACACACATAATATATACATATATTATATGTATATGTATACATTTACTGTATGCTATTGTCAGGGTCTGTCATGTGTCTGTTTCCTGTTTTATTTTGACACCCTAGTCTCTGCGCTCACTTCCTGCTCCCTGTGTGACCTGTCCCCGCCCTTATGTGTTTCACCTGTGTCTCGTTATCCCTTCCCTCCTGTGTGTATATAACCAGTGCTCCCCTGTGTGTCAGTGCCAGATCGTCTTGTCAGTTTTCTATAAGAGTTCCAGCGTTATTCCTAGTTTTGATTCCCAGTGTTATCGACCCATTTAGCCTTTTGGATTTCGAGTTTCTGCCTGGTGATTTTGTACTTCTGCCCTGTGATATTGGACTTCCTGGTTACCGACTCTTGGACTGAATAAACTACTGGAGAACTGATTCTGCCTGCCTGCATTTGTGTCCGCCAGTCTCTGTGTTCTGATAGCTATGGTCTTTGAAGTGTGTGTGTGTGGTGGGGGGTTAATGGAATTGTACCTGGTTTCTCGTCAAATCTACTAAGCAGAAAATCTTTGTCCTTTTTGAGATCGATGTTAGCCTGTTCCAGGTGTTTCACCCGCTCCTCCAGATGTTGTATTTTCATCTTAGCCAATTTGTTCTCCTCTTTCAATTTTGTGATTAATGATGCTCCCGTTGGTGACACTGCATAATTTGAGAGAAAATAAATGTTAAAATAAACAGAAAAAGTGTGTACGGGGGTGTACATCCCTGTGCCCCGTCGTGATGGAGGAATATCTCCGTACACCAGGCATGAATGTCCGTTCATTCCCCTGCATGCGCAACGGCTGTGTCTCCGCTCCTGCACGAATATAGGCTACAGTGAGGTTTTTTTTTTAACAAGCAAATCATACTGTCTACTCTGTACAGTAATAAAGAGTGTACCTAGCAACAGTCTGGCAACCGATAGCAGGAATTATTTTTATGTTGTTGTTGCCTATCTTGATCAATAGATGGCGGTATTCTGGTAATTCTCCCTATTCTATACACTGACAGTGAAAGACAGACAGACAACATTTCACCATGCTAATCTGCTAGTCTAGACTAAGGGAAGGTATTGTCTTAAAGAACTTTTCACTTACATAATTTTTTGGGGGAACTGCAACGTTTGGCCTTTTTGGTCTTCGACTGCATGCCAACTTCATCTTCAGATGAAGAAGAATCCTGAATTTTTACTACCAACAGACACAGAAACAACATTTAGTCAAACTCCTAATTGGGCTTCAGGCTGAATTTGAAATTTTCCCCATAAATTTAGAGACGCATTACTGTTTTACTTACAAACTTCCATAGTATGCACAAGACTTACATGATTCCTTCGGGGAAGAACCAACTGTGGCCTTTTTGGTGTTCGGTTGCATGCCAACCTCATCTTCACCTTGATCATCCTGAGGTGGCACTACCAACAGAATGATATTTAGTCAAATCTCCTAGCTAGGAATTAAAAGATAACCCAAAATTTTGAGATGTATTACTCCAAATCCCTTTGTCTTTTGGCCTAAGTCATGTAAAAATCAATTTATCTAGCCTAAAACCATTACAAGACGTTGCCTATTGTTATCCATAGTATTGAAGAAACTGGGACATCATGTATGTAATGTTTATTATATGGAACACACAAAAGTGTATGAGCTGCCAAGGTGATACCACTTTTATACATACATGCCTAATACAGTACAAGGCCTCAAAATTATTGGAAAACTATTTATTTATTCAATGATTTCTAATGTTTTTAAACTCACCAGTCATGGGGGAACACAGGTTAGGGTTGGATGGCCTTATATTCTTGCTGCTCCCTTCACCTCTCCTCTTGCCACGAGTTTCCATCTAGACCAGCATAAAAAAGAGGGAGAAAACACGACCGCTCCATGTAAAAAACAAATCAAACGGTTTAAAGCAAGCCATTTACATCTCACAACCTCTCTTAAAATCTAGAATAGGCTATAAAATATGGTAAGTTTGCATTCTAGCTAACTGGAAGTTCTCTCTTCAGGACTGCTGAATGAGAGACGTTTTGTAACATCAGTTGATAAAACGCAGCACATTACCTGTCTGAGGATTAAGGTTAAGGTTGTTATGCTGACATCATATGGCGCTATTTTCATTTTTCGGTCTTTGCTGTTTTGTTTTGTTTTCTGCACAGGTTCCAGCCTCACATGATATAGATTTACTATTTAGCCAGCGCTCTGTGTTCGTTTCCTCAAACCTATTATGTTAGTTTGTCTTTTTTGGTTGGTACAGAGAGAGCTACAGATGTGTCAGGGTCAAAGTCTGACAGTCGGACACAGCAGTTGCGGCCAGACTCCGGCAGTAAGCACCGCTGCAGACGTTGGTTGAATAACATAAGGTTACACCGCTGTAAATGTGTGTGGAATCACGCATTATTTAACGTTATTAATTCGCAGGAATCAATTAAATTGTGCACAATAAGTTACATCCCACGCAGAAATTCAGGCCCTGTCCTTACCTAGCTAATGTTAATTGGTAGTTCATTGCTCACTATGTTAACGTTAGCTAACTGTTAGCTAACGTTAACACAGTTAGCTAACTTTAACATTCTGACACACAGTGAGCATTAAACTACCAAATACTGACCAAGGAAGACGGCTGCCAGAGATATACGTGTATTTACAAAAAAATAATATATAATATGCTTCGTTTGAATTACCTCTCTTTCGAACTTTCCCTCTTGTCGTCTTCAACAAGCGTCCTGTGGAACCGTCTGGAACTTCTGCTGAGTAACGTTAGTGCCTGTTACCGTAAAGCAGGTAATAGACCAATACCTGCAGTGCAGTGCACTGAAGACTTAACGCATTCATGTACAACTTTAAAACAAACTATGCATCCAGATAAGAGAAGCAAAAGAGGAAATTATTCAAATGATGCATGACTTGTTATCGTGTCACTTTCTAAAATTTCTTCAACAATTGATTTTTTTGCGACAGTATTTGTGTAATTACGGTAAATTCAAGATTGCCGCCAAGTTTATTTTTCTGTGCTGTGGGTAGAGAGAAGACATTGAGGCAGTAAAGCAAGATGACAAGATTATTATGAGGACTTTTAAGAAACAGTCGGCGCCCCGACACTACAGAAAACAAAAGAAAAACTGTGAAATGGATGTGTAAATGGGGACTATTGAAAAGCAATATAACCTGCGCAAGATGCAATGGCAAGATGCATCTGAAGAAATCTAGATGCAGCGATGGATTTCGCAGGTAAGATGGGCTCTATAAAAATATCATAATCAGTAACGTTACTGACTAGTCAAGGCTATAATTGGTGATAACTTTTCCTTCTTTAGGGTCTGTAATCGTCATAAAAACACTCACTGTCAGTAAGACATGGAACAATATTCTCAAAATCCCACATTCCTTTGGCAAAATGGCTCGAATTCATACAGAGGTATGACTCTGTTATCTCGTTCTATGTTGTTAATGCATGTAAAAAACAAAAAAACAAAAGTCACCCCGGTTAAAAGATACCCCTAGAACTTTCATGTTTTGATGGACTAAATACTTTTTTTGTGAATAGTTTTAGGCAAATTACTTTAGAAATGTATTTAAAATCCTTCAGTGTTTTGTTTTGATATAGGCCTAGGCCAGCTGTCATTTTCATAGGCTAAATAATGAGCAGTGATATTTACTAAGGTGGAAGAAGGGGAAAATGTACAGAATTTTTATTAAATCTTGTTGCTTAGCATTTACATGCAAAGGAATGTGCTCAGGCATAATAGTAGTTCATTAACTCTAGAATGATTTTGTCTGAATTTTCAGACTACCAAGTATATTCTAAATGCTTTGCTCTTCCTGAGAGGAATAGTGTGTAGTATACTGTAACTAAAAACTTAAACATCTGCTTTAGCAATTAGGCTGTGGGCCAGAAGAGTCCGTAGTGCACCTTAATTTCCAAGTAAACCAACTTTATTTTGAAATTTCAAACCACACTGAATTTAAAAATGTGTGACAAGAAACAATTGTTCAACCATGTTGAAATCTGGCATTGACTTTGTCTTTGTAGTCAGTGTTGCCTTTGAAACTTTTTTTTGACACTGAAGTGACTTATTGAAGTAAATAAGTGGCATTAATTTCAGCAGTAGATGTGCTGTGCTCTGAGAGATTTGACACACTTCAGGGAAACATCTGATTGCGTCTACAGATGGCATGTAGGCGAAATCAATTGCTCAGACTCTGTTATCAATATTTTATAACACTATGAGCAAGAAGAGGAGGACGAACAGGGATGGCTAAGAGAAAAAAAGGACAAACAGACAAAGAGGAGAAATATCAAAATTAGAACAGCTGTCCTGGTGGAAGGATAAATTCATCTGTGAGATAAGTCATAAGAGATGCTTCTCTCAGTACTTAATCACTCAATCACCAATGAATAAATCACTTTATGCTTATAATATGTCCATTTGCTTCCAGTTCTGTAGCTGTTTTCACTCCAGTGGGAGAACAGACAGCTCTGCATGCTGTTTTTCATGTTTCCTTCATCAGCCATGCTTTTCAACCAGGACAGGTTCTTAGCAGAGCAGAATTATATAAGATAATGGTTTTTTGCAGTCATGCTTGAATGATATCTCACAGACACAAAATGGTGAAGAGAAGGCAAAGAAGTGCAGGAGGGTGAAATGAAACCCTTTTGGTTTTTCATCTGGGTTTTTTTTTCCTCTGAAGTTTGAGTCTATTTTTGCCTGGGGAAATGGTAAGCTGTGGACCTCTTCAGCTCCAGTTACACTGATGCCTTCAAAGAGAAGAGGAGGGAAGATGAAGGTGGGGAGAGAGAGAGAGAGAGAGAGAGAGAGAGAGAGAGAGAGAGAGAGAGAGAGAGAGAGAGAGAGAGAGAGAGAGAGAGAGAGAGAGGAACACAACAGAGGAAACAAAAGGACCAAATAAATAGCAATGATGGAAAATCAAGAGAAAATGTGGATGAACTGGAAGCGAAATGTGTTTATTTCAGTTGTGATTTATAATATAATATATATAATATTTTCATACTCATCTAGTCATTGCACCTTAATTATTAGTTAGGAGGTAGGATTAGTGTTGCTGAAAGGTGAATCAAGTAAAGCATGCAATTTTTCATAAAAAATAAATACCAGTAAAACCTGGAACACCAGTTCCAAACCTTAGTATACTGAAAGACTATTTTGAATATTTTGGTGAACAAGTGAGTGATTATGGAGAGAACAGGGAGATGTGCTAAAGCTAATGCTAGGTGAGAAGGAACCTTGTAGCCAGGGATGGGCAGTATTACTAATACATGTATTTAAAATACATATTTGAATTACAAAATACTATTTTGTAATTTGTATTTTATTGAGATTATGAAAATGCCTTCGTATTTTGTATCAAAATACTTCAGGGCTGTGTATTTTTGTATTTTCAAAATACTATAAAATACTTTCTGTGAAACACCGTGATGACATCTATCTATCTATCTATAATGCATGAAATCTCTGTCTCTCTGTGGCACCCTCGCATGGTCAAGCCCCTGTGATACCACTCTCGGCCACTGGGAATCTTTTGGCGCTGTTTCACACTTGCTATGGGCATGCACATTGCACACGCTATGGGCGGGCAATGCACTCGTCATCACAACACAAAACGTGCGGTGCTGCAGACTGAAGTCCTACGTGCTTGGTGCTTTGTCCGGACCTGTCAAGGAAGTTGTTTAAAAGCAAGGTGAGCAACCAAATTTAGCTAGTTTATTTTAGTAACACATTTATTCTCTACCATGAATCGCTCTCTTTATGGCATGTTCCTGTTCAGTGTAATGTTAGGTGTTCTTTGTAAGGCCCCTATTTAACTTTTGAATGTTAGCTGCTAACTAACTCTCTGTTAGTGTGTCTCTTTGATTATCACCAGTGCACATTCAAAGAATCACGTTTTTAAAGTTATTGTTATGCAGTGATGGGCAGTAGCTAACGCTACTAGCTTAACTACACTTGTCAGTAGCTTGGCGGTAACGTCGCTATTTACAAAACCAAGTAACTTTTCAGTAGCTAAGCTCTTTTATTGATCAAGTAGCACGGTAGCGTCCTCGAAAGCTACTTTCTGCTGGACATTTCTGATGTTCATACATAACAGCGTTTCCCTGCAGCCATCAACACACACAAATTAGGAAGAAGACAGGATGTTTGTGTGTCCACAACAACACGCCGGGTACAAGCGCATGCGTAGGCCTTGGTGACGACACACACACACACACACACACACACACACACACATACACACACAACTCTGATTTAGAAGACTTTTATTTTCACTATACTGTTGTTTTCCTAAACAGGTCTGAGACAGTTCTTAGCAAAGTTAATTTGTAAACTCATGCCATGTTTTTTATTTACTTACTGTATTTATTTTATTTACAATTTCAGAGGGCATTCTTGCTTAAATAGAGCAGTTAATTTACTCTGATTCACATTTGTTCTGTGTGTATTGGGCTATTGTTAAATAACAGTTCTAAGGAAAATACAATGTTGTTAATTTGTAAACTAAACTCGTGTTTTTGTCCTATTCAGGCTCATTGCTATCATTTTTCCTTACTTTATTTATTTTATTTACAATTTCAAAAGGCAGTCTCACGTAACTAGAGCTAAAAATGTGCTCTGATTTTCATTTGTCTTTGTGTATTGGGCTATTGTTCAATAAATATCTAAACATATTTTAGCCTTTATCTGACTGATAACTTTATCTGTTGATCACTAAAATTGCATTGACTTAGCATGCAGTTTGTTTAATTGAAAGTAGCTATAATGTAGCAAGCTACTTTTGACAGATTTTTGTAATTTAGCTTGCTACATTTTTATGGGTGGTAGCTTCTGTGTAGTGAAGCTGAATTTATTGTAGAGTAGCTGGTAGCTTAGCTCACTACACATATCAAGTAGCTTGCCCATCACTGTTGTTATGTTACACGGTTTCCTTTTGTTTGTTGTGTAGTCTACATAATAGTTTTGTATCTCAATGTCAATATGTGTGCTGCTGCAGCACCATGGGTGACTGACAACCTTCTTCACCACTTGAAGTAGGCTAGTTCTGGCTCATGTTGTTTTATTAGAAATGTACTCAAATAATGTTATGCTGTTGACTGTATTTAGCCTACACAATATGTAAGCTCCAGAAAGCAACAATCATATAACATGCCTCAAATTGGTTCTCCCTCAGATTCAGAACGTGATTGGAAGGAGAGTTTGGAGGGAGAGTTAGGAGTAGCAGGGACCTGTGAGGAGAAATGAGTGAGAGAATGGGAGGTAATGAGGAGAGCAGGTAAGGGAGTTGAACTGGTGGAAGCTTGTATGCTGCATTCTTGACACATTTACAGCTCTGTAGCATTTATTTTAATAGTATTACAGAAAAAAAGCATTTATGGATGCTGATTCTGAATATTTTGTTTACTAAGCTTCAGGAATTATGAACTTTGAGCATGGCGGCTATGCTTTTTCAGTGCGTAATGTGTTCTCAATTTTCAATTTAATAGTTGCGGGTACTATTAACAAACCAATACTGAATAATAAAACAAAAATATATTAAAAAGATCTAGCGTGGATTTGAAGTAACATAATGAAAATCTGATTTCCTAGCATTTTAATTATATTTCTGTACTGCATACCTGGATAATTTCAATTTATTTATTATTAATATATTATTATTTATTTTGATTTAAAAATATTTCTGTGGCTTAGATGCAATAGATAGTGAAGTCTTCGTTTCATTTCACAGCTCTGATCAGCCCCTGGAAATATCAGAGGAGAATCTTACCCCAAGCACTAGTACTGCTCAGTGGACAGTGCGATCAGTGATATTAGATGGGACTTATTTTCAAATTGTGAAACAAACAGAATCAGGGCAAGTTCAAGCTGAGTGTAAATTATGTACAAAGAAGAAAACCATCATATCTGGTTCTGTTCAAAACGATGGAGAAGATCTCTCATTTATCGCAATAGACTCTTCAGACTCCAAGGACAATGAGACTGGCATTATTTTACCAACTCATTTGTGATGCGCGTGCCATACTCTGAGTTTAGTTGCTACAACTGATGCAAAAAAGGCCATGAAAGAACATTCTAGCCTGTCGCGTCTTAACAACTCTACAATAGGAAAATGTTCTGCACTGTGGAACGCAGCAGGAAGGCCTAAAAGCGCTGAAGTGCTGTCTGCAGTACTAAAACTCAGGTTGATTACACCTTGTGCGACACGTTGGAACTCTCTATATGGACAGCCTTCATCAGCTCTGCAGCATTCGCGAGACACTCTCTGATCTCATGAAAAAGGTAAACCTGTCATTATTTAAAGATGCAGAGATGGAGTAAATCGAAGAATATACCAAAGTCCTGAAACCCCTTGCGCAGGCAATTGATCGATTGCAGAGCCAGTCACCGTGCTATTAGGCAGAATTAATTCTGACCTTATTTGCAGTAGAGGCAAAGCTTGAAGCTCTGCATGCCAACAACCTCCGTTATTGCTCACCTTCTGCATGCCATAGTGGATGGTTTCCAGCGCAGATTTGGTGCCTTTCTAGAACTTCAACCAGAAGTAAATGAAGCGATCCTGGCCAGTGTGACCCATCCCTACTTTAAGATGCACTGGCTGCCTCCACAAATGGCAAGTAAAAAAAAAAAGAATCCAAGAACTGATGCTTCAGGCTGACACAGATCTTGGGCTTATGACTGAGAGTGAGGCTTCAAACGCAACTGCTGCGGTAGAGGAAGAGGATGACTTCTTCATCTTCACAGAAGATGTGGAGGCTTTCCAGAAGCCAACTCACAGCAAGGCTGAGCTAGAGTCACTGCATTTTTTAGAGGACCAAAGGAAGGACTTGCCATCTTTGGACCAGTATCCCCTCATCAAAAACCTTTTTGTAAGGTTCAACACCATCATTCCGTCTTCTGCTCCAGTAGAGTGTTCATTTCCTTTCCTGGACTGATTAACAGGCCCCGTAGGCGTCGTCTGAATGCAACACTGTTTGAGAAGTTAGTTGTGCTTAAAGGCAACTGAGGAGACACCACTAGCTAAGGTGGCTAAGGTTACACATACTCCTTTGCTCACACAAGGACAGCACAAGGACTTCAGTTCACAAGCTTTGATAGCAACACTTGAGTTTGCTATTTTTCTTTCATTTTTCTCTTTTACAGTTTTTGTCTAGACTTTAAATTTGTCTATGTTCTCACATCTCAAGTTTGGTAGTGATGGTGTTAAATAACTGAAAAGGTTAAAATGCTACCTAGTTTATATTTCTAAATAAATCATCAATTTGGATTGTTTGTCTTTGAGTTATTGTCACTGATTCATAGTGGGCAATCTATTACACATTTCTCAGGGCAGAGGTTTATATTGGGATGTCTCTAACATGAGGGGTCAGCATGTCTAATCTGTTGACTGATTATGGGAGGAGTCTCGTGCTTTCAGATGTTTTTCCAGGTAGTGTACAAGTGAAGGGAAGATGAAAAAGGCTATTAGAGAAAGGTTGTTTAAAAATCTGCCTTGGGGAAAGAAGTATTTTGTAGTATTTTGAAAATACAAAAATACAGTATTTTATTTTGATACATTTTTTGGCTGCTGTATTTTGTAGCTTATTTTGATACATTTTTAAGGTGGGTATTTGGTATTTTATTTGGAAATACATTTTGATATATGTGTGCCCATCCCTGCTTGTAGCAGCTTCTAATGTAATAACGGCCAGTAACATAATAAAAAATAAAATAAATTAAAAGAAAATGAGCCAATGACGTAATAACTTTTTGCCAATTACATAATAAATTATTATGTTGTTGGTTGGTTATTACGTTGTTGGCCTGGTAAAAAAATCCTTTACAAATGTATTAAGTGGAGCCGATAACGTTATAATATACTAATATCGCAAGTTGCCAAATATTACGTTATCGGACATTATTATGTTATTGGATGTTATTACATTATTGGCTGCTACAAACCTTCTGAATGAATTGAGGAGAATCAGTCTATTGTATTACTGCATAGCACAGTCACATGGACTTCACAGAGTCATTCTCCTTGAAGTTTGGTGTAAGACAAAGCTGCATTCTGTTTTTAATCACCATCAACTGGATAATGTATCAAACAACAGGTCATCCTCATGAAATCCAATGGACCTTGTTCAAATACTTGGAAGACATTGACTTTGCAAACAATCTGGCAGTCATGCCATCCACTCAAATTAATCTTCAGGAAAAGCCCAACCAGCTAAGCTATTATGCAAAGTGAACTGACCCAACAGTACCCAAATCACCATTGACAGAGAGGCATTGGAATGTGTTGAAGATTTCACATCAATTAGAAGCCTCACAAGAATTTAAAACAGAGGCCCAAAAGACACCAATCTATCTTACCGAGCCAAAGGTGTTTTTAGTCATTTTTTAAACATCTGAAAATCCAAGCAATATAGTCTCAAAAAGATCAAGCTTCACAACAGCAATGTTACGGTGCTGGAGAGTAACATCAAAATATATGAGAAAGGCTGCCATTTGTATAGCTGCTTATGTAAAATCTGCAATATCTACTGGTGTGTCAATCCCCAGGTGGGGAGTTCCGGTCCTCTGAAATGAGGCCAACGCGGAAGTAACGTAGAACTGCATTCTATCAAAAGGCCACCAGGGGGGGCGACCATTTTGTGTTCAAAAGGACTTCCGTCTCTATACAAGTCAATGGAGAATTCACCAACTTCTCACTTGATTTCTAACCTCAGTAAACGTTTTCAAAATGTGTTTATGGTCTCAATCGCTAGTTTAAAGCCTTCTTCAATGCAGTATGATGATCATTTGTGAAATTTTGCCCTCCCTGATTTTGTATTTGATGATAAAGCAGGGTATGCATTGGGGCGTGGCTACATCGTGATTGACAGGTTGATTGACCAATGTCCTCGAGATCCAGCCCTCACAACCAATCGTAACCTCCCCGCTCTGCCATTGGCTCCGCCCATACTTACGCCCATGACTCCGCCTCATGCCCATATAAGTAGAATCCGTGACCTTTTTTCCCAGCATGCACCTGAAATTTTCAAGATCGCTGCGTAGATTCGAAACTATTGGCTTCAGAGTAGCAGTCCACAAACCAATGGGTGACGTCACGGATGTTACATCCATTTCTTTTATACAGTCTATGCTTTCAACAGGTGTTTTGACACTTTGATCATCATCTGACTATACTGTGAGTAATGATGGGTAGATTTTGTAATTACATCCAGAGGAATCATTTGGCCCCAGATCAACATTTAATTTCAGTAAATTAATAATGTCCTTAACATTTAGTTGTGACAGTGTTACTGGGGATTTGCACTGGGTCCGTCAGCGGCGCGGAAGGGCTGCGCCACGGTTTTGCTCCGTCCTCTGCACTGCGTCAACTCACACCGGGAGCGTTACAGCAGCAGAGCGTTACCCTGCGAACCAGCAGTATTCACGCGATAATCCCGACACTATGCAAGACCGCAAGACCCCGCCTTAAACTGTGTGTATAAAGCAGACCCGGCCCTAACCAATGTGGCGCCCTAGGCAAGATTTTAGGTGGCGCCCCCCTTGCATTGAAGTAAATTCCACTGCTGGTGTACATACTCACAAGAAACTGAATAGCTTTATCTTGGACATTCTTTTATTTAAAGAAAGCAATTGCCCAATCAAAATACTTAGAACAAATTAGAAAGAAATACAAAAAAATATGATATGAATATATGAAATATAATATAAATAGCTTACATAAAGTATAAGATTTAAATACCCACAAAATAAAAAGTGTAAACAAGTGACATGCTGCTGCATCACTTCTGGGTGGTGCTGCTGAGGTGGAGGCAACAGGAGGAGCGCTTGATGCTGGAGGTGGCCCAAGATTTGCAGGAGTGGGACTGAGAAACCTCAACAGTGCATCTGAAGAGAGAAGAGGAGTATGTGACACCAGTCTAATAATAAATATGATATGATACATAATATGATTTCAAGAATAAAATGAAATGAAATAATATAAATGAACACCTAAGAGACACATGCATGATGTTCACTATACTGTACATGTATAATATACAATGTACTTTTTCTGATATGCAAACTATATAAGATTCAATTTTATTGTCATTACAACAAAATGCTGATTAGCAGAATGCAAAGAAGCAGTAAACTGCAGTATAATATAGAATGTGGGAATGATAAGTTATGCTATAACATGAATGATGTGCACTTTAACACTGATGTAAAGTTTAACACTATAAACCCACTTTAGACAACATGAACTGTAACACAACATACAGCTAGGCTTACAACTATAATAAAAGGGTGGAAAAGGAATAGCATTTTGATTGACTATTACAAGCTAAGAAAACGTTAGCTAACCAGATGTTAATAAAAATGCTGAATAGATCTAATATTTACACATTACCCTGAGGAAACCCAGGGAGCACAACCCGTAATTTCAACGTTTGATTTCCGGTTAAAAACAGGTTGATATGAGGTCTGAACGTCTTTTCAACCGCCTGAAAACGGTTACAACATCAACGCGTCACAAAACACATATTAGTTTGATGTCAGTTGATAATTACCTCAGTTGTAGCTCTCTACAGAGATTGTATTGATTATTTTGACGTTTTTTCTATAAATGAGAGGAGGTGAAATGACGTCTAAACAAAACGTAATTTCAAAGCATTTAATGTTGAATAAAATATCCTAAATATGAAACTATATAGGCTATGTCTGCACACTAAATAAGCTGGGAATTTTCTATACAGCAATTCCCGGTGAATATGTTTTCTATGTGAAAGTTGAATAAACGTCTTTTAGACGTCTTTTCAACCAAAATGTGCTTGCTGGGAAGTAAGGTGGGAGTAGTTACATTACTATTTTCCAACTTAGGCTCTTCCATAACATTAACTGGCGTTAAAACTAACAGTTTAACAACAAACCATGTTATGCTAATGGTTAACGACGTTATCGTCGTTCTGCAACACACAAATAATGTCATGACATCATCTTTATTGTAACGTTACCTCTGTCTTTGTCTCGTTTTCCTCCTCTTCTTTTTTTCCTCCCCTGGGCACCAGACAGTTTGGGACGTTATGACATATTGTTGTCGAGCTTGCCTTGGGGTCACGTTAAAAAACGACCATCCTCCCCCAGGTAGCAGGTACAGTCTAATTAGTTGGGGGGGGGGGGTATCTTAGGAAAGTAACGTGTCATCATTATTATTATTAGTATTCCTATTTAACAGGCTTTGCTATGCAGTTAAATTAATGTGGGCTTATTATCTTCTTCATATTAAGACATGATACCAAGTAGTTTTAAGAATAGTGGAAGTTACATTTTTTTCTTCCCCCATTTGTGGCCCCCCCTGGATGGACGGCGCCCTTAGCATTTGCCTATACTGCCTATGCCACGGGCCGGCCCTGGTATAAAGTCAACAACAAGAAAACAACAGGTTACTGTGCTTCTCCAACGTAAAAGAACTGTTCATCTTGTCATCTTTCCTCAATTTTCTGCTTCTACCATGGGTAAGTTTGCTGGTCAGTTTCTATATTTGTCTGGTTTTATTATTTCTATTGTATTTTCATTATGCCCTACTTTGTTGTGTTGTATTGACACTGTAATGACATAGTTAATACTGTTAAAAGTCCAGTTATGAATGGCAAGACATGAATCAGTGATTTGTGGCGTTTTGTTTTTGTTAAAATACAATAAGTTTCATTCATAGTAATTATATCATGTGTATTGTTCACATACAGTGCCTGTTAGCAGAAGGAGAACACTGGCATTAGTTCTCCTACTTGAAGGACTGCAGAGGAGGGGTAGAGGGAGAAGGAGCCGATTTTGGGTTCATCCCCTCAACCAGCAAAGAAGACAACAAGGCAATTTTTATCATCTGGTGGCTGAACTGAGGCTGGACAGCCAACGCCACCATCAGTATTTCAGGATGAGTGCAGAGCAGATGGACGAACTTCTGTCCCTCATTGGCCCTGAAGTGTCCAGGCAAAGCACCAACTACAGAGCTGCCATAGAACCTAATCAGAGACTGGCTGTAGCACTAAGGTAAATCACAGACAAAAGAAATCACAGACCACCAGCTAAGAAACATTTTTTAATAGTTCTTCAATAAACACTCAAATAACATTTTAAAAATATAAACGTAATAAATATATAAATTAACTGTTAAAGTAGCAAAAGTAAAAAAGGGTAAAGAGCCATGTTCAAAACCGGGACTAAAAACTAAAATATTCAACGTACAGTAGTAAAAAAAACAAACAAACAAAATGTTTCACAATAATTTACAATTTCTGTCTTCTATAAGTTTGCATAGTAGGGCCCCCCAGCGGTTCGATCTTCCCACTCAGGTTCTAACATTTGTCTATATGATCCTGTTTGTTGGGGGGTGTTAATGGGCCGAAAATGGCTGGGGGGAGGTTTGAGGATGAGGAGGACAAGGAGGCTGAAATTGGGTGTGAGTGTCCCAGAGTGGGGGGAGGTATGGGTGGGTGTTGTGGGGGTTGTTGCCACACTTGTTCTTGCCGGATAGTGGCCTGTTGAGCCTGGCCTCTTTCAAGGTTGTGGAGTGTTGAGAGGATTTCCACTTTTGCCTGTTGCTGCCTGTCCTTATCCAATCTGTGCAACATTGGCACAAGGCTCAAAGCAAAGTGGTATGCTTCATCCAGCTCCCCATCAGGCATATGCGGTTTCGGCACCGGCAATACCTGTGTCTGGTCTTTGTCCTCTTCTGGTGTCCCGCGGAGCTTGCGCTGGAACAGCCAGTGTTGATGATGTGTCCCTGGGGCTACGGGACCTAGAGGTAGAGGGACTCCCCCTGGAGGTGGATGGTGCTGAGGTTGATAGAGTCGGAGATGTTGAGGGTTGAGGCAATGTAATGCCGGGGGTGCTGGACCGATCCTCAGACCCAGGTAGCGACTGAGGGGTACCAGACCTCTCCTCGTCATCTAGTGACTGCCTCAAATTGCTTTTTGAGCTATATAAAAACAAACAGCATAAACAAAAAAGAAAAAAATTAGTCAATTCTATCATGTCATAGGAATAATTTGCATATGAACATAGTTTTATATACAAGTTCTCACCACTTTAACAGTACACTTTAAAGATACATTTTTTACAGTAGTAGTCACCAATACTGTTATTAATATTGTTTGAGGCTTCAATAATGTATTGAAATGTACTTTTGTTGTGATTTATACAGACCTTCTTGGTTGTATATATGGCAAGAGGAAGGACATGATTTCTGTGTACTTCCATTCCTTCTGTGTGCCACCTGCCGATCCACTAGCAAGGCTTTTCTTTCTGCTTTTCACAAAAGCATCTCTTAAAGTCTTCCACCTCGCTTTACACGTATCAGCTGAGAGACACAGGTGAATAAAAAACATTCACATATAACTTATATTTCTTTGTTTCTTCCCTCACAGGTACTTGGCTTGTGGGGATTCACTCGTGAGCCTGGCATATAGCTACCGCCTGGGGGCACGCTACAGTAGTGAACTCTGTCCATATGGTGTGTGCTGCCATTGAGAAAACTATGACGGTGAGGTTCCTGCCCAGGCCTACACAAGAGACATGGGAGGAGGTGGCTGACGGCTTCTGGTAGAAGTGGAATTTTCCAAACTGCCTGGGAGCAATAGATGGGAAGCATGTGACCATCCAAGCCCCACCACTAACTGGGAGTCAGTATTTCAATTACAAGAAAACTTTCTCCATAGTACTTTTGGCACTTGTGGACTCGAATTACAGGTTCAGGGTCATTTAAGTGGGGGACTTTGGCAGGACCAGCGATGGAGGTGCGTATGCTGGATTAGATCTGGGGAAAGGAATGGAGGCTAACACACTGAATGTCCCACCTCGTACCTCTCCGCCTGGCGCTGCTCACTTGGGTGACGTGCCACATGTCATGGTGGGTGATGCAGCTTTCCCACTAAAACCATACCTAATGAGACCATACCCTGGACAAAACCTCACTCACCACAAGAGGATATTTAACTACAGACTTTCAAGGGCTAGGATGGTGGTGGAGAATGCTTTTGGCATTTTGTCTTCCAGGTGGAGGGTGTTACATCGCAGGATCAACCTGCACCCACAAAATGTGGACACCCTTGTTGTGGCTGCATGCATTCTGCATAACTTCCTGCTTGCCCCGAGAGAGAATGTGAGTTTGCTGGAGGAGGCAGATCAACAGGGGAAAAACATGCCACCAGTACGTAACATGGGAGGAAACAGGGCCTCAAGAGAGGCCTGTAATGTGAGGGAGATCTTCTCCACCTTTTTCAACTCCCCAGAAGGCAGTGTGTCTTGGCAGGACAGGATGGTGTGAAGAAATGGTGGAAAATGTATATATTTGTAAATAGATATCTTTTGTTATTCCGATGTTGTTTTTTAACATGCTCATTACATGTTTATTGTTCTCTGAAAGTGTTGTATTTGTAAAGATGTCATCATTCATTGTAAATAAAACATTTAAAAATCAGCTCTGCTGTGGTATTCTTTTCAGCTCCCTAACAAAATGTAAGTGTGAACTACAACCCCCCCATGGTAAAAGCAGTGCCACTCTGTCAGCAATTAACATTAGCATAAGAAAGGTAGAGACTACAAGTTTATGCACTTCCCCCACAGCTGACTATTTGAACAGCATTTACATTGGGTAGTTACATTATTTTCACTGGATAGTTATAATAGTATTACATATTTGTATACACCTTTAACACCATAGCTGTGTGAAATCTTTTCAATGTATTTATGTTTTTTCAGAAATTGAAAAAACAAATAAAAAAAAGTTTAAAAGTTATAAAGTGAAAGAAAACTTATCTTTTAAACTCATTAAACATGATCAGTAACTTTACACTGGTCTGGACAGGGCAATAAATACATTATGTGCTATATTAATAAATAATTAACAGATACTAAAAAGGTACTTTCTGTAAAGTTCCTTTAAAATCATATTTTTATCATCTTAAATAGTAGTTTATACTCACCATCCACTCGCAAAGCTCCTGCAATTAAATGCCAGGCTTTGTCTTTTCTGCTATTGTCCTTATAAAAAGGATCTGTGGTGTCATAAATTATTTAGTTTTTTTCAACTTCCACGATGAATCTCTCGTTGTCCATGGTGCCAAATCTCCGAGACCCTCTGATCGATTGACTGCTGCTGACCTGGGGACACCGGTTATGACGTAATGGGGGATGTGAGGTTGTGAGCTGCGCATTGTGTTTTATTTTGAAAGGGGACGGAAGTTTTATTGTGCCGATTCTGTGTCGGACTTCCTGTCTGGTGCAATCTGCTCTGTTGAGCTTGTCGCGAGTTGGAAACGGCTCCGTCAAAAATAGAAATGCTACCTATTGATAGCGCTGCGGCGCGGGAGCCGCTGCTGAGCCGTTGCTGACACGCTGCTGAAACGTTCCTGGTGGAGATACTCTCATTGATTATAGTGTTACCTATCAGCTCCGGTGACCGCGGCGCAGCTGTAACGCGCCGCTGCCGGACTCAGTGGAAATTGGGCTTTAGACTCACGTTAAACCTCCTGGTGTGTATCAACCAAGCGTCAGCAGCACCGTATATGTGTGTGTGTGTGTGCGCGTGTGTCGATATCAGTTAAACATGGAGCATGGAGTTTCAATGATTTGGATTTTCTCTCAATAAATAAACGGAACGGATTCAATAATGAAGCACTAACAGCGCTCTGAAGACAGCGCTGAGTGACTGATGTACTGATTATAGACTTGTTAACTAATGAGGTAAAGAAATATTTCAGTAACATTTTCTACAGCGTGAGAAATAGCAGCGTGGCATGAGTGAGTGTGAAAACGGCCATTTGCGTGACTCACTGATTGCTCTGCAGCCATGTCCTCAGGATTGCCTATGAAAAGATATCTAAAGTTGCCTTGAGATGGACCTCAACAGGGAAGAGAAAGAGAAGCAGATCAAAAACTTCCAGGACAGGGTTGAAGCACAGGCCAAAGCACAAGACAGGGTTCAATGGTGGCGTATAATTATGTCCCATCTGGAACAAGGACAGTCACATGGACACTCAATCAATCAATCAAACAACTTTATTTATCCCTGCAGGGCAATTCAGTTTGCAGCCTCAAGTAACATAAAAACAACAACAAAAAGACCACAAAATAAAAATAAAATAAAAAAACAACACATACAGCATCCACTCAGTCAGTACTACAGGTTGGCATGGTAAACCGGAGCTAGCAGCAAGTAACAATAACAGAAATAAATCATGAATAAATATCACATTAAGGCTCTCAGGTTTACAATGCCTGGCTTGTGTTCATTTAGCTGTCAGCAGCATTTAGAAGCCTGATGGCTGAAGGAATAAATTAATTTGCATATCTGTTTGTCTTCCTCAGGGGGGCAAGGTAATGCCGGACTCCAATGATCTTGGAACCGACTTTGATAATGACAGTTCTTCTCCTTCACAGATAGACCATAAAACCAACAAATAAAATAAAACATCAACAGACTTTCAATAAAAGAATGAGTTTGATAAGATGCTCTTAGAAACATTAAAAGAATTCAGCTTCAGCAGTAGATGGATACGTTGTTGGCCCCGTTTAATAATAGACTTTGTCAAACTTGTGTCCAGAGTCAAACATAGTTAATATGTCTCCACAATTTCTACATCTCAGCTCGGTTTTTGGTTTTTGTAACGTTTAAGTCCAGGTAGTTATCATCTCACCATTCCACAAATGAAGGTATTGCACAGCCATCTGATTGGGCCCCCTGGAGGAGTGTCATCAGAAAATGTAACAAGATGGCTGCCCACTTGGGACGACCTGCAGCTGTCAGTATACATAATAAATAAGAAGGGAGAAAGGACACAGCCCTGTGGAGAAGCTGTGTTTGAAGTGATGGAGGTGGACATGTGACCATTCACAAATACTCGCTGAATTCTGTCTGTTACAAAATGTAAGAGCAACAATAGAATCTGGTCAGGTAGATAAAAGTAAGTAGTAAGACGTTTAATTAAAATATGAGGCTGCATCTTATTAAAGGCTGAGGGAAAATCAGCAAATAAAAGCCTTGCATGTGCACTGGGTTTTCAAGCTGCTTATATAACCTGTCTAGGATCAAAATCTTAGCATCATCCACACCTTTCCTACACTGATACGCAAATTGTAGGGGATCAAGTTTGCCATTTGTAAGGGAGACAATTTCATCCTTCACTATTTTTCAAGAACCTTAATCAAGAGATTTAGAGCAACTGGCCTGAATGCATTGAGTTCTATTGGATTACTATCCTGTAGGAACAGCGTGGTGGATGTCTTCCACATAGTCAGTATCTGGCCACTCTCAGCACACATCTGGAACAATAGTGTGAACACTTCACTAAGCTGGTCAGCACAGTGACGCAGTGTGGACCACAGATGGAGTCAGGGCCAGCAGCTCTACGTATATTTACCCTCTTCAGGAAAATTGTGACATTTTCCTGCGATATCACAATATCATTCTGTGGGTATGAAGGACAAAAAATGACATAACAATAAATAAAAAAATACATATTTTTTAGTCATGAAAAAGGCTAATTTTACATTTATACATTTATTTATTTTTACATTTATGTATTCATATATTTATTTATTTATACATTGATTTATTCATTTATTTATTTATTTCTTCCTACATTTATTTCTGTATTTCTGTCTCCTTATGTTAATGAGGTGGGCGGTTCTAACATTAGTCTTAAGCACGATTGGTTTGAATGGTGTGTGTGATACTATCTACTACTACTACCTGTACTGGAGTGATAGCTACACAAAACCTTTCGTGGTAGACAGTGTAGACTGAAGTGCAAACATCCAAACTCTCCCGCATATTGATAGCGGCTCCCTGACGCCTACAAATGAGACACAATCTCCCGGAATCAAGCAGAGCGCGCACTAGAGAGTCTCTGCGTGTGTGTGTGTGTGTGACTATCAATGTAGCGTGTGTGAGAGCAAAGCTCTGTGCTGCTGCTTATTAGACCGACATCGATCCCCCCCGGACTAACACCAAGTACTTTTAAACATAACCCTCTTCCATCAAAGCATTTGTAGCAGGTATTCAGTTTCATTTAAGATGTGCAGATCCTCAGCATGGAGCCTGATTCCTCTTCATTGGTCTAAAAAGAGCATCCAGGAAGCAATGATAAGCGCCTTCCATTCTATTACCTTGTTGTGAAATTTCCTTGTTCCTAAATTTTCCACAGTCAACTGTCAGTGGTATTATAACAAAGTGGAAGCGATTGGAAACGACAGCAACTCCACCAGGAAGTGGTAGGCCACGTAAAATGACGGAGCGGGGTCAGCGGATGCTGAGGCGCATAGTGGACAGAGGTCGCCAACTTTCTGCAGAGTCAATCGCAACAGACCTCCAGACTTCATGTCGCCTTCAGATTAGCTCAAGAATAGTGGGACTGGGTTTCCACGGCCGAGCAGCTGTATCCATGCCACACATCACCAAGTGCAATGCAAAGCGTCGGATGCAGTGGTGTACAGCACGCTGCCACTGAACTCTAGAATCATGAATCGCGCTTCACCATCTGGCGATCTGATGGACAAGTCTGGGTTTGGCGGTTGCCAGGAGAACGGTACTTGTCATACTGCATTGTGCCAAGTGTAAAGTATGGTGGAGGGGGGATTATGGTGTTTCAGGAGCTGGGCTTGGCCCCTTAGTTCCAGTGAAAGGAACTCTGAATGCTTCAGATTACCTTCTTTGTGGTAACAGTTTGGGGATGGTCTCTTCCTGTTCCAACATGTCTGTGCACCACTGCACAAAGCAAGGTCCATAAAGACATAGATGAGAGAGTTTGGTGTGGATGAATTTGACTGACCTCAACCCGATAGAACACCTTTGGGATGAATTAGAGCGGAGACTGAGTTCTCGTCCAACATCAGTGTGTGACCTCACAAATGCACTTCTGGAAGAATGGTCAAAAATTCCAATAAACACACTCCTAAACCTTGTGGAAAGCCTTCCCAGAAGAGTTGAAGCTGTTATAGCTGCAAAGGGTGGACTGACATTATATTAAACCCGATTAAGAATGAGATGTTACTTAAGTTCATATGTGAGTCAAGGCAGGTGAGCCAATACTTTTGGCAATATAGTATCTGCATTCCAAAATATTTCACATGCTGTGCTTTTGCTTAGACTTAACTGTTTAGAAAGAGGTGGCAACCTTAGGAACGCCTGCCACGCCACAGCATAATCATCAGCACACTGGCAGCATTCAGAATCACCCAGTAACCATGGGACCTGCTGTATGCGTGGCCTGCCTGTGTAGGCGGCTGCTGTCCTGCACACATCTCCCACTGAGGGCCCCGGTTACCAGATGTGGTAACTGATGGCAACGCTGCTAGCTAAGAAAGCTAAAGTTAGGGCATTCCAGCCCTCATGGATAGAAGAGTTTGGTTTTGTTTGTCAAAAGGACTGGTGTGTGCATTTGGTTTATGAGAATGTTGTGTGCCGAGCGTCAAGTGTTAAGGGCCATCCTCACTAAGAACAATAACAATAATGACAACTATGTGAACACCCTGTAAACAGTGATGTCAAGCACACGCTGTGCGCTCCAACTGTGTCTGCAGCTAATTATTGATGAACCGTTACTGTCGTACTATGTACAGAGAAATATAGAAAAAAGCAAAAGAGTTCAGAGATGGGTAACTCAGACACTAGTTGCTATCATTTTTCAGTATTTACAGACCAAACTGACCCACAGCAAATGTTGAAGCTCAGTGTATAAAAGTGCACCGCTGCAGCAGTGATGCACACACATTATGCGAAAAACTAAAGTTACGTTTTTTTCTGAACTGAGGTGAGGTGTTTGGCTTGATGACAAACACCCAAGCATCAATTTAATTGGAACCGAATACAATCGTGAGAGTATGTTGGATGATTGACAACAGTAAGCCTCTGGCCAACATATACATAAATATCTCTATCTAGACTATATAATTTGATTGCATTTACACTAACAACATTTCCATCTAACAAAACTAAAGCCATCTCTTTCTCCACTCATCTGAATTTCTGCTAAATCAACTGTAACATTGGGTAGGAAAAAAATGGATATATGAAGTCCCCCCTTACTGTAATCAGCCCCTTCGGGTACTCAAGTGTGTCCTCTTTCATTTTACTGGTCTCCCTTCATTGTCTTCCATCTGACTCACAGAGAGAGCATCTTGTCTTGTGAGAAAACACCCTCAATGAAGCAATCACACACATTTTCCTTGAGACAGATAACGTTTCCACCTGACATAAAATACTGTAGAGAGTCAGTGATCCATTTTTCCCCACAGTTGAGAGCAAACGATGACACTGGAACATCTGATGAACAGATCAAAGCCATCTGATAGCATAATGGGAAAACTAAAGACGTTTGTTGAAGTGTTGAGAGACAGCTACGGCACAAACCTCAAAGTGAGGATTTCCTCTTGCTGAGTAACTTTCTTTTTTTTTTTTTTTTATAACATTTTTTATTGAAATTTTCTTTCAACAATTACAGTGTCCGGTTTTACACATTTCACAAAGCAATTATTCTCACATCAGTGTCCTTATTGTCCAGTGGTGATGGTGCTGTCCTCTCTTGTAAACAGTGTATGTGTAATTTTTTCCATTACAAATAATTCTTCCAGAGTGCACACCCACTGCTCCACGGTCGGTGGTTCTGCTTTATACCATAACCTTGTTATTGCTTTTTACTTGCTGATAGCAGAATTTAACAAGACACTCATCCTCTTTTTGTTTTATATCTTGTGTCAAATTTCCCAAATAAAGTATCTTACAAGATTTAGGTATCTCATATCCTATTATTTTTCTTAAGCCTGCCATATTTTATCCCAGTATCCTATTATCTTTAGGCAAGACCAGAAAATATGCATATGGGCTACATCCTGTGACACAAGGAGACAAAGCTGGACCAGCACACAGACTTAAGGCTCAAAAAATGTGGGTTTATTGAGACAGGTGGGAGGGTAGCAGGGCTGCAAGCAGAGGGTGGCTGTAGCTGGGAGACACAGGAGGCCAGGTAAAGGCAGACAAGTGATGAGGTGGAGCGGGTCCAGGATAGTAGCGGGTCCAGGATAGGAAACGTACAGAGCAGGAGTTTATGGGGATAACGGCAAAGATCTGGCGATGAGTGAATGGAGAGCCGGTGTTTTATTGCAGAGTGGTGATGATGAGATGAGTCTCAGGTGTGTGCCCTGCAGCAGCTGCCCATGATTGGGACCCACCCATAGGGAGGAGAAACACAGGGAGGGGAGAGGAAAGCAGGCACCGAAAGGAATGTAACAGTACCCCCCCCTCAACGGTCGCCACCTGGCGACCCACCAGGCTTCCCAGGGTTAGCCCGATGAAACTCCCGCACCAAACCCGGATCCACAATGAAGGAGCGGGGCACCCAGGAACGCTCTTCGGGACCATACCCCTCCCAGTCAACGAGGTACTGGAAACCCCGCCCCCGGCGGCGCACATCAAGGAGGCGTCGAACAGAATACACCAGGCCACCGTCCACCAGCCGGGGGGGCGGAGGGGGCCTGGAAGGAGGGCACAGAGGGCTGTCAGAAACAGGTTTTAACTGGGAAACATGGAAAACTGGGTGAACCTTGAGAGAAGGAGGGAGTTTCAATTTCACTGCCACAGGGTTAACAATGGACTGCACTTCAAATGGGCCCAGATAGCGAGGAGACAGTTTTTTTGACTCCATCTTAAGGGGTATGTGTTTGGAAGACAACCAGACTCTCTGACCTTGCTTATAGACCGGTCCAGGAGCACGATGCCGGTCAGCCAATTGACGGTTCCTCTCTGCCGTCCGGAGCAAGGCAGAACGAGCAGTCCTCCAGATCCTGCGGCAACGACGAAGGTCGCTTTGCACAGAAGGAACACAAATCTCTCCCTCTTGAGCTGGGAAAAGAGGTGGCAAGTTGCCCAGGGCACATTCAAATGGAGTCATACCTGTTGCAGAGCTGGAGAGTGAGTTGTGGGCATACTCAATCCAAGCCAGGTGGGTGCTCCAAGATGCTGGGTTCTGAACAGCCACACAGCGCAGGGCCGCTTCAAAGTCCTGATTGGCTCGTTCTGCTTGACCGTTTGACTGAGGATGAAATCCAGAGGACAAGCTGACTGAGGCCCCCAGAGCTGAACAGAAGGCCCTCCAAACCTGAGAAGTGAACTGGGGACCCCTGTCTGAGACAATATCCACTGGAATCCCATGGAGTCTAAAAACGTGAACCACAAGAAGGTCTGCAGTCTCCTTAGCAGAGGGAAGTTTAGGCAGGGCGACAAAGTGGACAGACTTACAAAAACGATCCACTATGGTAAGGATAACTGTGTTACCTTGTGATTGAGGCAGCCCGGTGACAAAATCCACTGCAATGTGGGACCAAGGGCGACTGGGGACCGGCAGAGGATGGAGACCTGCAGGACGCTTGTGGGAAGCCTTTCCACGAGCACACACCTGGCAAGCAGCAACGAAAGCCCGTGTGTCCGTGTCCATGGACGGCCACCAAAAATGACGCTGGAGAAGCTGCAATGTTCTGTTAGCCCCTGGATGACAGGCAAAACGAGAACAATGACCCCACTGCAGGACATCTGACCTTACAACATCTGGGACAAAAGTCTTGCCAGGGGGACCGTTGCCAGGGTCTGGTTGATTGCGCTGTGCCTCGTGGATGCTGGACTCGATCTCCCATGTCACCATCCCAACTACACGGGAGAGAGGCAGAATTGTCTCCTGGCTTGAGGGGGAAGCTGAAACAGAGAACTGTCTGGAGAGTGCATCTGGTTTGACATTCTTGTGTCCAGGGCGGTAAGTAATGGTGAAATCAAAACGGTCAAAAAACAAGGCCCAACGAGCCTGACGGGAGTTCAGACGTTTAGCAGTTTGAATGTAAGCAAGGTTTTTGTGGTCAGTCCATACCAGGAAAGGATGCTCTGCTCCCTCAAGCCAGTGCCTCCACTCTTCCAGAGCCAGCTTAACAGCCAGCAACTCCCGATTTCCCACATCGTAGTTCCGTTCAGGACTGGTGAGTCTACGAGAGAAAAAAGCACAGGGATGCAGTAGATTGTCAGACTCACCACGTTGGGATAGGACCGCCCCTACTCCTACATCTGAAGCATCCACCTCTACTATGAACTGATGCTGAGGATCAGGTTGCGTGAGGATGGGAGCCGAGGTGAAGAGTCCTTTGAGGTGCTGGAATGCAGCATCAGCCTGAGGCGACCAGTGAAAGGGAACCTTGGAGGAGGTAAGACGAGTTAAGGGAGCTGCTACAGAGCTGTATCCTTTGATGAATCTCCTGTAGAAATTGGCGAACCCGAGGAACCTCTGTAGTTGCTTCACTGATGTGGGGGCAGGTCATTCAGCAACAGCCTTAATTTTCTCCGGGTCTGCCAGTACCTGTCCAGCCTTGATGATGTGCCCAAGGAAAGTGACTGACGCTGCATGAAACTCACTTCTCTGCTTTCACATACAGCCTGTTCTCCATCAGTCGCTGCAGAACTAGTCTGACATGGGCCACGTGCTCCTCCATGGTGCGTGAGAAGATCAGATGCTGATCCTCAGCATCAGTTCATAGTAGAGGTGGATGCTTCAGATGTAGGAGTAGGGGCGGTCCTATCCCAACGTGGTGAGTCTGACAATCTACTGCATCCCTGTGCTTTTTTCTCTCGTAGACTCACCAGGCAGGGAGAGGGCTCTCTCTTTACTGAAAACATTAGCAAGGTCGTGGTAAGTAGATGGAACAAGAGAGAGGTCAATGGGTGGAGACAAAGGTGGTGTGACACTGCCCCCTGTGGGAGGAGGGGCTGATCTCAAGCAAACCTTGTGACAGTATTCACTCCAATTGATGATTTTGCCAGTTGACCAATCAATGTCCGGGTTGTGGAGGACAAGCCAGGGGTGGCCAAGAACAATGGGGGTGGATGGAGAAGACATTACTTTAAAAGTCAAAAACTCAGTGATTTCCTGAGACTTGCAGGTGGAGAGGGGGTGTTTGGTGGGTTACACGGGCAAGTAACTTCCCATCAAAAGCCCTGACGGCAATGGGGGTCTCTAATGGCTCAGTGGTGAAGCCAGCCTGTTCTGCCATTTCTTGATCTATGAAGTTGTCCTCGGCCCGAGTCCACCAAGGCTGAAAGCTGAAGGGGACCTGTAGGAGTGCTCAGGGAGGCCTGTACTGTAAATCGTTTATTGTCAGTGGGAGAGAAGTTAGTAAGGCTCACCTGCCGCTCCTCACCAGCAGGCGAGCCTAGGCTTTTGGCCGTGACGTACAGGCAGCGATGAAATGACCCTTCTCTCCACAGTATAGGCACTCCTTAGCTGTCATACGCCTGAGTCGCTCCTCGGGTGTTAGGCGGGTTCAGCCCAATTGCATGGGTTCAGGCTCAGAAATTGACACAGGGGAAACTGAGCTTGGCAATGGAGGAAGGGTGAACACAGGGGACTGGCGAAGTGGAGGCTGAGCCGCAGGGAGAGCTGAAAAGCGGGGTGTAGAGGACTGATTGCTTCTCTCCCTGCGTCTCTCCCTTAGTCGATTGTCCAATGTTACAGCTAAGGAAATCAGGGCATCCAGGGAAGCTGACTCATCCCTAACAGCTAGCTCATCCTTAAGCTGCTCACTTAAACCCCTGAAAAACACTGCCCGTAGTGCAGAATCATTCCACCCAGAAGCTGCTGCGAGGATGCGAAATTCAATAGAATAGTCAGCCACACTACGTGTACCCTGCTTAAGGGAGAGGAGCTGACTGGAAGACTCACGAGACTGGACTGAGTGATCAAACACTTTCCTGAATTCATCTACAAAAAGATGAGAAGATCTGAAATAAACTGGGGAACCCTCCCATAAGGCTGTGGCCCAATCTAAAGCCCTCCCGCGAAGTAATCCCACTACATATTGTACTCTTGATTCTTCAGATGAGTATGTTAAGGGTCGTTGTCCTAACACCAATGAGCACTGAAGAAGAAATGGCTTGCATTTGAGTGGATCTCCTGTGTAAGGCTCGGGGTCTACTGTGTGGGGCTCTTTAATGGAGTTGGTGGGTTCCTCAGAGGGAGACAGGTTGTCAGGTGGCTGAGGGAATGAGAGTTGGGAAAGTTGAGCTGTGATAGCTGAGAGCTGAGCCAAGATATTGTTTACTTGCCCAGTGAGAGCGGTGGAGGTGTCCAGGAGGGCTCCCAACTGTTGGTCATGTTTTCGCAGGAGGGAGTCGTGAGCGGAGACAGAGCCCTGCATGTCTGTGTCTGCGAGGTCCATTTTATGGCCAGATCTTTCTGTGACACAAGGAGACAAAGCTGGACCAGCACACAGACTTAAGGCTCAAAAAATGTGGGTTTATTGAGACAGGTGGGAGGGTAGCAGGGCTGCAAGCAGAGGGTGGCTGTAGCTGGGAGACACAGGAGGCCAGGTAAAGGCAGACAGGTGATGAGGTGGAGCGGGTCCAGGATAGTAGCGGGTCCAGGATAGGATACGTACAGAGCAGGAGGTCATGGGGATAACGGCAAAGATCTGGCGATGAGTGAATGGAGAGCCGGTGTTTTATTGCAGAGTGGTGATGATGAGATGAGTCTCAGGTGTGTGCCCTGCAGCAGCTGCCCATGATTGGGACCCACCCCTAGGGAGGAGAAACACAGGGAGGGGAGAGGAAAGCAGGCACCGAAAGGAATGTAACACATCCATGTGTCCACATTAGTGATGGGCATTTTATCCGATGCGTGATACATGATACATTGCATCGGATATAAACTGAGCTGAAACCACGGTGCATCTCCTTGTAAAAGCTTTGCATCTGTAAAATCCGATTTCTTCTTATTATATATATTTTTTAAATGATTATTTTCAGTCAATTCACTTCCATAATTATCTCAATCAGCAGTTTCTCACGAGCTGACTACTTGTTGCGGAACGACAAACACACTCAGATTCACCTAGTCACCACCAGGCGTACGCGTCACTAGTCACTGAATATCAACATCCGGGCTGAAAAAGAAGCAGAAGAAGAATAAAAACAATAACATCCGGGCAACAGAGTCAACTAGAAACATGGCAGAAGACGAACAACAACACATCCATAGTTTACCCACCCATACTTACAAGTCCAATGTTTGGCGTGACTTCGGATCCTGACAACACTGGTCATCAACAGCCAAGCATCAGTACTTTTTTCCAAACTCCACTGGGCAAAAACTCTGCCCACTCCAAGGTAATAACTAAAGCCATTGCTTTCTACATCTGCAAAGATATCCAGCCGTACAGTGCTACAGAGGGCCAGGGCTTCGAATACCTCATGAGTGTCCTGGAGCTGAGGTATAAAAAGCCAGGCAGGAAGGTTTTCGCCGAAAAAGAAATACCCGAGCTGTACCTGAAAGTAAAACAAGACATAGCTAAATCAATGCATAATGCTAATACAGTCGCCATGACAATTGATGGCTGGACGTCTTGTGCTACAGACTCGTTTGTCACTGTCACAGCACATTACATTGATGAAGAGTGGGCTTTGCAAAGCCATGTGTTACGCGCAAGTTTACCGAGGCCCACACAGGGAAAAATATAGCAGCCTTGCTGCAGGAAGTTTTCCGCGAGTGGAAATTACAAGACAAGGAAACAGTCTTGGTCACAGATAACGCCTCGAACATGCTACTGGCTGCAGCTTTGGCAAAAGTGGGTCTACACGTGAGATACGTTGCGCACCTACTCAACTTGGCCTCACAAAAAGCCCTGAAAGTGGAAAAGGTGTTGGAGCTACTGGTGAAAGTGAGAAAGGTGAGTGTACTTTGGAGAGTAGGCCTACCAACCAAATCTTATATCGTTATACATGTACCTGTACTGTATAATGACAAAGTTTATTTCATTCATTCACTCACTCATTTCATTCATTCACTCTTCATGAAAATTGCAGCAGAGGTGGTGAACATGGATGGAGATGATGAGGTAAGATTTAGATTATAATTATGATTATGATTTAGATTATGGTCAGGCAGGTGACAGTGACACAGACACGCTGAATGACAGCCAGACAGCTGAAGGCAGCTCACAAGGTGACAGGAGCACCCACCGAGAGGAAGAGAGTGAGAATGAGGAAGAGAGTGAGACAGGTTTGTTGAGTCAGGATATTTAGGAGCGGTGATAAAGTATTTTGTGGATCATGTGAATGTGGCTTTATTAATTGTTAGGCCTAGACATTGTGTATTTATTATTTATTGATTTATTATGTATGCCATTTACTGTTAAATGAATGACAGACATAATTGCACAACTTGTAATTCCTTTTCCTCTGATCCACTCCTGAGATGACGTCCCTGAGCCTCCAGCAAAGAAAACAGCCTTGGACCAGATGTTTGGTGGCTTCCTCACTCTGAGAGCACCACTGAAGACCACAAGGGAGAGAGCTAAGGAGGAAATCTTGAAATATCGGGAGAGGCTTCTCTAGATCTGAGTGGTGATGTGTTAAAGTGGTGGAGATATCAAGGAGATCTTCCTCTGCTTGCAGCTTTGGCAAAGCACTATCTAACAAGTGTAGCGTCGGAGCGAGTATTTAGCACAGCAGGTGATATAGTCACAGCCCAGCGCAGTTTACTTGCCCCTGAACATGTGGATCAGCTGGTATCCATGAAGAAAAACCTAAAAAAAGTAATTTGTCTTAAGTTTGCTGTTATGATAATGGTGAGGCTGGTTTAATTTATGTATGTCTAATCTTTATTTGTGTAGTTATGACAGACATGTTTTGTGACAGGAAATGTGTTTTTATGTTTAACAAATAATGCACTGGCTGGCCCCACTGCTGGGGCAGTGCTGCTTCTCCTGACTGTTTATCTGTTTAGTCTAAATTGTTATCCTGTCCTGACTCCTGCCAGCCTATGTGCCTTAACTTATCATTTGTTATAAGCACTGATGGGCAGTAACGCGTTAGAAGTAACACGTTACTGTAATCCAATTATTTTTTTCAAGTAACGAGTAAAGTAAGGGATTACAATCGCAAAAACAGTAATTAAATTACTGTTACTTTCCCGCAAGCAGGCTGCGTTACTGCGTTACTAAACCGTGATTTTGTTTGTGAGACTGTCTCATGACAATCACGTATGAGCGACGTCAGTAAACAACAGACACGTGTGTAGATGAACAAGAGATAACATGGAGTGCGGGAGAGAGCAGGACCATGCAGCGTTTAATGCTTGGAAGTACCGACATTACTTTCAGTTTGACTCTGTAAAAAGTGACAAAAACATTAGCGTCCGCTGTACACTCTGCGTGTGAAGAAAATTTTTTATCTACATTGAAAAATTCCACCTCAAATCTGAACAAGCACCTAGCAAGCCGGCACAGGAATGTGAACCTCATTGAGAAACCCCCGGATCCCCACACTGACATGACTGCTGCGGCTACCACATCCAATTCCACCGGGCAAACCTCCGATGGCCCCTCTCATGCTAAACAGGTGAAAATAGACTTAAGGGACTTCCGGTTTGGTACGAAAGAGGATGGCAGCATAGGAAACGCGCTCCTGACCTTTGAGATAGAAAACAGCCCGCAACGACCCGAATTCACAACTACAAGTGATTAAGGAAGACACAACGTGAGGGCTTTAAGATGCCAAGAACAAAAAACAAAAAGAAGTCGGAGTTAGACGAGGATGACGGAGACGTACAGACCTCGCCTGCTAGCAGCGCCGTAGAGGATAACGACATGCTAACAGACGAAAGGGAACAAGCTAGCAGCGCGAATCTGGACCTAATACTCAAAGAACTGAGGGAATTTAGGAAAGATAATGACACGCAGCTTAAGGGAATCCGAGAGGATATAAATAAAACAAACAAGAGAGTAGAAGAAGCTGAGGAAAGGATCATGGACGCTGAAACCCGAATAAAAGCTAACGAGGAAGCAGTAACAGAGATGCTTAAACTGAATATGGAAATGATTGCTAAGCTGACAGACCTGGAGGGACGGTCCAGAAGAGAAAATATCAGAATATACGGTGTCAAAGAGGGATCGGAAGACGACGCACCATCAATGGCTGTCTTTGTGGAGCGTTTGTTACGGCAAAAGTTGGAGCTGCCTGATTCAGCTGAAGTACACCGCGCTCTGGTGTCAAAGCCTCCGCAGGACGCGGCGCCTCGATCCATCGTTGCCAAAATAGGCGGCTACAGATCAAAAGAAGAAATACTAAAGCTCGCCTGGCAGAAACGGGGATTTGAGTATCTAGGAAACAAAGTTAACCTGGATCATGATTATGCACCAGAGGTTCTGAAGCAGCGGAAGGAGTATGCGGAGGTGAAAGCGGTGTTAAAGGAGAAGAAAATCCGGTTTCAAACCCCGTTCCCAGCAAAGATGAGAGTATTTTTTCCGGAGGGAACTGTACTGTATGGCACGGTGGAGGAGGCAACCAGCGATCTGGCAAAGAAGGGATTCCCGGTAACAGTCATCAAACGCCCAGAGACCTATTTGGAGCAGGTCCGACATCTGTCGTGGCGCGCACCGAGAAAGACCAGGAGCCAGATGAATAAGGATCGGCACCGGGATTATAAGGAGAAAATCCAAGCATTCAGACGACAAGAACATGAGTGACTATAGGATACGGAAAAACGGATATGGTATAGACACTGGTGATGAGTTTTCTATTCCCCCACCCTCCCAATTTCCCTCTCTCGTCTCCGAAAAGACTGATGGCGCGAGACGCATATATTAAAGATTTCTTTATCTTAAAGACTGGAACTATATCTGGTAATAGAGACATTTAAAATGGTCGGGTGCTTTACCTATGCTGTGAAGGATATGGACAGTGGCTGGACAACAAACGAAGGCCCTTTCCCGCCAACAGGTGAGAGAGGCCCCCCCTCGAAGCCCCCCTTTCATCGGGGCTGTCTCAGGGTCTTACATGATGACCCCACAGTTGGAAGTCAACATGTTTTATTTTTCGGTTCAAGGATAACTAAAGGTTCGTTCTGCAGCTGTCGTTCTATACAGCTCTATTGTATGTATAATAGTTGTTAATGTGTGTTCAGGGAGAGTAAGGATTGCACCAGGGTCTGGTATTTTAAAAAGGTCCATTCAAACATCCATTCAACTTGAAAATGGCTAATGGCAAGATAAAAATAATTTCTTATAATGTAAATGGTCTGTTGAACCCAATAAAACGTAACAAGATACTAACTAAGATGAGGAAAGAACAGGCATTTATAATATACCTACAGGAAACCCACCTGAACTCTAAAGAACATGAGAAATTGAAAAGAATGGGTTTCACAAGCGTGTTTTCCTCTTCTTATAAATCTGGACGAAGGAGAGGCGTCGCTATCCTTATATCAGGCAAATTACGCTTTGAGAAAACATTTGAGACAAGTGACAAGGAGGGGCGATTTATATTAGTAAGGGGAAACATTGAAGGAAATCCAGTTACGCTACTAAATGTATATGCGCCACCCGGAAGTGACATCCAGTTCTTCAAGAAAGTTGTTGATAAAATGGTATCAGAGACAGTAGGTCTCCTAATCTGTGGGGGAGATTTAAACATACACTTACAGCCCAAACTGGATACTTCTAATGGGAAGACACAGAATGCGAAATCATTGGTTAAGAAACTTAATATGTTATTTGAGGAGGTGGGTCTAACTGACATATGGAGAGACTTGCATCCGGATCAAAGAGATTACACCCACTACTCCTCACCCCACTCATTATACACAAGAATAGACTATTTTCTAACATTTGTAAAAGACAAAGATAAAATAAGCACATGTGAAATTGGGACAATAGACCTGATCATGCACCAGTATACCTGTCTATAGATTTGAACCTACAACCAAAAATGAATAGCTGGAAATTAAATTCAAGCCTGCTTAATGATCCTCACTTTAAAGAACAGATGAAAAGAGAAATCCAACTTTATCTGGAAACGAATGATAAAGGGGACGTATCCCTTCCCATTTTGTGGGATGCCTTAAAAGCTGTCCTGAGGGGAAAAATTATAGTGATATCCTCCTACAAAAAAAAGAAATGAGAAATAAAAAACTGGTAGAGCTACAAAATAAATTAAAAGAACTGGAGAAAAAACATAAAGAGAAAACAACTGAGGGTCTACTGGAGGAAATCATGAAAACAAGAAACGAAATTAATACTTTAGCAACACATGAAATAAAGAAAAATCTGACTTCCGGGTGCACCTCCAACATGGCAGCAGTGTGCTCCCCGACTTTAAATTTGGGACGCCCAGGATAAATACCAGTAGGCAGATATTGTACGTGACAATTATACAACAGAAAGGGCAAAGACAATGACGAGAGGTAAATCGAACAAAAAGCCTCAAAAACCCGAGTTAAACGTCGACGGTGACGACGAACAGTACCTGTTAGCATCAGAGCTAACAGAAGAGGACAACGAGCTAACAGCAGCTACACGGTCGCGGGATACGAGCCCAAGCAGTGAAAAAGAAGCGGAACAGTCCACTCAAGAAATGGCAAATTTGGAGACAATACTACGAGAACTGCGGGATTTCCGTCGTGAAAACACTGACACTCTCCAGGAAATTAAGGAAGAGCTCAAAGAAACAAATAACAGGATCGATAACGCTGAGACGCGGATAGTGGAAGCCGAGGAGCGCCTGCAGCACATTGAGGACGCCACATTTGAACTCCTGGAGCTACAGAAACAGTTCGAGAACAGGTTGGTGGATCAGGAGGGACGGTCGAGGAGGGAAAACATCAGGATTCATGGGGTGAAGGAGGGAGCGGAGGACAACGCCAGCTCTATGATTGAGTTTACTGAGACGCTTCTACGGGAAAAGCTGGCGCTGCCACCGTCTCTTCACCTTCGGATTGAGAGAGCTCACCGGGCTCTAGCATCGCGCCCGCCCCCGGATTCCCCGCCGAGATCCATAGTGGTGAGGTTCATGAGCTTCAAAAACAAAGAAGAGATCATAAAGATCGCGTGGCAGAAAAGAGGTTTTGAGTACGAGGGGAGAAAGGTGTTCCTCGACCATGATTACGCTCCGGACGTACTGAAAAAACGCAAGGAATATACAGAGGCAAAAAAGGTTTTGAGAGAGAAGAAAATACGCTTCCAAACACCGTTTCCAGTGAAGCTAAGGGTGTTCTACGAGGGAGAGATCCGCGTTTACAACACAGCTGAAGAGGCGACCGCGGATATGGCGAGGAGAGCATTTCAGGCGACGGTGGTGAAACCTACGGAGAGCGTCCTGGAGAGGATCAAGCGCCTCACCTGGCAGGCCAGCCGAGCCGAGAAGAGCCGAACACCCAGGGAGATAGATCCAGGATTTAAACAAAAACTGAGAGCCTTTAGGAGGAACGAGGATAAGAGGTGATGGATCATGTGATCCGAAAAGGAGGACTGAGCAGCTTTCTTCACACCTGGACTGTATGTTTGTAACCATTAAGGTGAGAAACAGGCCCTCATTTTATTTTATGTAGCTTGGGTTATTCTGACAGGCTATAACTACCTCTCTATTATTATTGTTTAAAAAAAAAAAAAAAAAAAGTCGGGGCTACTTTTGAGTTGCTTTTATTGCATTATTTTTTTCTTTACTTTCATTTGGAACTTGCTGGTCACAATATGGACAAAGCTGACTGCAGCACAGAGGGCCCCCTTCTCTTGGAAGGAAGAGGTCATCCCTCAGAGCAAACTTTCCACCAGGACTCACACAGGGTCAAAATGCAGACCCCACACGTGGAAGTGGTTTTTGGCATCACCAGTTTTAGGGTGAATGTGTTTGGTTTTGGTTTTGTCTCGTTCAAGGCAGTTCGCCTTTTTTGTAGCATAAGGGGTATGTATGGAGTGAAAGAAGGGAAAAGTGAATATGGCGACCCAGAAAAAATTAATTAAAATAGCTTCATATAATGTGAATGGGATACTTAACCCAATTAAAAGGTCCAAGGTACTGGGTAAAATGAGAAGGGAAGGAGTTGGAGTTGCTCTATTACAAGAGACACACTTGACTGAGAAAGAACATGAAAAACTAAAAAGAAATGGGTTTAACCAAGTATTTTTTTCATCTTATAGTACAGGTCATAGAAGAGGTGTGGCGATTATGGTAGCAGGGAAAATTACTTTTGAAAAGCTTTCAGAAATATCAGACAAACAAGGAAGATTTGTACTGGTTAAGGGGAGACTAGAGGGGGAATTGGTCACTATTCTGAATGTGTATGCCCCCCCAGGTTCAGACTGGGTATTTTACAGGCAGCTGTTTGATAAAGTGGTTTCAGAGGGGGATGGTATTATGATTTGGGGAGGGGACCTAAATATCAGACTAAACCCAAAGCTGGACTGCTCAGCCAGTGGTACACAGAAACCAGGGATTAATAAGAAATTTGGAAATTTAATGACCGAATTGGGTATTATTGACGTTTGGAGAGAATTAAACCCTAAAGTGAAAGACTATACGTTTTTTTCAGCACCACACCAAATTTACTCCAGGATAGATTATTTTTTCATGTTCAGCAAGGACAGTTATAGGATTGAAAAATGTGACATCGGAATCCGAGACATATCAGACCATAGTCCAGTATATGACCTTGGCTATGTCAAAAGAAACCAAATCAACACTTTGGAGGCTAAATATAAATGTATTAAAAGGTAAAATGAAGGAAGAGTTTACAAAAGAAATTCAGATGTATGTAAGGGAGAATGACAATGGTGAGGTGTCTCCATCAGTACTGTGGCATGCGTGTAAAGCTGTGATTAGAGGAAAACTAATTGCTAAATCTACGTATTTGAAAAGACAAAAACAGGAAAAACTCAATAAATTAGAATCAGAGCTTAAACAATTGGAAAAAGAACATAGAAAAAAGGTGGACGAGAGAATAAATCAAAAGATTAAAAGGATTAAAACAGAGATAAATGACATCTCGTCACAAGAGATACAAAAAAAACGTATGTACATAAAGCAGAGATACTACGAAGCAGGTAGTAAGCCTACAAAATTGCTGGTTTATAGTTTAAAAAAGCAAATGGCAAATAATAACATTTATAAAATAAGGGACTCTGCTACAAATTTACCAAAATATAAGACAGAAGAGATACATAAATGTTTTGAATCATATAAAAATCTATATTCCCAACCAAAAATAAATAATAAAGATCAGATAGCCACATGGCTAGACTCCCTAAATTTAAAAAAGTTGACAGAGGCCCAGAACTTAACTCTGACAAAGGAAATCACAGCAGAAGAAATAAATTCAGCTATTTCAAAGCTTAAGACAAACAAGGCCCCGGGTACGGATGGATACACCTCAGAGTTCTATAAAGTGCTTAGAGAACCATTGATCCCCTTGATAAAGAATGCGTTTAATTGGGTGTTGAGGGAGGGAGAAATCCCAAATTCTTGGAGGGAAGCTTACATTTCAGTTATCCCAAAGGAAGGGAAGGACAAAATGGAGTGCTCTAACTATAGACCAGTTAGTGTCCTTAATCAAGACTACAGACTATTCACCGCTATTTTAGCTAGACGCTTAGAACTAATTTTACCAGACATAATTCACCAGTACCAGACTGGATTTATAAAACAGAGACAGACGCAAGACAACATCCGACGTACATTACATGTTATGCAAAGCATTATTAAAAAAAGAATGGAGGCAATAATATTGGGACTAGATGCGGAAAAAGCATTTGACTCTGTCCTATATATGGTGCTGGATCGATTTGGCTTTCACGAAACATTTGTTAAGACTATACAATCTTTGTATAATAAACCGACAGCCAGGATTAGAATTAATGGGAATCTCTCAAACTCTTTCATGTTAGAACGTGGATGTCGCCAAGGCTGCTCAATTAGCCCACTCCTTTTCGCTATCTATTTGGAGCCCCTGAGTCAATGGATAAAACAAAATGAAAATATAAAAGGTATCTCTATTAAGGGAGATGAACAGAAAATAGCATTATTCGCAGATGATGTATTAATATACTTAACGCATCCCACTAGGTCTCTTCCAGCACTCATGACAACACTTGAGGAATTTGGTCTGTTTTCAGGCTATAAATTGAATGTGAGGAAAACCCAAATTCTCACATTTAATTATGCTCCTGATAGACAAACTAGAGAGAGGTTTAAGTTTAATTGGGACTCAAAATCTATGAAGTACTTGGGAGTGAACCTACCACAAGATTTGTCTCAATTGAAATCTCTAAATTATGATGCATTAATATCAAGAATCAAATCTGATATGGAAAGGTGGAATTCAATCCCCTTCACAAGCTTGATTTCGAGAGTGGAAGTCATTAAAATGAATGTTCTTCCAAGGTTACTATATGTATTTCAAACCCTACCAGTAGAAGTAACAGAAAAAGACTTTATAGAATGGGACAAATTCATTTCCAGGTACGTCTGGCGGGGGACAAGACCCCGAGTAAGATTTAAAACTCTGCAACTGCCCAGAGATAAAGGAGGATTAGCCCTACCATGTCTGAAAAGCTACTATCAGGCTGCACAGTTAAAAACATTATGGTATCTATGCAATCCTGCTTACAGTGCAAGATGGAAAGACATTGAATGTCTCACGTCAAATGCACATGTTCCAATACAAGCAATAATACATGATAAAAAACTGAGGGAACATCTTCAAGAGGAGTTAAATCCTTGGCTGGGATTATCTCTAAATATATGGTTTGAGATTATATCAAAGAACAACCTGATTGAGCAAAGCAAGGTACTGAGATGGATTGCACATGACTCAGACTTCACACCAAACACAATAGATAATAGATTCAGTAGATGGGAAGTGGGACCAAAAATATTTTGTGAGCTTTTCAAAAAGAAAATCATTAAAAGCTTTCAGGATTTAAAAAATCAGTACGGATTGGACAACCAGGATTTATATAGATATTTACAGATGCGCCATTATATGGAGCAAAATATAAAAAAGTTCAATTTGGATGAACTTGAGTCTGGGATTATTAAATTATTCATTTCAGCATATGATTCAGACCAGGGCAAAAAGTTAATCACAAGGTTGTATGAAGATATCGAAAGATTAAAAGGCAATAATACAACATATATAAAAGAAAAGTGGGAAAAAGAGACAGGGAGGATGTTATCAGAGGAGGAATGGGAGTTGGTAAATGAAGAACAGTGGAAAACAACATGCTCCCTCTCATGAAGAGAATATGGTTGGAAGAACATTGTCAGATACTTTATTACACCAGCACAACAGAATCCCGAGAAACACGATGCTGGAGACTATGTGGGGAGAATAAAGCCAACCATTTCCATATTTTTTGGGGATGCCCCTGTATTCTCCACTATTGGCGGTGGAGTTACATAAGAGTATGGAAAAAATCTTGAAAGTGAAAATTCCATTTTCATTTGAAGTTTTATATTTGGGAAAGGAGAACCAGGAGATTACAAGGTCAGGAGATAAATACATATATCGAATAATGCTGGTGGCAGCTAAAAAAGCCATCACTAAGAAATGGTTTAAAACTGATGCACCAAACAGGGAGGATTGGGTTGAGGTAACTAGACTCAAAACAGAGACTTTTAAAAATTATTGGGAAAACTGGGTTAACTTTGTATCTCCATTGAGAGCAGACTTTGTGCAGTAAGAACACTGTATATGGTAGATTACTGATCCCCTTGGTTCAAGCTACAACCTTGTTTAATGTTCATATGTTTATTATGTTTACCCTCCAACGGGAGAAAAGGGACAATGTAGAGAGATGTGAAAAGAAGGAAAGGAGTGTAAAAGTGTTTGTTTTTTTGTTTTTTAAATTCTTTTCCTTTTCTTTTTTTAAGAAAAAAGATGAGAAAAAAATTATCCATCTTACTTTGAGAGTGTACGACTATATATGTCTCTGCTCCCTGTTGGAGAAGTAGTTCTAAAAACTGTTTGAAAATGTATATGTGAAATGTTAAAGTTGACATCTGGAATCAATAAAAAAATGTTAATTAAAAAAAAAAGAAATAAAGAAAAATCTAATGTTTCTTAAACAAAGATATTATGAAGGGGGATCCAAATCAATGAAAATTCTGGCCTGGAAACTTAAAAAGAAAACAGTACAGAACACAATTCATAAAATTAAAGACCCAATGAAATCCTTGGAGCCTTTGAAACATTTTATAAGACTCTTTACTCTAAAAAGACCGGAGGCAGCACAGCTGAGATAGATAGTTTTCTGGATTCTCTGGAATTACCTATATTAAATGAAGAACAGAATAAAACTAGAAAATTCCAGGGAAATTTTGAGTGCCACGGGGCTGCTGCCGGGACGAGTACAGCAGAGAATAGCACACAGAGCACAAGGCAGTATGAACATGCACTAACTCTATGCACGACACTAAAGCACACACACACACACACAAGCCAGCATTTGAGCAGTAAGAGTGTCAATATATTTCATATGTATATATATAGAGAGAGTATCAATACTAGCTCAGTTAACTGGCAAAACAGACAGACAGGTAGAATTATCCAATCACAAAAAGGTAGATCAGTTTAGCCAATCACAAAAAAGTAGGTCAGTTTCTGCCCAGCAACAGGTTGCCAAGGTCAGCTAAGGCCCTGCGGTTGCTACGGCGATTTCAGGATCTGCCTTGAAAAATGTCTCAAAATTCTAAAGGATTTGGCTTCTGACAAGGTCCCGAACAATTGCAAACTGTGAGAAAACTGTAACTCCTGTCCAAAAACTGAAAACACCGTGAGAGACACAGAAGCCGGCAGATTCTGACAGTGTTTATTTTATTCAGATATTCCTTAAAATGAGCGAGTAAGCTCAGGTTGAACACAGAGTGAGATTCTTTTGAAAAAAGAAGACGATTACATTAGAGTCAGTGGGGAGCGAGACAGGTATTGCCGCCAGTCTCGGGCCCCCCCGTCTAAATTTTGTGCAGACCCCGCCTGTCAAAGTCACATTTTATGAATCCCAACACCTATGTCTACATTTTGACAAAAAATTATTTGTCTGCTTTTTACAGTTTGGCCGTGAGCTCGAGTTAAAAATAAAAATTGAGGTTATTTTTTACTGCTTCTCTCACTCTAGCTAACTGCCGCTTCTACTCTAACTTTGAAGAAAAAGTGATTTCCACTCCTTGTTTGACTGCTCATAGTTTGAAAAGTTTACATGTTATGGAGAATAGTTTGGTATTTTTCCAGAGAGGACAAATTTTCCTCCGTTTTAAAGTTTGAATCACATTTCAACGTCCATGTATGAGAGAGCTAGGTGACTCTGAAAAAAGGTGAAAAAAGGTGAAATTTTTGGGGTTTTTCAAAAAATTCCCATTCATTTTCAATGGAGAAATCTCCCGGTTTTTGGGAATAACTTTGGGAAACTTTGGAATTTCAACACCAAAAGTCATAGCACCCCTCCCCCGATCGAGCCGCACGTTTTGATGTATATATTGTCGGGGTTTTCTCAAAGCTGCGGGAGGAGTTACGCGCCGAAAAACGGCGGAAGAAGTAAAATAATAAGTATGCAGAAGATTAATAGTTGTTAGATTCGCCCCGAGGCGATGGTTGTTAGCTTCGCCCCGAGGCACTCCTCTCCAGCTTCTGGAGTGGAGTGCCTCGGAGCTAGAACCCCGTGGCACTAATTAATATTAAGTATGGAGAAGATTAATAGTTGCCCTGAGGCACTCCTCTCCAGCTTCTGGAGTGGAGTGCCTCGGAGCTAGAACCCCGTGGCACTAATAATGATTAATGACATAACAGAAAAAGAATTAAAAATGGCAATAAGTAAACTTTAACAAATCGCCGGGCTCAGATGGCTATACGGCAGAATGGTATAAGAAGCTGAGAGAAGAGCTAATACCAGTGATGCTTCCAACATTAAACTGGGCTTTAAAGAAAGCACAAACACCACCAAGTTGGAAGGAAGCAATAATATCTGCCATTCCAAAAGAAAATAAGGATAAACTAGAATGTGGATCATATAGACCGATATCGGTTCTTAATATAGATTATAGGCTATTTACCTCTATTATAGCTGGACGACTGGAAAGGTTTTTGCCTAGTTTAATACATAATGACCAGACAGGTTTTATCCGAGAGCGTCAAACGCAGGATAATATACGACGAACATTACAAATTATTAACCACATCCAAAAAAATAAAACAGCAGCTATGGTGATTAGTATTGACGCGGAGAAAGCCTTTGATTCTGTAGATTGGAATTTCCTATATCGAGTTTTACACAGATTTGGCATACATGAAACAATAATTGAAACAATACAAGCATTATATAATCAACCCACTGCCAGAATTTAAGTAAATGGCTGCTTATCGAACAGTTTTATTTTGGAAAGAGGCACAAGACAAGGTTGTGCATGTTCACCATTATTATTTGCATTATATTTAGAACCATTTAATCAATATATAAGACAAAACAAAGAATTACTAGGCATTAATGTACAGGGAAAAGAGCATAAAGTGGCCTGCTACGCGGACGATATTTTGATTTTTCTGGGCCAACTAACAAGATCTCTACCCAAATTAATGCAATCGTTTGAATACTTTGGCTGATTGTCAGGATACAAAATTAACATAAATAAAACACAATTGCTTAAATACAATTATAGCCCACCAGATGAAATTAAGAATAAGTACCACTTAACATGGGAAACGGAATGTTTCAAATATTTGGGGGTTATAATACCGAATGACCTCACAGAACTTTTGCAACATAATTATTCACCAATACAAAAAAAAATTAAAGAGGATATGGCAAGATGGAATCTAATCCCTTACTTAAGTTTTAGTTCAAGAATAGATTCGATTAAAATGAATGTACTACCCAAACTATTATATATATTTCAAACCCTACCAATAGAAATAAGCCAAAAACAATTCAATGAATGGGACAAAATACTGTCCAGATACATATGGCAAGCTAAAAAGCCTCGAATCAGATTTAAAACCCTACAATTGACAAAAGAAAAAGGGGGGTGGGGCCTTCCATCCCTCAGAGGTTACTACTGGGCAGCACAACTAAGACCTATGTTATGTTGGTGTAACCCTTTATATGATGCTCAGTGGAAAAACATTGAAGAGGGTCTGACTTCCATTCCCATACAAGCACTTATAGCCGATAGTAATCTGCCAGATCTTATAAAAAAAATAGAAAACCCATGGATCAACTTGACTTTTAAAATTTGGAAAACGGTAATTACTGAATACAGATTAGAAGAAGATATCGTGATCCTTAAATGGTGTGCGTATGACACACAGTTTGCCCCAAATAAATTAGATACAAGATTTAAGGAATGGACAAATAAAGGTTTAACGGCTTTATGTAAGGTAACTAAAGGAAATACACTTCTTAGTTTTGAAATGCTGAAAGAGAAGTATGCTCTGGAGACACAGGATTTTTACCGTTACTTACAGCTGAGACACTTTGTCAATGACAAGTTAAAAAATATATCAGAATCAAGTGGACAGCTGTTGGATCTGTTTAAAAGAGCCTACAGCTCAAATAAAGATAGAGGTATTATCTCAGGTCTATATAAAGGGCTTATAAACAAGAAATCACACTCATCCCTGTATATTAAAACAAAATGGGAAATGGAAGGAAGAATAGATTTGACAGAGGAAGAGTGGGTAACAATCTGGGAACATCAATGGAAATGTAGTAGCTCACAGACTTGGAAGGAGTTTGGCTGGAAATGTTTAATTAGATATTTTATTACACCTTATCAAAAATCCCACTACGAGAACAACTCTCCAGCTTGTTGGAGAAATTGTGGGAACACAAATGCAAATCATTATCATATTCTGTGGGAGTGTCGGATTATTAAAACATATTGGGAGGGAATACACAAGGCATTACAGGACATATTTGGGAGTCACCTGCCTATGGAAAGTAAGGTTTTGTTTTTTGGACTTATGCCTGAAGAATGGCCAAGAATGGACAAATATTTGTTTGGTATTCTGCTAGTGGCAGGAAAAAAGGCCCTCACGAGAAAGTGGCTTTCACAGGAGAGTCCAACATTGAACATGTGGATGGACATCAATTGCAGGATGGACTTGTTTGCCTCACGTTGGAGGAAATGGATGGACTATGTGGCACCACTTAGACCAGATTTTGAATTGGTGAACTTTACTTAATAATATGTAACAATGACCATACCTCACTCCCTACATGTTCATGTTTTTGTTGTGCTTTTATTTTATTTTTTTTGCTCCTTTACTATTATAAAAAAGGACATTCATGCTGATATTTTAAGACCAATAATGGAAATGAATGTACATGTTAATTGCAGAATGTCAAATAAAAAGGTAAATAAAAAAAAAAAAAGAAAATAGACTTAAGAGCGTCAGGATTTAGTGCCGCTGAACTTAAGAAGGTTGTCGCTGGCTATATTGTGGAGGACATGCTGCCCGTTTCCACTGTAGACTCTGAATCATTCCTACTCATCGCCTAAAAAATACCGACCAAAAGCGGTGTCAAGCTGCCGCAGAGAAAGTCATTTGCTGGATACCTTGAGAGAGAATATGATTTAATGGACGCTAATTTGAAGGCTACACTTGGAGAGGTAGACTTTGTTTCCACCACTGCTGACATCTGGACGGTGAATAATAAAAGTTTTATGGGTGTTACAGTTCACTGGATTAATTCCACTTTACAGCGCAACAAGGCCTAGGGCGGCCTTGTTGCGCTGTAAAGTATGTTGTGCATGTAAGAGAATTAGAGGCAGGCACACCTATGATGTAATAGGAGCAGAGATTGAAGAAATCCATTCATCATATGGACTGCATGGCAAAGTTGTTGTCACTGTAATGGATAATGCATCCAATTTTGCCAAAGCATTCAGAGTATGTCTTCATTTTCAGATTCAGACTCCAAATTACAATTTGGAGTCTGAAAATGAAGAAGAAGGTTATGACGAGGAACCTACGTTTACAGATGTCATAGAAGCTCTTACAACCGCATCTGGTGATGGACAGTTTAGCCTCCCTCCACACTACAGATGTGCATCGCACACAATAAACCTGATTTCAACAAGCGATGTTAACAAACATCTAAATTCCTGTGCAGACACCAAGGCTGTATATAGAAGTAGCATTGCAAAACGCACTGCTATTTGGACTAAAGCAAGTTGATCACCATAAGCCTCTGAACAGGTGGAGGAATTCAGCTGCAGGAAGCTAATGGTACCCACATCGACAAGGTGGAATTCCCTGTACGAGGCCATTTCCAGAATCATCACAATTCCCCTGAATGAACTGAATCCCCTGTGTGTAACAGAGGTGTTCACAAGTCATTTTTTGTAAGTCCGAGTCAAGTCTCAAGTCTTTGAGGGTCAAGTCCAAGTCAAGTCTCAAGTCTCTGGTTAAGAGTCCAAGTCAAGTTTCAAGTCTCAAGTCTCTGGTTAAGAGTCCAAGTCAAGTTTCAAGTCTCTCGCAAACACTACACCGCGTTCCAAATTATTATGCAAATGATATTTTTCTCAGATTTTCCTAAATAGTCAATGAGAATGACAGTCAGTATAATTTTCAAGTCATCAACCGTTAGAGTATAATTTGAATTTTATTGAACAAACGTCCCAATGATAACAGTATTTTTTTCAAAAATAAAAAACTCAAAATGCACTGTTCCAAATTATTATGCACAACACAGTTTCAAAACATTTTATAGGTTGTAAAGAACTGAAAATGGTCATTTGTTGAATTTGCAGCATTAGGAGGTCATAATTACTGAAATCAAAATCTATTATAACAAGAGTTTTTTTTAAACAATGCTGTAAAATACAATAAAAGAAATATATCGCATCAACAATGTATTTTGATAACAGGCACGCAGCACACAATATTTTGCATTTTAACAATAAATGAAAAAGCACACCCACAATGGTGCAACTAAATGTACTCATTTGACTTACTAACTTAAAAATGAAAATCTGGTTCTTTAAAACCTCTTTCACATTCCTGAAAAAACTAACAAGAAATAACTGTGTCTTAGTAATGTTGTAAATTATAACAAAATGAAAAAACACACCAACCATGGTGCTAGTAAATCAAAAGTTGTACTTAAAAATGAAAATGAAAAACTGGCTGTATAAAACTCATTTCACCTCCCTGAAAAATCTTTACACCACAGAATGGTTACATTTCTAAAACATCAAATTCGACAGTGTCTTTGCTGACAGACTTGCACGATGGGCTTCTTTCACTCGCTATTGTCTTGAAAACAGAGAGTTTCTAATACAGTATACAGTAGTAGACGGGCCCTGCTCGAAATGCGCGCCTACATGCACGGCGCATGCGTGATGTTGGTGTTTACTGTCATCCTCAGTCACAGCCAGAGATCACTTCCCAAATGCAAACAGAGAAGATGAATGACAGATAATAAATAATGAGAATATGAATGATAACATGAAAATAATGGTAATTTGCGAGTCTCCAGCCTCGAGTCCGAGACAAGTCTGAAGTCTTTTGAGGTTGAGTCCGAGTCGAGTCTGAAGTCAATGTGTAGTGCGACTTAAGTGCGACTCGAGTACGAGTCGCAAGTCCGAGTCACCAGCTCTGGTGTGTAAAACTGGGAATCAAGTGCCTTAATGAAAGGGAGTACCAATTCTTGAAAGAGTACTGCACTGTGATGAAGCCCCTCACAGTAGCACTAGACATCTTGCAAGGGGATGTGTGCACCTATGGGACTTTACTACCAACACTCACAAGCCTGATCTCAAAGACACTTGCCCTAAAAGATGACCTCTCTAGAATGACAGCCAGCCTTCCAGATGTCATTGCAAAGGTAAGATTATTATTTGATGATTGATTTGGGTGGATTTGTTAAATTTATTATACCATCCATGGTGGGCAGATGTTACACTTTGTTTGTTTTAAGCAGTGTGTACAATTATTAAAATTATAGAATATAATAAAAGATCAATTATTCATCCCCTGTTCAATATCAGGGATATTGATCATCATTAATCATGAATATTAATCATAACATCAACAGAAGATCATCAACCAAAATTAAATCTCATACAGTATTGATAGCACATGAGATGGTTTAGGTCAGTAAAGCCCACAAAATAATTAAAATAGCTGATTATATAGTAAAATAAATATACAGGCCATCAAGACTCATTTTGATGCTGTACTGGATAGCCAAGAAGGACTTCTTGCAGCGGCCACTTGTCCCAAGTTCAAACTTCGATGGCTGAGAGATGAGCGTAGGAGAGAACATGTGAAGGAGCTTCTGACAACAGAGTGCCGTAAAGCTGCTCCTGCAACTGACAATGCTAATGTGTCCCAACTGTCAGCCAGCCCAGCTGAAATGGACTTTTTTGATTTTGAGAACCAGCACACAGAAAGCTTCTCAGCAGAAAAAGAAGTAACTGACTATTTAAGGTTAGGGTATGAACTTGAAATTCTGAATCAGTTCCCAAACCTCAAAAAGATGTACATGAAATATAACACTCCAACTCCGTCCAGTGCACCAGTGGAACAGCTGTTCAGTTTAGGTGGATTGGTGCTTTCCCCGAAAAGGAACAGGCAGATAGGAGGTTTGAGAAGCTTCTGCTGATGCGATACAACCACTGTTTCACTCCGAAAGAAAACAAAAAAACATAGGGCCTTGTCAGGGTAGCCATGAAATGAGACTGGACTAACAGCCTAAATGTGGCATGCAACAGCATTTTCTGTTTTGGTAAACTCATTATTACTCCTGTCTGCACTTTACCAACTATTAAAAGATTTAAATGTTAATAATTTATTGCTGTATTTTATTTACATCTATTCAAATGAAGGAGTATAAACACAAACAATTATTTTATTTTATATGCTGGAATATGCAGAAATATAAGTTAACAGAAGAAAGACTTTTCTTCAAGTCAGAGACTGTTGCATTTAATTTAATTTTTGCTTGATGCAATGTCCATAAAGTTACAAGATTGAAACTAATAAAACAAGTTTTGAAAAAGAGACCGTTTCATTTGATTCAATTGTATATGATGGAATATGCAGAAAGAATAGAGTTAGGCTGAAAGGTCTATTGCTTTATAGCATATTCAGGTTGTGCATCATGTTTTTGAAAAGTAACTAAGTAAAGTAATTATTAAAGTATCTAATTACTTTTGAAAATAAGTAAGTATCAGTAAAGTAACTGGATTACTTTCTTGGAGAAGTAATCAGTAATCAGTAACTAATTACTATTTCCAAGTAACTTGACCAACACTGGTTATAAGCCTCTTAATGATGAGAAGTATGGTACAATAAAGTTGAGTTGTGATTGCATCAGGATTGAATCGCGGTAGGAAGATAAATAGTATCGTACTGAATCGTTAGATGCTTCATGTGAATCTTTAGTGTATTGTACCGTAGCCTACATATCGAGATGCATATCGTATCGTCCTGGGGATGGAGATTTCCATCCCTAGTCCACATAGCCTCCAGCATGGTTGCTGGTTACATTCAGTTTCCTTCCTAATGTTTGGAGTTATAAAAAATCTGATTATATTTTTCCAATTGAATTCTCTCCAGATCCTGCAGTTAGTGGCCGTGCACTGCGTTTTACAAATATTAAACCATTCCTCCTCAGTTATCTGCTCCTTCAACTCTTTTTCCCATTTTTCTTTGATATACAGGTCTATATAGGTGATATACAGGTACAAATTTCCTACATGACAACAAACCTTTGTATAGGGCTGAGATTACTTTACATTTTTTTCCCTTATAAGCTTTCAAAAACACATCGATAACTTCATTATCAGTGTCAGTGTTCATCTACTTCTCATAATAATCTCTTATTTGTCTGTATCGATATTGTTCATGTTCATCTAATCCAAATGTATCCCTTAACTTTTCAAAACTCTGCAGCTTCCCTCGTTGTACCATGGTACATATCGCTGTAATGCCTTTTTTCATCCATTGTTTAAACCCTTTATCATTCGTTGTTCTGCTCTTACTGTTCGACCTGAACACAGCTACGCAGACAGATAAACTCGTGGACAAATGACAGGTGTATTGTCTTCTTTATTGAGACGTTTCCCTTCAAATGACAACAGAGTGAAACTGTAAGAAAATAATAAAACACAATTTTTAGATGTTTAGCTGTGGTATGAATACACACATATTTAAATGTTTCCCAAACATACAAACAATTAGAACATTAACTCCATGTGACACATAAACCCAGAGTACTTGAATAGGTGCTGTGTAATTAACCCTTTAAACCTATTAGAGAAATTCACAAGCAAAATATACCTGCATATTCATGGTAAAAGGCAAATAAGGATGTAAACAATGAAATTACATGCCATTTTTATGTAATCATGTCAGTAATATAAATGTACTCAACTGTGATACACTTTAACATTTCTAAACTAAAAATAGCAATAATACTGCGTGAAGATTATGCTAAACATAGTTAATATTCACAGACAATGCTTTCCGTAAAACAACAAAGATGGATGGATGCAGATTCAGGCACACTTCAGTCACATCTCCTTCCATTCAGCACATCTGAGCATCTGAGCTCCACTTCCTGTTTCCTGTCTCACCTTCAGAATTCTTATTGACTATTTCAACACACATAAAAATGAACACAAAACAACAGTACCTCCTGCTGGCGGGAGTTAACATCTGCCAGCACACTCCCTGTCTGACATCAAGATGTCACAATCACATTGTCTTTCCATAGCGTCTGGCAGAAGGAGCACGGTGTCAATTATGGGTCTCAAGTAAGTTTTGCAAGCTCCTCCAGAGGCAATCTTAACTTCGACTTTCCTCACCCTTCCATCAGGACTGGGGAAGGTTTTGACTACCACACACATGGGCCAATGGTTCCGCTTGACCTGACTGTCCTTTAGCAACACAAGATCCCCTTCTTGAAGATTAGGCCTTTCTGAGTGCTATTTCCTTCAACCTTGCAGGGTAGAGAGGTATTGGTTCTTCCAACTATGCCAGAAGACATTGGAAAGGTGTTGCACCTGCCTCCACTGGCGTTTGTACAGGTCACTTTCATTGAAATCGCCAGGGGGAGTGGATGGAACTCTGACCTTTTGGGTAAGGAGGGTAGCTGGTGTCAGGATTAGCGGAAAGCTTGGATCGGTGGATACTGGGACCAGCGGTTGTGAGTTGACAATGGCTGTAACTTCTGCCAAGAAAGTGGTTAAGACCTCATGGGTCAATTGACCTATGGCTAAGCCCCGCCCCCTCCACTCACTCGGACAACTGTCAACATTCGGTGACCCGGCGCTATGGCAGCTGTCACAGTAGGAGACATTTCACAGGAGGCAATTGATGATTTTTGGAGACAGAAAGATCACATATCATCTCGGAGTCACCAAAAGGGCCTGAATTATGCGTTGGAGGATTACATTAATAATTTTATTATTGAGAGGGTTGATGAAAAGCTTCAGCTCCAGGCAAAAATTTACAGGTCACAGTGTAAACGGGATAAACCGCATCTTGTTGTCATCACCATATCAGACAACAAGATAGAGGATCAGCATTGTTCATGCACTGCAGGGTAAGAAGTGTGATTTACTTTCAATTTATTCATTTATTATTACTTTCAATTTATTAATCTACTACTAAACTGCTACTATCTTATTTTTCATCTAAACCTAGCTTAAAGCTCCGTATTAGCATACCGGTATAGCTAGATTTTTCTTCAGCGTTTTATATATAGGCTTTGTTAAACATCTGTTAATATACACTAACACACTAAAAGTAACAAGTTCCATGTCATTGATCTGACATATGATTGGGATTGAATCCATAGGGAACCGGGTTACTGCTCCCATATCATCGGTTTAGTCCACTACGTTGACCGGCTGCGGGGGAGAGATCAGCTGTCCTGTACAAGTCAGGCCCAGCAGTGGCATCGGCCGAGAGGCAAGCTGATCACAAGCCAACCCATCACGTCTGTCATCGTAGCAAAAGCAAAGGCTAAGAGGAAGAAGAAGCCGGTCATCTGCTCCTATAAATCAAACAGGTACGGTAATCATAGGTTGATTTCATGTACAGTACACAGTGGTGGGCAAAGTACTTATTCTGCAGTTAAACAGTACTGTATGTGTGCTTTATTTTCATTCATTCATATTCTCTTCATGAACTCAGACAAACAGCATGTTTTCATCTTTGTGATTCTGCACTGTACAATATCCAAGTATGGCTGTAACATTGTGAGGTAAATATGAAGCTCATGTTTTGCAATACATTACCTAAAACAACCTTGCTGCCTTTTTTAGGAAAGAGTCAGGTGTGAGAGCAGAGGTATATGATGTCATAAAAAACATGACCGGGGCCCCAATAAGTTACCTGGTCAATCAGACAGCTGCTAGGGTGACAGTACAGGGAAAGGAACTTCCAATCGGATGTGGTTTGAGTTACCAGGTAAATAATACACTAACAGTCTGCACACTGCACAGTATCTGGATGAAAGATGGTTCAAATATTCATATTCATATCAACATAAGTAGACTATGACAGCTAACAGTTGATCAATTTATTTTTATTTATATAAAACATTTCTTATAATGATGTATGGGGGACCCCCAGAGGTCAAAACACTTACAGCTAATCACAGTAGATTATACAACTATTCCATTCACACAAAAACATCTTTACACATATATACACACATACAATAAAATTATTTTTGACATTTTAAATACCTTGCTCAACACAGGCCTATAATATATGAGGCTGGAAATTGGAGAGCATGCTCACAACATACCAAATTTGATTTATGTTGCCCAACCTAATGTTGGGTATTCTCCCCGATACAATTTTGAATTTCTTTATTTTGGCAATAGCTCTCTCCACGTGAACTCTGTGAGCAGCTATCTTTTTTGTTTTGTGTACATCAGCGGCGGACATCTGTTTGTTTGACTGAGCAAAAGGAGGGATATTTACTCTCAGTCCGATTTCTTCCAAGTCTTTCTCAATGAGAAATCCTTTGTCAACCATAACACCATCACCTTTGTTCAGGTAGTTATGAGACATGAGTGTTTTCAGCAACTCTAGGAATTTGCTTTTCTGAACAATTTCCTTGTCAGACAATGATCCAGTAAAAAGAGTTGATGTAAACATGATAGTGCCACGTGGATCACATGCAATCAGTGATTTCAGAGTGTTTGTCGACTTGTAATTTGAGAAACTTTGACTTTGCAGTACTAATGAACTTGGCCTCTCAATCTTTACTTCTGTGCAGTCAAGTATTGCTAGAGTTGTTCCAAAGTTGATCTTATATTTATCCGGCATTTGGGAGATGATGGTGTCTCTATGTGGCCATACAGGTAATTCGCCAAGTATGTCAAACCTGTAATCGACCCATGAGTTGAAAAGAGTGCCTGCGCTTCGTTCTGGTATTTGAAATCTGTAAGCCAGATCCTTTAAGTCAAAATTTTGGCGCAACTTCATGAGAACCAGCAAAAGTTGGTGACGTAGTGGCATTTTATTTATTTCTCCATCAACCCTCTTGTATGTTAATGGGACAAAGGTTTGTGGAACTGTATAAGTATTTGGCACAGAAAACACAGAGCACAAGTCGTTAAACTCATTGTAACTGAAGCCAGTGCAGTACCGGAAATAGTTTGAAATATTGCTGTGGTGCAGGAGTTCTGGTGTCAGTGTTGTTGTTAGAGTCTGATTTTTTTTTTAAATCTTCAATTTCAGCAAGCTTCTGAGCTAGCATAGTCCTTAACGTCAGCAGCTCTTGCGCCCCTTCCCCTGACGGCAGCTCCAGTGGCGGATGCTGGTGGTTCAGATGATCTGGCACTTCCTCTGGCTGCTGTTGCACGGGTGGTTGCTCATCCTCTAGCGGCACTGCAAATATAAATTTATGGTTTAAAATGAATGAAGGAAAACATAAAGATGTTCTGGTACAAGCCAAATGTCACAAACCAACCAACATATCAGTAAAATTATTCAAACTGAAGTGTACACACATAGAGCACATAATATTTGAAAAAAGTAAAACAAAGAAAACTCTATAGCCATGGAACATAAATGCTTTTAAAATTTGGAAGAGAAAATTGTGTTAGAAAAAAAAGGAAAAATTAATTATTTACTATGAATTGACTAAATAGCATACCTTAAGACCGCAGTACACCAGTGCCAATAACCACAACAGAGCACTCCCTCTCATATGTTATTATTAGTTATATTGTAATTTTTGCTGTTTCTGTATTTGCCATAACTTCAATTTCCTTTTCCTGTAGCTTCCAGTGTTAAACAAGCCGTCATCATCCCTGCCTGTATCCTGTTCCTGTGCCGACAACATCCCCAGGCCCCTCACCCCAGACATCTCTCTACCAACACCTACTGAACAAGTCAATCAGAGCTTCAATCTTGAAGAAGCAAGGAAAATTCAAGTGGCGACAAAGGCACAGGCTGCCTGTGAGAAATGGCACAAAGATCGTGAGGGAAGGCTGACAGCCTCTAACTTTGGAAAAATATTGAAAAGAAAAAAAGTTACAGAGGAATTCATCCAGTCGATGTACTACCCCAAACCCTTCACCTCAAAGGCAACGAGCTATGGCACTGCCAGTGAGCCAAAGGCAAAGGAGCTCTACCAAGAGAAATATCCATCTAGGCATGTACACGATGCTGGCCTAATGCTACAGCCAGAGCTGCCGTTTCTTGGTGCAACCCCGGATGCTATTATATGTGATGATGGGGAAACTGGACTGCTCGAAATTAAGTGCCCCTTTGGATCAAGAGACATGACCATAGAAGAAGCTGCCTCAACTATCAAAGACTTCTATGTCATCAACAATGGACAAGACATCAAAGTATCAAAAAGCCACAACTGCTACTATCAAATCCAAGGGCAGCTGCTTTTAAGTGGACTTAATTTCTGTGATTTTGTCCTTTACACAAGAGCAGATCTGTACATTGAGAGAGTTCACAAAGATGTCCTGTTCATCAATTCAATGATTGCAAAGCTTCATGAATTTCATGTAAATAACTTTTGTCCCAAGAAATAGATCTCACCTCCTCTCCTGTTTTTTCTGTCCTTCTTGGTCCTGGGAGCTGATTCACACCTGTAAATGAAAGAAAAATAACATCATTAGGGCTGCAAGAAACAATTATTTTCATATCAATGTGTTTTGATTATTTTATGGATTAATTGATATTAAGTGGATTCATAAATGTCATAAAATGTTTCTACAGGTTTCTCAAAACCCAATGTTTTCTGCTATTAAAGCTGCTGGGATTTTTTCAACAGTATGCAAATCCTTTTTCTGATTTTTGCCTTCAGCTTGATATTATGTCATCAATGATCAAGTGTGACTTGAACCTGCGTGTGTTCATGTATGTGTGCACCCAACACGAGTTTGAGGTACCTCTTTTTTGGAGATGGACGACACCTCTGTCCTACAGTAGATCCAGTCCTTGTAGCTTGGTGAGGATGGGGAAACTCAGTGCTGGGCCCTCCATTGACAAAATGCTTAAACAAAAAATATAGGATTTTTTTTGGAGTTATTACCCACATTAAATCAGCATAAATCAATGACCTTTTGAGCATCCTGACCTCTTGTCTATTGACACTGTATGTAAATAGTTAGAATATTTAGTTATATTGAAGAGGTGAAAAGGTTACATATTTTGCAAAAATATATATACAGTATATCACAAAATTCCCCAGTTGTTTTGGTAGAAAGTTGTCATGATCAAATGAAATATGTACAGGTCTAAGTTGCATACGTTTCCAGGACAAGTACCTTTCCGTTAGTTTGGTAACGTTACTACAGTATTTACATGAATCATTCAGCACAACATTGCTAACATTTGTTATCTCGGTTACAGATACGTTGATGAAGCTAAGCTCCAAAAGTTAACGTGTTAGTACAACTAGAGCCCTTTGGACAACAGCTAACAATGATGTACGATTGCCAAAGTACAAAAACTAGCACATAACTCCCAGCAAACACGGTGACATGATGTAAGTTACAACGCAGCTAGAAGCTAACGTTAGCTAACGTTAGCCTAACGTTAGAAAGGGTTAGGCTAACGTTAGAGATGTAAAGATAACTTTAACATCTCTAACATCTAAACATCTCTAGCAGAGTGACAATATGTTACGTTGTTGACTTACCTTAGAACATATGTAGACATCCTTGTTAATCTTATCCACGTTTAGTTGGTGTTGTGGTCTACCGCACAACTTTATCCAGAGCAGACACTTCTCTCGGTTGAGATGTGGCTTGGGAAAGGGTAAAAAAAACACCCCGTCGCCCAGCCTCTCGGGATACCTAGTGTCAGAGTTGCATGTACCCCATGAACACCGTTTGACCATTTTAAACTTAAAATGTCAAGAAAAAACACATAAAAACGAACGAAAACTGACTAACTGCAATGCATTTCAATGGACGTGGAAGCAGAGAATGTCCGAGTGTATGGGCTAGCTATGCGCACTGTGATTGGCTCATCGCGTTTGGGGGCGTGGCTTAGCCATAGGTCAATTGCTTGAGTGTAATGCCTGCAAGCATCGAGTCAAGTATACGCCTTGTCACGCCAATCATGCGTTCCCAACTGCCTCCCATGTGTGAGGTGGGTTGAACACCCAAGTGCATTCTTTGTCACTCAAGAACTTCTGAATGGCCTCATTGTTGCAGTGTCTTGAGTCAATACCGAGCTCTTTGCACGCTCCCAAGAAATTGGTCCCACAGTCGGACCTCAACTGTCAAACACGTGTACTCTCATGCGGTACTCCACTATGGGTTACTCCATGTTGTTGTTTCGGTGCCAGCGGAAGCACAGGAAGTTCCTATCTTCTCGTACTAATAAACAATGGAACATCTGCTTGATATCAGCAGTGACTGCCACTCGCTCCTTGCGGAACCGCATTAGCACGCCAAGCAAGGTATTGGTGAGATTAGGGCCTGTAAGAAGAACATCATTCAGAGACAGTGGTGACGTGCGCTGGAGTCAAAGACCACCCTTATCTGGTCTGGCTTATGAGGGTGATAAACCCCAAAGAAGGGTGGGTACCAGCACTCCTCTTGTTCATCCAGCGGCGGTGCTGGTTCTGCATGTTGTAGCGAACAACTGGCTGATCCACAGGAGAAGAGCAGAGTCAGGCTAAATGGAATGCTTTGATCCCTTCCAAGGGGGTCGTACAGACAATCAAAATACCTCTTTAAAGTAATAAGTAATGTGATCTGTAATATTGTTTATTTTGTCATTACATTTATTTGATGTCTGTGTTACTTCTGTGATTTTATGTTGACAGAACAATGCTAAAAGACTATGATTGTTGGTGAATGTAAATAGTGTTAAAGTCCAGCAGGAAGTTAGAAAGACATGATATTAGTAAAGGCTGTTAACTCTATTATTTAAGATCATTATAATCTTATTTGTTAAGACCAGAAAGCCATCAATAACCATTTCCCAAATAGCATGCATGTTTCAATTGATTGTGGGACTGTAACCTAAGAACATTTACAATGTTATGTCGATTCATGTCTGTTATTCCTGTATTAGGGTGAAGGATGCATTTTATTCACCTCGTACTGATGTGACAGCAGTGATGAGACATTAAGGAATTAGGCCCTAGTATTTCAATTAAAAAATTTAAGACGCAATCCTCCCTAACTATTCTCAAATGGGAGGAGAGAAGACACTCACACACCAAAAGGTGGGCGTATCTCCTCCCTCCCCTGGGAACAAAACCCGCGAGCATTCAAACATCATCCTCTTCTCTTGTTTGCGCTTGTTCCCTCTTGTTGCGTTTCTTTTTCCCTCTGTTAGTTTCTTTCAGTTTTCTTTAGTATCTCGCAGCTTTAAAGCATTTTCCTCTATTGTGCATTTATCCTTTATTTTTTATTACAAGTCAATCAGTCGTACTTCAGTTAACTTTACTACCCTTTTTGCTATCCTCGTTTAGTGTTTTTATAATTTTTATTGATTTTTCTTAAAGCCAATGTGCATCCATCCTACTATCTTTCTAACTTCGATCTTGCTGGCCAGCCTTAATCGAAGCTTAGTAGACGGTAACTGAGAGTCAGCCACCGCCTCTTCACCGCCTGAATACCCGCTCCAGAAGAAGCAGCGTCAGAACGGGCACGCCCGAGAGCCAGCCGTACTGAGAACAGGACGACAGACCCCGGAGGACACCGCTGACGAAGGCCAGAGAGACTGACCTCCCGCTGGGCTTCGTTAAACGCGACTCCTTCCATTGCTGGCGATCCGAAATCTTCTGCAAAGTAGGGTGACAATCACATCTCATAACAGGCTGGTGATAAGCTGTAGCTGACCCCTCCAATTCAACTGCCTCATAATTTTAATATCGACAGAATAGCTTTAAATAGTATTCAGGAGTTTAGACCACTCATTCCTCACTGCTGTATCATGAGTAGGGTCTGCTATTAACCTTCTTTGTGAATATTTAACCTCCCCAGTTTGACGTTATATTAATTGTTGCTTAATTCATGTGTTTAAATAAATAGCCTGTTAGTATCATTGACAAACTGTGTGCGTGTGCAAGTTATTTCTGGTGTGAATACATTTTCAGTTCCCTGACGCCTAGAGTTCATGAGCCTAAAGATATTTGACTGATTCAGTAAATTTACCTTAATCAAATCTACTAAATTGAGTTATGGTATTTAATTAATTATAATTAAATAATCATAACTTCCGGATCTTGTGTCCGGTGATGCCCCTGATAGTGAGTGTTTATTCAAATTCCACAACAATGTCTATTGTCGAATATGTTTTGCAAAGTCCACAAACTGTTTTCTCATTTCAGGTCGCTTCTTCAACGTGTGACAAACTGAGACAAGACGTTGGATGGCTTGCCGTTTGTTGTTGGGAAGGCATGGTCTCGGCGAGCGGAATGGCAGTGGAGCCACCCAACTGTTTGTGTCTTCTTGGTAGACTTCTTTCTCCATTATCTGCAGGAAGGCTTGCTCTTCGATTGAATAAGCAGGTTTTTCATCTGCGCTTGTGTGTTGAAAGACCGTTTCTCCCATGGCGTCGACCTCCTCTAGCCCGATTCTTTGCCCAAAAATGGGGAAGTTAGTCTTGTAATGACCTTGACAGCTAAAGTTTTCTTTTGCCTGAATGCTGTTTTGGCATGGGTAGAGGTAGCTTGGTCAACCGTTGTCCAAGATGTTCGTCTTGAGAACATTTACATGACCAGGTTTGTGTGCCCCATCAAGAGAAAATGTCACCCACAATAACCCATCCCAGAGGTAACCTCTGTGCGAATGGAGCATTTGGAGTACCATTCCGCTGATCAAGTGCCTTGTGGGCCTGAATGAAGTCCCTCCCTAGTAACAGCAGGATGTCTGCCTGGGGGTCAAGTGCTGGAATCTCCGCTGCAATATCTCTGAGGTGAGAATGGTAGAGAGCCAGCCTCCGGGGTTGGGATTTCATTTCGATTGTCAGGGAGCATGTCACATTCGATTAGTGTGGACAAAGGTAGACTGCATCGGCCGTCAGGTGATTCCACCATAAAATGGCTTGCTCTTCTTCCAGTCACCTCCAAAACTCCTGCACAAGTCTTAAGAATATATGGAGAAGAGCTTTTGGTGATGGCAAAGGTATCAAAAAATGAAGATCTGGCCAGAGACTTGTTGCTTTGATCATCTAGAATTATGTAGGCTCTCGATTTCTTTTCATGATGACCTTGTGGGTAAACATAAACAAAGCAAATCTTGGCGCACGACCGTCCACCAGTCTCATCTCCACACACCTGAGTGCATATGGAGGTGGCAGTGGGCGAAGCTGACTCTCCCTCCCCGCCATGATCAGTGATGGGGTCTGCAACAGTGTGAATTTTCCATGGTGCAGGACCGGCATGGAGAGCGGTGATGTGTGAGTCCCTACCACATTTCGCACAGTGAATTTCCACCTTACAGTTCTTAGCCTGATGGCTGGAAGAAGCACAGCAACGGAAACATATCTGATTCTGTTTCAGGTAAGCCTTTCGTTCTTCCAGAGACTTCTCTCGGAATGCTCTGCATTTTCTGAGTGCATGAGGTTTTTTGTGGATGGGACACTCTTTGTTCGGGTCCTAGACTCTTTTTTCTGTACTTTGCTTTCGTTCCCAATTGACCACTTCCGTTCTGTTGACGGAGATAGGCATTCTTGTTCTGTCGCGTCTCCCCAGATAATTGTCCACCTTGGAGATTGCGGTTTGTGGAGCAGAAGACCTAAAGCTGGGGTCGTTTCTCATACTGGCTTCATCTCTAATGAAGGCAGTAAAAACAGAAAAAGGAGGGAATGACACAAAATGGTCATGTTTGTACCTCGTTCCACATGTCATCCATTTCTCCTGCAGCCCAAACGGAAGCTTGTCAACTATAGGATGAATTCCACGTGCGGTATCAAGGTAGAGTAGTCCTGGTATTTGTCCTTCGCTCTTGGCAGAGTCTATTTCCAAAAGAAGGTCCCCCAGGTCACGTAGTAGATGGGGGTCCTTATTTGTGATCCTGGGGAAGCGTTCTAGCTTATCAAACAGAGCCCTTTCCAAGGCTTCGGGAGAGCCATAACACTGTTGCAGCCTGTCCCACACTTTGGCGAGTCCAAAAGATGGATTGTTGATGTGCACTGCTCTGAGACGTTTTGCATCTACCCGGATTACAGCGTTGAGGTCTCCAAAAAAAGAGCGGCATACTCCACGGTTAAATCACAGCTGAGAAACGCCGGACTCGGATATAGGATGCTATAGAATGGACAGAAACATTTTATTCTCTCACCCGAAGAAGTTTCCTCCTTTCTTCAAAACAACCGAGCAGGCACATCTCCCACGACGTCATAAAATAATGACTGGGTAACAGCTACTCAGGCGCAGTCACGCTGAAAGGTATTTACTAAGAGTTGTTCTGCCCCTTGTTTATTTATGGTTAAGACATGCATAGTCTGATCTGATAAACACTTTATGAGTGAAATTAAACTCGGGACACGGCTTTGTCACGGACCTTCGTAAAACCTTTGTTGTTAATATACATGTGGCTGTCCCCGTTTATATGATAGACGCACTCTATGTCACACAAAGACGCACATAAGCATGGCATGCCGAAATACACGCGCAAGTGTTTGATGTCCTGCATGCATTATGTCTCTGTTAATGCCACCGTTTTGTTTTCTGTATACATGCATACATATACATAAATGTATACATCTGTTTATGTCTATTATTGTCGCTGTTCTAGTTGCTAATGCCAGCCCCACAGTGTTTTTGCATGGAGTTTTATACTGAAATCTGTATTTCTTTTTTTTTTTTGAAAAACAGAGTTCTAGTGCAAGTTAGGTGTTCTTCAAGCTGTTAGTTAAGAGCACTGTTCTTACCCCCTGTCCCCACTCAGATGCCTTTTTTTTCTATTTTTTTATGTTATATAATGTTGTTGTTTTACCCCCACAGTGTGTTTAGACCCACTGCTCATAGAAAAGACTAGGCTGTCCAACGATTAAAAAAATTAACTGGATTTATCACATTACAACCCTGTGATTAAACCTGATTAAAATACTAGGCTAAATTTATTCTTTCATCCTCTTCATTTTCCTTTTTTTCCCACCCAAAATCATAGCGATACCGTTCAAAAAGCTCCTAGTCTGCCGCTAGCATACGAGCATGACCGCTACTGAACTGGCTTGGCCATTTTTACTAGTTCAGACTGACCATTCAACATGAGGAGACAGACACACACTAATTTTAATCATGTGTTAATTAATGTATTCATAAAGAGAATAATAGCCAATTTGTTGTATTAACACAACTGGAAAAAATTCAGTTTTGCAATCTGATCCAAATTACTTACAACTCATAAACTGGTGGCTTGCATGTATTTGCTGCATCTCCTTCGTCGTCCGTCATCTCTCCCCCCATTTCAAATGGAGACGCTAAAACTTCTTTGAACACTGGATGGAGGCGTGCGCACAGTGCACCTCATCACGTGATTGGAAGTATGACGTAGATTATTAACGGGAAGAACCTTTCTAGACTACAGAACAAAGGAAACCAAATTAAGGTTTGCACTATCCCCAAAAAAACGTGACAAATTTTGTCCCGGGAGAGATTTATATTTTCCTGGGACAGCTGATGAAAAAAGAGAACAATCCTGGAAAAACAGGATGGGTAGCAACTTCAATCTTTGGTGACATCAGATAAATGAACCATGAACTGCACCTATGAGCGCTCTTGTCCTCCAGCATCAGTCTTCTGTCTTGCAGATTGCAGCAGCATATTTAGCGTAAACTGCAATGCAATGTGGCTGCAATGTGAATCTCCCACTGCTCTCGATCCTGTCTCCTTGACGCACAGCTCAGGTCATGTTCCTCTGGGACAATTCTCATTCCTGTTGCTTATTCAATTAGTCTTACTGCATTATCATTTTATATATCTGGAGCATTAGCTTCCTGACCACAGGGGAACAGGCAATCCCCCTCTGTGGCTCATGGTAGTCTGAGTCATACAGGAATAATAATCAATCACTGAGTGCCCTGCCACAATGAGCAATGGTCCTGAATCCAGATAAGACAGCCTCACATTACACTGCTGCACGCACTCTACATTTCAGTCTCGTGGCCTTTCTGAGGAGACTGGCAGTAAATTTTGGAGCTCTTCCTCTCCACACCAGCCAATCAATGTTTGATAAATGAAGTTCCTGATTTCTTCATATATTTACTGAGCTAAATGTCGTTGAGGTAAACACAGAACAATCTTTTTTTCCTAAATGTAACAGCCAGTGCAGCCATGTATATTGCTACTCATTATCCACTGCAATACACGGCAGTCCAGAATGTCATCATCCTTTCAGCACTCTGTCGCTTCTTCAATTTCAGTGCTCATTTGAAGGTGGTGTGGTAGCCTCACAATGCTGGCAAACACATCTGAATGCCAGTCATTTCCCCCTTAGCCAAGCTGTATGAATTCAATCTTTTTTATTTGTCTCTTGTTCCCATAGGGCACCAGGGATCCAAAAGTAATCACGAGAACCACATTTCCCATCCACTGCTCAGTTCTGACTTCTACGACTACAGCTGTGTAGAAAAAAGGATGTGCTGTTATCACATGAGTGTACATAATACCACAGATTAGTGATGGTCAAAGATCAAAGATCACCAAAAGGTGACAGTATTCCATTATAAACATGATTTATCAAAGCTTGAAAGTTTGTGAACCCTTAAATTTGACCTAAGAAAAAAAAGCAGATTTTCTCACAAGTCCTAAAACTAGATAAACTCTAAATTACAAAAATGATCAAATCTTGCATATTTGTGTGAGTAAAGCATGCAAACCCTGGTTTTCAGTAACTGGTGTGGCCTCCTTTTGCTCAAGGGAGTAGGTTCTTATGTAGGCATGCAGGGTTTGCTCATGATCTCATCTGTCCACAGAACATTTGTCTATAGTCTTCTGGTTTATCCATGTGGTCTTGAGCAAACCTGCCTGTGGACAGCAATCTGCTTTTGAAGAGTTACCTTTTACTTGCAACTCTGCCATGCCCACCACTCATATGCAATGTTCTCCTGATGGTGAACTCATGAACACTGACATGAGCCTCTAGTTTCCCTTAGTTTCCTAGACATTACCCCGGGATCCCTTATGACCTACTGTACTATAACATGCCTTCCTGGTGTTGAATGTCCTCTATTTGTACATGATATGTCAACTGGTGGAGTCCAAACCAGAAATGGTTTTGTTATCCTTTCCAGCCTGATGAGTATCAATAATTCTTCTTTTAATATCTGCAAAAAATCTAAAATTTCAAGCATCACTGTGCTGTCACATAATTGGAGTCCAGAAATGAAAAAGATTAGGATTGAAAATAAATGAAAAAGATTAAAAATGAAACAAACTTTTGATATTTTATTATGAAAAGGGAATTTGAACACAGATTTATTCAGATATTGACAAGTCAAGGATTATTTTATGTAAAGGTAATAAAACTGATCACTGGTTGGAACAAACACAAAATCAAGAATCACTTCAATACTGTCCCAAGGTTAATAAAGGATGAAGATAATGAAGATAACAGTTGGCTATGCATCAAAGTAAAATAGGAATCTGAATTAAAAAGAGAAACATCAGGGCAGGGTTGGAATTATCTGTGTTACACACAACACGCATCTATAGATAGGCTTCACAAAGTAGATTTCACAATTTCAACAATTTTTGCAAGGATAAATAAACATGGTAAATTAATATATCCACATATACTGTACAATATCCATTTATCTTCTTTGAACTTCATAATGTTGGTGTTCATTGTTTTGGCAGCAGTTAATCTGACCATGGGCAATCTAATGAAATTTAATGCAGTATTGTTTTGAGGTTTTATAGATACATGTATTTACATACAGAATGTCATATAACATATTTATTAAATCATGGACACAAATTATTAATTATAGAGCAGGAATGTGTAGTCTGCTTCTGACTATGTGACTTTGAATGCAAAATTCCTAAAAAAACAAAAAATGTAAACTCTGAAAAAGAAATATGTTATTGACAATGACATCAAGGTGAAATATCAACAGGTTTTCTATAGACGTGTTCTGTCTCAGCCAGCAGAGGACATACCTGTCCTTTCCTTCTTGGTGTGATGATTCAACAGCCACAATGTAGGAGCAGGACTTAGCACAGCATGGAAGAAATGAATCAAATTGATGAGGGAGCTAGCTAGTGTAGCAGCTATAGGGGCCAGACGACTCCTGCTACAGCTTCATGCCAAATGTGCAGCATTGCCTCTGATTGGTAAACAGAGACAGGCAGAGGGCTGAGTGGTACATGATGGATGCCTTTTTGCTGTGTCCTTGGGAAGGGTCGTCACCCTCAGCCAAAAGCCAGCCTCTCCATCACCACAGTGACAGAGGGCCTGGGAGGCTGAGACAACGCTCACTTCAGAGCAATAAAAGTAAACTGGGGGTGACATGGAACAAGAGGCTCTGACACAGAGGCACAAACATGCTGCACAGGTTATTAAGTCAAGCTCCTCTGATGGATGGCTAGATTTCATTGTGGTCTGTCCCTGATGTGCAGCAATTGAAACATACGGAGGAGAAAGTGCAGAGTGGTGGTGTGTGTTTGTGTGTGTGTGTGTGTGTGTGTGTGTGTGCGTGCGTGCGCGTGTATCTGCTATCAATATCTGATAACTGCTCATCAGGATGACTTCATTGTCCTCTGTTATTTAATAATGGCATATCTCATCTTATCATGTGGTGGCTGTTATAGCTGTTACATAACATATTATTTTCAAATGGCTGCAAATTTCCATAATGGCCTATCATTTATCATTGATGAAGGTGACTCACAACAAGCATTGAATAAGCTTCCCCCAGTAACAGAAGCTGTATCTTTTATAGCACAAGACAAATAGCATGGAGATAAGAGTGTGTCTGTGCATGTAATGTATGTGTGTGTGTGTGTGTGCTGAGGGAGGAGGATGGACAAATAATAATACAAAAAAAACATAGCCCAAATGCAAAACCAAATTTGAATGTTCAAGTCAGAAGTTGTCTACGTCAAAACTGGAATAAAGTTAGACAAAATCTGTCAAACACAATCAGTCACCCACTTCACTCAGATTCAGATTCAGATCATTTATTGTACCCTTAGGTCAATTTTTTCACTCAGGGATTGGCCAGGTGTACAAAAACTATGAAAGTAGGAGGGGTTTAAATCAATCAATCAATCTTTATTTGTATAGCGCCAAATCACAACAGAGTTATCTCAAGGCACTTTACACATAGAGCAGGTTCTAAACCAAACTCTTCAGGTTTTAACTTTAAAGAGACCCAAAATTCCCACATGAGCAACAGTGGCGAGAAAAAACTCCCTTTTAACAGGAAAGAACCTCAGAACCAGACTCAGAGTGGGAGAACATCTGCCTCGACCGGTTGGGGTTGAGAAATGCTCTTTCTCATGCTCTTTTTTCTTTTTCCACTTCTGTAATTTGTCATGATCAACACTGCAACATCATGAATGCCTGAGGAGGGACTGATGATAGGTCATTGTCTTAAAGTTCATGATTCATCATTAAACCCACTAGACCTAATATCCAGTTGTGATATATCACAACTGGATATTAGGTCTAGTGGGTTTAATAACCTATAAGCCATAAGGATGTAGCAACTAATGACAGGCCACAACATAACTGAACTCCAGTGGTTTGTGCTGTGTGACTGGGGGTCAGCCCACTCTGATTCTCTACTCCAGTCACCTACAGTACATGTAGGTGGCGGGGCACTGGGGTGGTGCAATACCATTGGTCCGAAGACCCTCCAGTTCAATTAAAAAAAACTGTACTTATACAACGCATTTCTAGTCTTTTTGACCTCTCAAACAGGAGCTACCACACAGTGTGCTAACCTGCTCATCAGGAGGAAACTAACATTCACACGCACAGTCACACCATCAATTTGGTGTTAATTATCTGGACCGGAGGGGCAGGGAATCGAACCGCCGATCCTCCGATTAGTGGATGACCTGCTCTGCCTTCCTGAGCCACAGCCCTCAGTCCACTAGCATTATGTAGCATTGTTACAAGTGATCATTTTAATCCCAACCATAATCTTGTCATGACCCTTATCAAGGGGTTTTTGTGCCTAACCTAACCAGACCTTCACAAGGTTGATTCACATCACACAACACACATCTGTTATAAAAATGTGTAAACTGCATGCTTAAGGCAGACAGTAATTATCTAAAAAACATCACCTTTCTTTACTTGACATGGAAATAAAATGAATAACAAATAATTGACTGAGTTAATGACTGACTGAGTTAATGACTGTTAATGTATAGAGCTAAATCGAGGTCATATGTTTTATTCATTCCAAAAAGAGGTTTGAAAATGAAAGTCCAAGTTTTGATATTGAAATTTGATAAAACAATGTATTTAAAAAAACGAAATTAATTCTTTTATTTTTACTAAATTATTCATTTTCATCCTAATCTTTTTTCTTTTTACAGTTGAAATCTCATTTTTTGGGTTTAAAATCTTTTTTTCAGTTTCAGACTTTTGGCCTTGATATTGCTTTGGGGGCGTGGTATGTAGGGATGTGCAAGCAGCCATGGGAAATAAAACGATCATAATCATTATTGTGCTATACTGGTGCTCCTTCAGTGTTAAGATCTGTCAATGGAAACAAACCCGGCTTCTCCTCTAACTTCCTGTGGCTGTTATTATGGAACTATTATGACTCAGTTTAAGTTACTAAGTAACTAAGTAAGTAAGTGTGTTTACAGGCTATATCAGAGATCACATTCAATGATTTAACCCTGGTAGACACATGTGGTGGTGAACAACTGCATTACCTCGCAATGACAAATGTTGTTGGAACCAATATTGGGTTTTTCATCTTGGTGAAATAATGTAGGTATTTGCACTACAGTCCAGTAAGGGCCAACAACATGGTAATGTGTTGCCTCTCTAATCCACACACCAAGAGAGTTGACTTCCAACAGGAGGTACAGGTAGAGGAGTACCAGGTAATAACCGGCTCATGAAACGTCAGTCTTAAATCCACAAAATTCTGAATGTAAAGTAGTCAGTAAGCTTGCTTTTATATTTAACTCTATGTAATTAGAGAGCATATTTCTTTGTGGAACTTTGATGACTGGCTGTTTGAATTTGTAAGTCATTAATCAAGAGGCCCTTCTATATCTTTGCCCTATTGCACCATGAAGCATCACAGCTAAATTTTATGAATTTAGCTGTGATGCTTTCATCGTTGTGAAATAGTTGGTGTTGGCGACATTTATACAGTGGCTATCATTAATTGAAATATAATTAATGGCAAAAAGCGTGGCTCGTTTTGTTTGTGTAAAATGCACAAGAAACACAAAACTACCTGAATACTGTAGTATGTGTTTGTCTAAATCTGATAAACTCTTTCTGAAGAGTACAGATACAGCATCTTAAAGTACTAGAAATGTGCTGCTGAACAGAAAATGGCAGAAACGTCCATGAGGCTGAGGAACAGAGAGTCAGTTAAAAAGTAAAAGAGTGATGACTATTTCAGGAGTTAATCATCTATGACAGTTTGAGTGTAGCTTTTCTCAGATTGAGTCTTAATGAGCCATCTTAAATTCCTTTTTCAATGACAGAAAAGTTCAAGTTAGAAAGAAATACATTTTCATGGTTAAGTTGAAGTTAAGTTGATAAGTTAAGATCAAATATAAGTATGCATATATGAGGCATGTAAGAATGTGATCAGATGGTTGACGTGCTTTGAGATATCAATGTATGCTTTGTTTTTTCTTTGCCCTATGTTTGATTGTCTTTCCAGTGTTTTACATGTTTACCAGCCACATCTGCCTTTTCTGACCTCTGCTTCTGAAACTAGTGTTTGTAGCAGTCATGTTTTTCTACAGATGTATTTGCAATGAGTCAACATCTTTTCTGCACTGCTCCAACAGTCCTTAGAGAAATGGGGGTGTGGTAGTATGCTAATTGCCGATAGTAGCATTGCACCTGTCAATTTACATATGCACAGTGGTAGGAACAAAATTGGCTGGTGGGCATGTGTCATGAATTGGACAGTAATTTTGCATGCGCCCTTATTTTGTGCACAAGCTAAGAACATTTCTGCACACATATTACTGAATGAGGCCCATTGTGCTTGCATAAGAGAGAACTAAAAAGGACCATAAACAAAGCAAACCCTAAAACGGAACCTTGAGGTACTCCACAAGTGATGGGGAGGAGAGGCTTCCAATCTTAACACAGAAAGTCTTGTCTATTAAGTAAAGAGCAAACCACTGGAGCACATTGACCTGAAGCCAGCCTGGTCCTTGAGACAGTTTAACAGAATGTAATGATCACCAAAATGTCACCATGCGAAGGTCTAAAAGAAATAAAAAGGCACATTTACCACAGTCTAAAGATAGCAGTAAGTCATTTCACATTCTGTGCTGTGACAAACCTGACATTTCTTCAGTACTTTGGACAAGAATGGGAGCTTGGAGAAAGGAAGGAAATGATTTAGTTAGATTTGTGCTATTTTGCATTGTTTCTCATATTTTCATTTCAGACTTTGGTACGATTTGGTTTCACATATGCATATATTCTAAACAAACCAAAATATGTAATGACTACTCCTCATAGGTCACTTTAGTATTTATCTTCTTGGTTTTCCTGTTTTGTTAACAACCTGCACAGACAAGAAATCACTGGACACAGTCTAGTTCTGCTGCAAGCTAAATTTCAGACGGAACATATATATATATATAATATATTATATAAGGGCTGTCAGCGTTAACATGTTAATCGCGATGTAAGGGCATAACCTGTTATTTTATGTATTTTTTAATCACATTAATCGTTCTTCACTGACTCACTCACTTTCACAGATTACAGTTATAATGGACCTCTGTTAACTGTGCACAGTGCTCAGTATGTGTTCATATGTCAGGAGTCTCACTGCTGCTGTCATATTCCTGCACTGTCTGCACACATTGTTGAGACTTTCTTTGTCGGAGGATTTTGATATGAGCAGTCAGCCAGGACGACACGAAGCGCACTTACCAAAAAAAAAAAAAGATTGGTTTTCTATCACTTCTTTGCATGTCATGTCTTCTTTTTATAAAGTCACAGAGGTTGAAACAAGTAACAGGCATGTTTTGACAATGTAAGGAGTAGAAAGTACAGATATTTGTTTTCAAAGGTAGGGAGTAAAAGTAAAAAGTCATCAGAAAATAAATACTCAAGTAAAGTACAGATACCTGGAAAATCTACTTCAGTACAATAACGAAGTACATACTTAGACTGCAGGTGATCACTCACAGGGCTGGTACTGTAGCAGCAACAGGGCTGTGGACTGAATTAACAATTTATTAATAAGATGGATTGGATAACACCTACTCCATCTGCTAATGCTACTCTTACTACAACAATACTCCTACTACTGCTACTCACTCACTCACTGAACCTATCAGCAGAAGTCCATGTGCAGCTCAAAATGTGTGACCGAACAGACTAAACCCATAGCAAGCACGCCAACTGCACATGCTAGACAAGAAAACAGGAATACCTGTCTTGTCTACTTTCAGTAACATACAGGAACGCCTCTGGTGCATTCACACTTAAAACAGCCCTTTGTAATTACAATACAAGGAGGTGTGCTGGTGTTACTGTGTTTAAAGGCTTAATACAAAAACACTACACAGCGGTTTGTAATACACTCAGAGGTGATTTTAGAACTCTGAAAAATGATCACTCTTCAATATGATACCATGTTTACTGTTATATGTGGAACATGTCTGTGTGTGTGTGTGTGTGTGTGTGTGTGTGTGTGTGTGTGTGTGTGTGTCTACATACAGTGTATAGTTCTTACCCTTCTTGACCTCCACAAAAACAGTTTTTCTTCAGCAGCGGGTGTCTCATAAATTAATGGGGAGTTATTGTACTAACCCCAAAGAAACTGCAAATCAAAATCAGCATTCATTGAGTCAAGCTGTCTATTAGATTGAGACAAGCCATTTCTATATTGCGATTGACAAATTGGAAAACAAAGGTTATTGCAGTCTGAAGAGACGAACGGGGCAGGAATACAAAGCTGCACCTTTATGTGTATATATAGATGGAGATGGTCTGAGTGCCTGTGTGTGTGTGTGTGTGTGTGTGTGCGTGTGCATGTGCGTGTGTGATAACAGAGTGGGGGTTTATCTCAAACCATACGATGGATGTCAGGGCCAGTGATTTCAATCTGGTAATTTCACACTCAGATGGACACTCAATATGCTAGAACACAGAGTGAATCCTCTCTATATTTGCCTTAACCTCTGTGGCTGCTCTCTGCTGCTGCTTATAATGCCCTTGTTTCCCCCCGTGCCTTCAAAAACATTTCACTGCAGTGGATTAGGCTTTCATTTTTTGTATCTGACTTTATCCCTGAAGTTTAAATAAACTACCTGACATAGTTCCACAAAGGCACTGCTGTGAAACTATCAGTTGAGTAGAGAAAGAGTTTGAAGTGACAGTCACTTTTACTGCACGTTGAAATACGATGTTACAAAGTCTTCCTCTTTCTGTCCTGAGTAAACGTGCTGATATTTGTAAAAAACGTTTTTTCATTTGGTCCTGGCTGAATTGTGTGGCAGAGACCCAAACAGAGAAGTCAGTCACATCCTGTTTCAGGTGACAGCAGAGAACTGCATTTTCAATGTTCATGGGGCCCAGAAGATGAATACTAATGTTTAACCTTCGTGTCGTTCTCCCGGGTCAAATTGACCCCGTCTGTTTTGACTGTTCCTTCTCTCCTTCCTTCCCTCCCTCCTTCACTCAAAAAAAGGAAATGTCACTGTTGTTGGCTTTAAAACATAGTATTATATTTGATTTACTCAAAAACCACGAGTTTTTATGTCAACTTAAGTTGGTTGTGTTAGTTGAAAGCAAAAATATGCAATGTCAGGTTTACGTGGCTGTGTTTGTTAACCCTACGCAAAGAAATCATGTACCTGTTACTATGTAAAACCAAAAGTAGCTAGTTTGGCCCTCTGAGGACACCACTCATCTCATTACCTCCGCCATTTTCCTTTTCGCGGCACATGAGAAGTTCTCTGAGCACATGGAGAAACACACCGAGCATCCTCGAAATAGAGGTAAGTAAACACATTTTTTGCCATTGTTTCAAAATGCAAGTAGTGTTAACTCAGTTAGCACGGCCCTACAGTCGAACGCGAGCAGCCTGCTTATTAACTTTTTCACTGTCAAAGAGTTTTTATCTCGTCTTTGCGTTTTTTTATTGCAAGGCCATGCTGAATGTATTGCCCTACTCCTCTTGCCCTAAGTGCAGAAAAACACATTTGGATTAAAAATATAGCGTATTTTATTTCTCCCCCCTCATGGAGCGGTGCGGGCGTGGGGGCTGCTCCGTCACACTGCAGCCACAGGTGAGAGGGGAGAGGCGGCGGCGGGGCTCATGGCGGCTCGTTGAAGCTCGGTGACACAAAGCACAGACGTTAGTAACAACAACCCCGTTGACCGCTCGTTGTTAGTCGTCAAGAGTGTTTGAAAAGTCGCCAGATTTTGCGAGAAATCTCTCAGATAGCAGTTTGAAAATCCCGCGCCGTCTGTCTGTCGAACTGATCCGCGCACACACACACACACACACACGCACAGGCAGGCACGCACACACACTAAAAGAAAGGAAAGAAAAAGTTGTAACTCGGAGAAAGGAAAGAACTGTGTGTCAGTTGCTAAATGTTTTGTCTTTTGTCATCAAAAGTCAGTTGTCGGTGTTGATTTTGTTGTTGTTGTTTACAAGAGAACAACTGTACAGATGTTTAGGTGTCACCCTTACTACTACTACAATAATAAAAACATTAATGCAGGCGTATTAGTATAGGCTACCACACACACACACACTTTCAAAATCGTTTTATTTTTTATTTTTTACTGCAAAAATTCTTCATCAATGTACTTTTTGGGGGGATTTCTGTGGTTTGGGATTTTCTGGAGATTTGGGGTTATACAGGGTGCTCCTGGATCCTCAACTGGGTCTATATGGCTTACGAGTGATTGAACAAAATAAATTAATAAATTAATTACAAGTTATATTTTTACTGAAGGGGTAGTGGTTTGCCAAATGAGGGGAAGCCTGGTAGGAAATTGAAGGATCTGTTGCATAGGACTGCCTTTAATGTTTTGATTCTTATCTCACTTTCTTTTTTTCAACAGATATGAATGTGGGCTTGTAAAGACTGTGGTACAACTGCATCAACAAGAGTCCATCTTCTAAAACATTACAGGTTAGCTCATGGCAATTTTGGCCGCAGGCACCCATACCCATGCCCTTACTTTGATTGCCCGTGTGTATTCAAAACTTGGAATGCTCTTCATAGTCATTTAAGCAGGTCACATATTAATCAAAGTGTTGAAAACTGTGTTACTTCAGCTACATTTAACTGTCAGTTGTGTACAAGCACTTACATAGGATCAGCACAAGAGTATTTTTGTCACATCAATAACCATCTCAAGAACCATGAAACAGTGAATTGTATGTTTCAGGGCTGCTCTTTCCAGACAAATATTTATGGTACTTTCAAGTCCCACAGAAATAGAAAGTACACTCCATATTCTCTTAAAGATTTTAAAGTAGGTATTGTAAACACTAGTGAAGCAGAAAATTTAGCAGATGGTGACACTGATAATTCAGCTCATAGTGGTGAGTGTGATGTTGATTCTGATAGTGATGTAGAAAGTGAAACAAAAGAACAGGATTTATCGAAGACTATAGAACTGAGATTAGGATCTCTTTTACTAAAACTTGAAAACTATTTCCATGTTCCACGCACAGCAATAGATGAATTGCTTGCTGAATTGCATTATTTGATAGGATCTGCGTCTGTGCCCATATCAAACGAAGCAATTCAAGAAACCTTGAGAAATCACAATATCTGTGTGGACCAGATAGTAATTAAAGAATTGACTAGTGCATTATCTTCATGTAATCCTTTATTAAAAGGTATAGCAAAAGATGGCCCACTAGCCACTGCTCATAAACGCAGCAAGTATTACAAAGAAAATTTTGACATCGTCGATCCAGTAGGGTACATACTTGACTCAAAAACAAGACGAACCTTCCAGTATATTCCTGTTCTGAAAACCTTAGAGCAGTTACTCAGACAGAAAAACATACTTCAGAAAGTTGTTGATAGTCACGCAGACCATCATTCAGTACATGGGGAGTATAGATGTTATCAAGATGGTTGTCACTTTAAAAATAATGAGTTTCTCGCAGGTGAGGAATTAAGACTGTCGTTGTGCCTTTACATAGATGACTTTGAAATCTGTAATCCCTTAGGGCAGGGGTTCTCAACCTTTTGCAAGCTGGGCCCCCCCAAAGCTGGTTCATTGCAGTTGGGGCCCCCCTCCTCCCGGTGTCACCCTCCCTCGCGGCCCCAACCCCACTACACCACCTTGCATAGATAGATAGATAGATAGATAGATAGGTAGATAGATAAAATAATAGATTTGTTATTTTTAGGCCCACACTATTATTATTATTATTATTAGCCTATTATTATTATTATTATTATTATTATTATTATTATTATTATAATCATCAGGTAGGCCTATCATCATTACTAGGCTATTGTGGCAGTAGCACCAGACTTCTAATGTGAGCTTGCAGGCATTATTATTATTATTATTATTATTATTATTATTATTATGAGTAGTGATATCCCTATTATCATTACTAGGCTAGCTATATAATTATAGTTACATGCTTTGCTGTTATTATTATCATTATTATTATTATTAGTAGTAGTAGTATTACTATTATTATTATTATTATTATTATTATCATCATAGGCCTATTATCATTACTAGGCTATTGTTATAACCGGGAGGTAGGCGATGTTAATGTGAGACCTGAGCCTGCTTTGCCTTGCAAAGATCCTCAATTCTTGGTGCAATGTCTGATAAACATAGCCTCAAATCATCCTCAATTTGTGCACGATTCCGGTATTTCGTTTTGAGTGCAGTCATTTTCGAGAAGCCTGCCTCACACAAATATGTCGACGCGAAAGGGAGGAGAATCTTCAATGCGACGTCACAGAGTTGAGGGTATTCCTGCATCAATGCTGCCCAGAATGACGAAAGAGGGCAGGAGGTGAAACGTTCCTTCAGCCTACTGTCACTCTTCAGCTCAATAAGCTGTTCCTGCATGTCAATTGACAGCTCGTTTGCTGTGCACACAAATGGATCTCGAACCCACGCGAAAGAGCGATAATCCTCTTTGAAATACGTCGCAAACTGTTGTCTCATTGCAGACAGGTGCTCAGACGCTGACTGAAATAAAGAGGTGAAATCGTGTGATGTGCCTGCATCAGTGATAAAGTCTGCAAGGCTGGGGAACATGTCGCAGTTCCCTCGACTGATGCCACTTGCATTTTCGACATGGGGATTTTCGCGATTTGTTTTTAATGATTTTTTTTTATTTTTATGATTTTTCCCTCCATCCTGTTGCCTACTCGCGCCCGCTCGCGCCCCCCCCGGAGAGTGTTCGCGCCCCCCCAGGGGGGCTATAAAAAGGGGGGCTATAAAAAAATATTTGAGCCTTTTCTGCGTGATCTTGTCACTTTAGAGCAGCAGGGTGTTTTCATTGATCATCTAGGAACATTCATCAGAGGTACGGTGCAGTGTGTAGTGGCCGACAACCTCGGTGCCCATGGATTAGCTGGGTTCGTGGAGAGTTTTTCTGGCGATTTTTTCTGTCGGTTTTGTACTGCCACACGCAGTGAAATTCAGTCACAGGAGGTCAAAGAGGGTGGCTTCAGTCTCAGAACTAAAGAGCTACACCATACACATGTAGCAAGTGCATGTGAGCAAGGTAAACCCTGTTGTGGAGTCAAAACTACATGTCCTTTAGCTGAGAGCCTTTCGTTCTTTGAGGTTACAGCAGGTTTCCCCCCAGATCTCGCTCATGACCTTTTCGAGGGGATAGTACCCATTGAACTTGCTCAGTGTTTTGGACTGTTGTTAGGTAAGAAGTACTTCACTTTTGATGGTTTAAATGAACTAATTCAGGCTTTCCCATACAAGTGGGGGGATAAAACGAATCGTCCGCAGATATTGCCACGTGCTTTCCAAAGTAAAAAAAATATAGGTGGCAACTCACATGAGAACTGGTGTCTGATAAGATTAATACCACTGATTGTTGGAAAACTAATTCCAGAAGACGAACCAGCGTGGCAGCTTGTATTAGATTTGAAGGATATTGTTGATCTGGTTGTTTGTCCTGTACATACCAATGAGTCAATTGCATACTTGGAGACCAAAATATCAGAGCACAGGCACAAGTATTGCACACTTTTCCCAGAAAGAAAGCTCCTACCAAAACAACATTACCTGGAGCATTATCCGGCACTGATCCTTCTCTTTGGTCCACTTGTTTCTTTCTGGACTTTAAGGTTTGAATCCAAGCACAGTTACTTTAAACAAGTGGTGAGGCATACCAACTGTTTTAAAAACATAACATTGTCTTTGGCCACTAAACATCAGCTCATGATTGGTCATACTATATTTTCATCAAGCTGTGAAAAAAACGCTCTCGAGGTTGCACAAGTCTCAACAGTCCCTCTTGATGTCCTTAAAGAGGAGGTAGCAGTTAGCCTCCATCAGAAGTACCCTGATCTTACTGTTGTCAATCTGGCACAGAATGTATCTGCTGATGGCATCAACTTCAGAAGTGGCATGATAATAGTGCATGGATTTGTTGGTGGATTGCCAGACTTTGCCGAAATTGTGCAGATGTGTGTTTTAAAAGATGGACTGGCCTTCATAGTAAAAAAATTAAGCTCATGGTACAGAGAACACTACAGATCCTTCGAGTTGGATCCTTCTCCAAGGGATGTCTGTGTGATTGAACTGAGTCAACTTGTGGATCGTTACCCCCTCTGTGCTTACAAAGTTGGCACCCTCCGTATGGTTACTTTGAAAAGATACATACATTCTTCAGGTAATACTAAAGGAATCCTTGTTTTGGGCAAAATGTAGTTTTTTTGACTAACTCAAACTTACACAATATGTTTAGATACCTTTTTTTCTCCTCTGTACATCTACTGGTTCTTTTGATACTGGTTAGCATCTCGTGTAGCTTGGCATTAAGTTTTGGCATACCTCTGTCAAAGTGAAAAAACAAATCTCACAGTGACAAAGTTGTCTAATTTACAGTGTATTTGAAATAATGTTTTTTTTTTTTTTTTTTTTTTACAAATTACAAGGGTTGAAAAAGATCCACCACAGAGTGTTTAATGAAACATTTTAGCCCTAAGTTGACTTAGTTGTACAGTAGTGGAGACAGAACAAAGCCTTTTTTTTATTGTTCATATAGTGCAACACAGGGGGGGACACACAAACTTAGTCTTTACTTACTCTTAGTTTTCCGTGACTTTTGAGCCTTGTAAAATACTAAAATGTCATATCTGTCAGTAGTGGTGCTTTCATACTAATATACTTTCTCTTTCAGAGTAAGAGACTGATGTAAAGGTACGCACAATGTCTACTCCAGCAAAGCTTCGGATAATCCTAGGCGAAGATAACTGTGTGAAGCTAACTTTGCCCTCTGGAATACCAGACTCTGTGGACAGTCTTAAATTTGAGATTCAAAAACAGTGTGGAATTGAAGGAGAGTTCAGACTGCAGTACATGGACAATGATTTTGACCAGTTTATGAACCTGAATTCAACAACAGATGTCGAAGACAAAGGAACTGTAAAAGTGATTATACCAAGAAACACACAGGCACCCAGTCATACTCCATGTACACCTTTTCAGGGGAGGGATGATTCCTCTGCAGACACTGATATACTTTCATCCTCTGAGTCGACCACTTCAACTTCAACCTCATCCCCAGCCTCGTCACTAAGATGTCAGGGTTGGCCACGCAGCTTCCCTGTTCCTCCGTTCTCCTATGAAGTAGAGATGCAGCTGTCAAAGGCAAACCAGGAATTCCTCGCTGAAGGCAAGCGGCTGAACCCAAGTTTCAAAGTCAGGTCAGACATTTTGCAGGCCTTGGCTTCTGAAATAATGAAGTACACAACAGGATACCCTACCTCTGCACAGTTAGATGATGTTGCTGAAGCTTTGATCATAAAACATCCATGCTTAAAGGAACAGGGATCTGTTTCTGGTTTCTATGGTTGGAAGATCAGCTTAAAGTACAAAATGGGCAACTACTGCACTAAGCTTAGGAGCTTGGGATGCCAAGAAATGAGCATTAACTCCATGAAAAATAGACAGCCTGGTAACTCGTCAAGTCCTAACCAAGTTAAGAAACCCAGGAGGGCCGAAGTTAATTTCTGCCCTCAGTACCCAGCTGGAGAAGATAAAGAGAGTCTTGAAAAGGAGCGAGTGGAACTGCTATCTGAGGTCAAGAAAAGGGGCAACCATCAGGTGATAAAAGAGAAGATGGAGAAAACTTTTGCCCATCGCCGGTATGAAGTGGTTCAAGACATGCCCTTCATCGCAGAATTCAAAAGCAGATGGCCTGCACTTTTTATGGAAGATGAGGCAAGTCTTGAATTTGCAGTTCACTGAGTAAATTGTCTTTAATTCATGTACTGAATAGGCCTATGTTGTAGAGCCCAAAACTGACATCACTATTTGTAACAATTATGATAGGTCTGTGTGTTGGATTTTCTTACAAATTCTTGCTCATTTGTCACTAATCAGGCGAGATGAGGGCTTTGAATTATATATTTGTACATTGTAAGTTGTGTGTTATTCTTCTGTACTTTGTGTTTTTGTCTCGTTGAAACATGTTCCTAGATAAGCGCGGAGTTCACGCGGATAACCACCATCCCACTCATCCCAAAGTTTATGTCGCAGCTGGACCACTACTATGACAAGTTGGCAAGAATTCTCCGTAAGAAAGGAGGAGCAGCAGGTCGCAAAATCACAAATGTCATGGCTCTTATTGACCAGGTTTGTGTTAATTACCTGCAACACACACACACACACACACACACACAAACAGTTGTTGCTAATTGGCAAGTGCACCTGTTGTTAACTACAGTACAGTACAATACAGTATATTTGTCTGTTGTGTTTCCAGAACGACTCCATCGAAACAAGAAGAGCTTGCAGCCTCCAAGCAGTAGCTTTGTATCTCAATGAAGACCCCGAAGAGCTAGTGAAGGAATACACAGTAAGTGTTCAGATGTTTTAAAGTGATATTTTCATTCACCATTGAATAGAGCGGTAAATATGCTCACATCAATGTTTTTATTTATTTATTTATCTATTTTATTTAAAGGGATAGTTCAACATTTTGGCAAATTGGCCCATTGCCATAATCCCTATAGTCATAGCAGTAGGTTTGTTACCTTTAATTGTCGGTGCAAACTGTTTTTAGAACGGCAGAGCAGAGCAGCAGGCTGCTCAGAGCTACGCTATAGAGGCTAAGGAAATTTCTTGGTTTCCCTCATTAAACTCATCAAATACAAAATCCCAAAACTCCAAAATGCTTTCGTGGACAAGTTGTGACCTGCACATTCACCACGCTATGAGATAATAACAGAACGATACGAAACGGAGCCATTTTCGAGGTAAATACAGGGTAAAGGCAGAGACAGTTTGCTGAAAAACTGTCCCTGAACGCAACGCGCATCAGTAGTTTTGCATGAATTTACCTCTAAAACAACTCCTTCATAACTTCATTCAGCGCACACTACTACTACAACAGTCTACAGTTAGCCAGTTAGCTGCAGAGTTAGTCGCCAAGCTAGCTGCTGAGTTAGCAGCATTTGGCGATTTTTTTAATCATTCAAATTTGGCAGGGTGGTTAACAACACACTTTTCTGTGGTATGTCAAACTCAGAACACATATTTATTCTTACTTTACACTGACTTTAAGTGAAAGATCAGGGTGATAACAGCAGCTCTCCTGTTTTTAATTGTTCATCTGATGGACTACACAATGTAATGAGGAAACCTTTTAGGTAACCACTTCCATCCATCATGTGTGGTAACATCCAGAGTATAGAACAAAGCTGATGAACTCAGAGCCGGTGCACAGTTGGTCTCTGACTACCATCACTTCTGTCTGATTTAGCTATCTGGGACCTGCCAGCACTATATATGATCTGATAGTGGAGTTTGAAGTGCCTGAAGCAGTAAAATTGATATTGGGTGATTTCAATCTCAGCAGTCTGACTGAACTTTTACCAGTGTGCCGTCATTATGGGACGTGCCTTACTGCTACAGGAATATGGAAGAGGTTTATTATGCCAAAGCACTGCCAGGGCTGGAAAGCTCAGACCATAATATGAGTTGACTCATGCCCCCATGGCTGTGTCAGAAAAAGCACAGAAAATAGAAGCCAAGTGCTGGATGAGTGAGGCAACTGCTGCCTTGAATGACTGTTAGCATCACACTGAGGTTATAATGGACTCATTTCAAGGTATTAATGACCCAGCGCTTACTTAACAGGAGTCATTCGTTTCAGTTAGGACTTAACTATCCCCATGACAGAAAGGGCCAAATCCACAAAGAATGGACTGTGCCCACTAATAGCACGGTGAATTGCGCAGCGCTTGCACCCGCAATCTGCCCCGTTACCCAGAGTGCAATCTGCTCTTGTTTTGCGTCTGTTTAAGTGAGCAGGATGGTTTCTAGTGTTCTAGGCTTTTCTCAACGTTTCAGCTCACAGACTGGTTCATAATGAAAACTGTGTGTCTCCTATTAGCAGAGGTGCACACACACACACACACACACACACACACACACAAACACACACACACACACACACAGTCACAAGTCATGTGACTCAGGCAGGTCTGAGATGTGTTAGATAATAATAATAATAATAATAATAATAATAATATAATAATATTTAGGTGTCACTGAATGTATCCAGGATTTTACAGACACTTCAGTACTGTTGTTGTGCTTGTTGTTTACAGCTGACTGTATGTCACCGCTGACTGCAGCGTCATACAGTAGCTGAAATCCTCCAGACTGAGAAAGAGGCTGTGTACATTTACACACGCAAGCACAGCAATAAATTCATTCAAACTGGATTGATCAGGACCTGATGCTAATTATTACTCTGTGTTCTGCTGCACACCTATACAGGGCAGGTTTAACACAGGTTCAGGTTTATATGGTGGTATATTTTGTAATAAATCAGCTCTTATAGATGAACCCAGAGCTGTCACAACATTTTTATTTTTTAGGAGCTGAAAGTCTGAGTTAAGTTTGCCACCAATATTTCAAACTTGATATCATTCACATCAGTATCATTGAAGCCTTACAAGCCTGAAGGTTTGAAGAGAGAGAGAGAGAGAGAGAGAGAGAGAGAGAGAGAGAGAGAGAGAGAGAGAGAGAGAGAGAGAGAGAGAGAGAGAGAGAGAGAGAGAGAGAGAGAGAGAGAGGAGCAAAGTCACTGCTAGTTTAATTCTGTTTAAAGGAATAAGACCAATCACAGACTTGTTTCATCATTACCCTCTGTCAGTGACGTGCGGTGAGGTCAGTGGCTGGGTAGGCAGTGGGCATTCAAAAATCTAAACCCCACCCTAATATACATAAAATGTTGTACCCAATATCAGTAAGCTCAATCAGCTGCTTTAAATATCTGAAATAAAGAGCCATGCTGGCATAAATTACACATGTAAGAGTTTGTTTGTCTGGTTTAGTTATTATGAAAGCTTATACCATTGTGAAAGTCACAAAAGCTCAGAATACAATTACAATACAATAAAATCTTGGTGTTATTACAAGGTATAAATTAACAACACACTGGCATTTGTTCAAAATATGAGAAATTTAATTGAAATATATATCAAATAATTATTAATTTGCAAATATACAATACACTACATGCCTACATACATTGAGGGGTAACGCCTGCACAATGCATAGATTTGTATGATGTGCATATGAGCAATTAATAGTGCAAAACTGACAGACTGACAAAAACAGAAAACCACAAACCTATTTCAGAAATAGAATATGCTGCAGGCTTTGTATAGATTTGTAAAAAAAAATAATAATAACAATATATGCTGCAGGCTTTGTATAGATTTGTAAAAAAAAATAATAATAACAATATATGCTGCAGGCTTTGTATAGATTTGTACAAAAAAAATAATAATAATAACGATATATGCTGCAGGCTTTGTATAGATTTGTAAAAAAATAAAATAAAATAACAATATATGCTGCAGGCTTTGTATAGATTTGTAAAAAAAATAATAATAATAATAATATATGCTACAGGCTTTGTATAGATTTGTAAAAAAAAAAAATAATAATAATATATGCTGCAGGCTTTGTATAGATTTGTAAACATTAACAATAACTGGCCTTGTGGGCTTTGTATAGATTTGTAAACATTAACAATAAATGCCCTTGTGGGCTTTGTATAGATTTGTAAATATGAACAGTATATACAGGCTTATGAACTATGAAACTGATTGGGTTATCAACTATTAGTATTAAAAGAGTGTAGATTAATCTGAGATGATTCCTCAGCGTGGCAGGCTCTGCTGGAGTGATTTTGGTCTGTGGCGGTCTCTAGTGGGGTAACTGTCTGTGGCGGTCTCTGGTAGAGTGGTAGTTGTCTGTGGTAGTTGTCTGTGGTGGTCTCTGGTGGAGTGATTGTCATCTCTGAGGCACACAGCAGTATTCTACACAAAAGACAATTTCAGACACATGCAAATTAAAACACTGTGTAGAAAAAGACCTAATTATACAAAATGTCACCATTACAATGAAACCTTTACCTTGACTTGAAGATGAAGTCCATCCGGCGATCTTTCTCCACAAATCTCTCGATGACATCATTGTAGAACCGTTCTCGGTTGTTGTGCAGTCTCACCAGACGTTCTGCCTCAATGGAAATTACGGCCAAGGATGATAGGCGCTCTTCTCCAGTCCTGTTTCGGCTGTAGTGGCTGGAAGTGTTAAGATGAGAGACAGCAGTTTGGTTGCTTCTGGCACAGTCACCACCAAATCGTTTGTGTGCAAAAACTTGAGGAGCTGTGCGGGAGTTGTGCACTGCTCACGAATTAATTGTGAGCTGTACAGTCCAGTCAAGTCTGCCTTCAGCCTGATGAAGTCGAAGTGCTTGGCGTATGCCTCTTCCAAGCTCTTCAGTGACCGGTCATCAAAGCTGCTGGACATCTTCTCAAATTTGCGGAGGTCAACCAAACTAAAGAAGGAGAGCCGGCCATAATGGTCAAACCTGTTCTTCATCTGAGTGCTTACATCCTCATAGATGTTGTGGAACAACCCCCGCCTATGCTCTTTGATTGGCTGTACATTCCTTGTGGATGGATCTGTCAGGCCCAACAGTTGACACTTCTCCTCAAACTTGGCGTAGAACGACTCAAAATCCCCTCTCTGGCGGTGTAGAACAGCCATTGTGTCACTGATCATTTGACAGCAAAAAGCAATGTCCATGGACTTGTTTTGGAGAACAGAAAAAAGTCCATCAGTGACGTTAAAAATGTCTCCATACACCATCAAGAGGAAACAGGTGGACGTTTTTGACAGCCAGGCATGATACCCCACAGACATCTTGTGTGTTTGATCATCCCATGCAACAGGATTTTCGGTAATGAGGTGGAACATGTTCTTAAGTTCGGCATAGTAAAGGTTTACAGCTTGGACCAACCTTGAATGCGAACTCCATCTTGTTGGAGCAGCCCGAGGTATCCGGTGTTTCACAACTGCATCCAAGAACTGCGTGCGCTTCACAGACTTGCTGAAGAAAGATGCCAAACCCTCGATGGTCTTGAAAAACACGTTGCAATCAGTGATAGACTTTGCAGAATGGGAGAGCACAAGATTCAATTTGTGCGCATAGCAGTGGATAAAAAAAGCTTCGGGAACAACTTCCTTTATCTTTGCTTGAACTCTGTTCAGCTGAGATGCCATCATAGCGGCCCCATCATACGTTTGAGCAACGAGTTTAGCAGTGCAGTTGTAAGACTCCAAAATGGCCAAGATATGCTCAGTTATAGCGGCTGCTTTGCGGTCACTGCTAACGTCAGTAAAGCCCAAAAAAGCCTCTTTTACCTCACTTTGGTTGACGTACCTTAAAATGACGGAGAGTTGAGCTTTATTTGTGGCATCAGTTGTCTCATCCACTTGCACAGACACAAAAGAGGCTGCATTTACCTCCACCTACCTATCATGCCGGAGAGTCTCACTCACTGCCTGAATAAGGTCGTTCTGGATCCAGTTAGATGTGCCAGTAAAAACCGTGGAAACTTGCAAATGAGTTGCCAATCGTTCATCTTTCTCGGCAAGGACGTTCAACAGCTCCACATAGTTGCCTCGGTTACTGGAGCCCTCACTCTCATCATTCCCCCGAAATGCTAGCTCCTGCTTAGCCAAGAAATACGTAGCACGTATTAAGTCCTTGAGGATCTCCCGGTTTTCCCGCACCTTGGCGTTGTGGACGGAGACTTGCAGTCGATTAGCCTCATTTAAAGCAAGACTGATTGGACTGCATTTTCCGAAGGTTTTGACCGCAATTTGGTGTTGAATATGGGCACTCGATCGCTCATGCTTGGTTATAGCTGTAGGCAAGTTGTTCAAATCACTGTAGCCAGGACCTACCCACACGTTATCCCTCTCTTTTGAGAAGAGAAGACACGGAAAGCAGAAAAGTTTGCTGCTAGCATCACATCCACACAGCCACTCTTTGCGAGAGGACCACTCTGGTTGAAATGACGACGATTTTCGGTCCCTTACGCTGCTGAAGGTCACGGAGAGGAGGTGTACACCTGCCTTGTTGGATGATAAGCATTTTTTGCTGGTAATCCAGCCTGCTGAAATTTTTTAAGCGTTCAATGGTGGACATTATGTCGGACTCGGTAATGACAGTGCAAATTTCTGATAAATATCTGACGTATCTGATTGTAACAATTTCGCATTTTCTCCGCCCTGATTGGCTCCCGCTGCCCCAATAAGCAGTGCTTTTCCCGGGCCATAGACGTTTGATTAAACCACCCAATACGCATGCGCCACCTCGAATATTCCCACCGTTGAAAGTAATGAAGATGAAAAGCAGAGCTTTCACCATTCATTTCAATACAGGCAAGCTGCGCGGCTGTTCCATCATAGATTCAATGACTTTTAAAAGTCCCAAACGACATTTGGGGCAAATTATCATGAAAGTATGCAAATAAATTACAAATTGTGACAAGATTGAGTCTGTAAACTATTTTAATTAAATGTCACTTTGTCTTGTATTTTTGGCCTTTGGCCAGGGTAAGCACTGCCTACCCTGCCTACCCTGACTCCACATCATTGCCCTCTGTCATTGGCTCTGAAGAAAACTTGGTGTGTATCTTCACAGGATAATGAAAAATCTGTCCAGCAGCTTTAATCAGGATTGCTCATAAGTATCTTGAGTGATGAGCAAATATGTAATAGGCCTTTCCTTGCACTGAGTATGACACTTCAGATTTAGCTCTCAGAGCATGAACCTCTTCTGTCCACCTGGTTTTCAAATAAACTTTTGTAGCAAAAAAAATAAAATGATTTGGTAGATCTATAGACCAATCACGGACTCAAGTTATCTACCAGATTTATGATGATTGAACAAATGGTTATTGAGTTGGAGCCAATTTCCTGATAAGCCCTGCCCTTTGTGAGGACATCTTGGTTGATGGCAGATGTTGTTTTTTTCATCTATTACAAGATTACAGGTTTATGTCAATCCCCCAAAGTCAAAATCCAAAAGGTAGATGTAACATAACAGTGTACTGTTACTGATTACTGGTGGACTTTTATGGTCCAGGACGCTGGACATTGAGCTGGACTGTGTGAAATTTTGAGTAGTAATAATAATAATAATAATAATAATAACATATTCCCCATGTTCCACAGTCATATGTGATAATAAACTGTCTTTGTGTTTTAGACTGAAATCAAGAAGAAATGATCACAGACATTTTCTTTATTTGCTGACCATTTATAAACTAAACAATCAATCAAAAACATAATATGTAGATTAATCAATAAAATAACTGATGATTATCATTAGTCATATCCTTACCTCAATCAATCATTCAAAAAGACATGAAAATAAATTTGAAGTTGCTATAGCAACATTCATATCCTACACACAGGGGCTTTAAAAGCTGCCTTTTTAAGTGCTTCTGAGTCTGAATAGTTAATGCAGCTATTAGTGCTGAACAGTTTTTTTTAAAAATAACTAGAATTATGTGAAAATGACAGAAATATGAGATGTGAATTATTCCATTCTATATTCAAATATGCTGAATTTAGGCATATTGAATTCCATTTTGACTGTAAATTAGAAGTACATGCAGGAAGTTGAGTTTACATTCAGTGTAAAGCAGACTTCCTCCCACACCTTTGATTTATTCAATAACATCTGTCTGCACCTGCAAGATGGTCTTTTGTAATAGCTTGAAATGGTGGAAATTGTAGGGTGGCATTTCCAGGTAAATGAAAAGTACAGTTCCATGAAATATTCTCCATGAATACATTTTTCATTTATGTGTCATAAGATAAAAACTTCAATCCTGTCATTTTGTCTCAGTGAGGAGAGAACTCCCCTGCTTCCTCCCTCCACCTGTCTGCTGCAGCCATCTCTATTTTTATCTCTGCCCTCATGTCTACCACCTTTCTTTTAAGTTCACTCTTCCTGTCTATTCTGTTAATTTCTACATAGCGATCATAACCCCCTCCCCCCCCCCATCCCTCTCCTGTTCTGTGTATTGCAGGGCAAACAGTGCCCTTGAGAGTCTATGATCTCATCTGGAAGACAAAGTCAGTGGGCTGGAAAGGATGGAAGACAGAGAAACATAAAGGATGAGAAACCAGGAGAGGGGAAAGAGGAGGAGGAGGAAACCAAATCCCATTGTAGTGTGAAACAGGGAGAACCCCCACCCTTCAGCTCAATTTCCCAGCCCCCCATTATATTGCCCTGCATCTGATCTTTATGGTGGAAAGTCTGCAGTGATTTACAGCCAGCAGGCTCTCCAGTCCACTCCAGTTTGGGACAGCTATCTATATAGGACTGGATTTTCTGACACACTGACTGAGATGAAAATTGGAATCACATTGTGATTGTACACATTGTGGATTTTATATAAAATGTCTTTCAATAATTAAAATTGTAGTTGTTTCAAAATGTTTAAATCAAGTTATAAAAGTCACACATATGCACATATGCACTGTTATTTTTAATTAAAAAAGTGATGTAGACAATAGCTGCTCTTGAGTCATGAGAATAATAATAATTACACTATAAGTGTACCTGTCTAGATCTATGAGTGGCTGAACTGCCTTGTACATGTTGTCCTAAACTATGAAGTGTTTTATTGTCCAGACATGATATGTACTGTATGCTGTGTGTTTTACATAGTATTAAACAGGCATGTGTGTGTGTTGTGTGTGTAGATATGAGGATGGTAGGGCTTTCACTAACAGTACTAATCTATATGAGTACTGACTACTGGTTAAAGTTGGCTCATTGGTCACTGTTCCTCCCATCCATACAAACAGGTCCTTCCTCAAGTGATTCCACTGTGAGGGGTGGGGCACAAAATCCACAGTCCTCATTCCCTGAGCGGTCCAAATTAGATAAATCAAGTGTATGTCTTCCTAAATGTACAGTCTTGTTAGTATGAAATTCTGCCTTTATGCTTTCACGGACATTGTGTTTACAGGCAGAGGGATAGTAGCACACTATTCTATTCTAGAAGAAACAGAATGGGCTTCTTCCTTCTATCAGACTGCTGCAGACTACAGAGCCCTCCCTTAGGGTTAGTGGGGAAAAAAGTACATGTGTTCACACAGATTTATAAACTGTGCCCTCGGATTCATAATCCATGTGCAAAAATTAGCTGACTATGGTTGCTAGTTAAATGGTGATTGATTATTATATTTGTACGAAAGTGTGACTAGGTCACTATAAGTATCCTTCAGTGCCCTCTGGTGGCCACCAGTGGTACTATCTTTTATTGGGTTTTTGTTCCATTTTACTCAGGCATAGTTTGGTCACCTATAGAGGGGCCTAAGCTCACATGTTCCCCATAGGAGTCAGTTTTGACTCTCCATGATTTTGAAGTGGGCAAAATTTCTGTTAAATTGTCAAACTTCCATAAGCAGATTCTCAATTTCTGGAAGATGCTGTTCAAACATAATTTTTCACCCCATAGATCAACTCTATGGAATAATAGAGTAATATTATCTAATAGAAGATCTTTGTTTGAACAAAGTTGGTTTGAGAAAGGGATAGTTTTTGTCACTGATTTGCTGGATGATACTGGGAATGTATTTGATTTTGCATCCTTTTTGAATAAATATGGTTTAAATTGTCATGCAGAATTTATGAAGGTTTGTAAAGCCATTCCCCTGCCACTTATTCATTTGATTAAAAGTGCTCTAATGTATGGAGATATTGAGACAGCACTTCCTGTGTTAGTTATTGAGGATTATGGGTTATTGGATAAGAAATGTAATAACAAGTTTATAAGTGCTGTCTTTAAGTCGAGATCATTTAATGACTATCACAGAGGGTTATATTCTGACACTTCACAGTCTTTAAGTTTGTCTACACTAGAAAAAGCCCACTCAAATTATATCAAATGGCCCATCCCCCCCAAAGTCAAGGAAACTCATTTTAAATTGATCAATAAAATTTATCCAACCGCTGAATTTTTGAGACAAAGATTTAAATTTGAAGTTGACCCCTGTGCTTTTTGTAATGAATCTGAAGAATCACTTGATCATATGTTTTTATTGTGTCCTGTCTCACAAACCTTTTGGCGTGAAATTAGAGACTGGCTATCTCTAAAAGTGAACGACATCCCAAAATTAGAAATCTCAAATATTATTTTTTACATAGATACAATTGACAAATCAGTGTCTCTCGTGGTAAATGTCATTCTTTTACTGGCTAAATATCATATACACTGTTGTAAGTGGAGAAAAATGAAGCCCTCTTTCCAATGTTTTTTAAATGATTTCAAACTTTTTTTTGTCTCTATAAAAAGAATTAAGTCAAATAACTCTGCAAAAAAATTATTAGCTGATATATCAAAGTATCTTTTATTTTAATCTCTTTCTGAAATGTCGATGCTCTTTGCCTTATAATGCCTTAATGCCTTACTGTTTTTATTTTTATTTATGTTTACCTTATTGTTTGTGTATATGTCTTTTTTCATGTTACCCCCCCCCCCAAAGTATGTTTTATTTTCTTACTTGGATTGTATTTTCCTCTATGAGTATTTTGTATAAATGTGTATTTTGTGTATAACTTGTGTTCAATAAAAAAAAAAAAAAAAAAAAAAAAGTTTTGACTCTCCAATCCACAGAGTAACAGCCTGTTTGCGTTCATGAAGAATGTAAGTTGAATTTCTTCGTCCTTTGATGGATCATTTGTATATTTCATATTTTATTAGCATGTTAGCTTAGCATTACGAGCTAAGTTAGTTCAGCATTACGAGCTAAATTAGATTACCAAAGATGTTCATTTATTAGCCTTTGGTGATGAGTTGGCTGTGTGTTGCATACACAGGCCTGTATACCGCTATAAGTGCCCTATATTTCTGTTATTTCTGTAATATGCCTGTAATATTGCTGTAGTATTCCTGTCATATTTCTATGGTATTTAGAGTAGTTCAGCCTAAATTGTGGTTTATTTAATTTCTTTCAGTATAGCTTACAACAGGTTATTAGTTATGGTTACAAGGCACTGATATTCCATTATGTTATTCTATTTCAGCAACCATACAGTGTACATACTTTGTGTCTACCTGGAACCTGAATAAAGTCATATAAACGTATACCTGCCTACCGTGTCCTTATCAACACCCTACGGGAGATAGACAAACTCCTATCCTGATCCAACCATCTACCTCATCGTTCACAAAGTCCTTCACAATATTGATTATTATTATTTAATGGCAGATTTTAGCTTTGTGTAAGTATTTGGCTTTGAGTTTCACAGCTTTCATTTGTGATTTAGCATTTATTGTGTGTGTGTGTGTGTGTGTGTGTGTGTGTGTGTGTGTGTGTGTGGAGTGGAGTATCTTTAATCATTGATCACATTGAAGGGAATCAGTCATTACAGTGGTGTGCAGAAGTGCTAATTGACTCCAGGGACTTGGATGAGCTGTAGGTTTGTCCAGATATCTGTAGACAGACACACACTTCATTTAGATGCATGCCTAGAACTATTCATTAAGTCTAAGGCCATTAAAATGTGGGTGTAAGGGATCTGTGATTGAAAGGTTACTAGTTTTGACTCACCCACACACACTACACTGATTTTAGGTCCAAGATGTTGAAAATTGGTCACAAAAACACGACCTGCATAATGAAAGTATTACTGAGTACAGACACTATAGCACAGCCACACGTTTTAACTATTCTACAGCAGGTAGTGCCACTCATTAGTACCCCTTCAGCCAGAACACCAGTGGATGGATTTATCTGTTTCTATGTTTTGGTTTATCTTGACTTTTGTTCTGTGATTATCCAAATGTCATGTAAAAAATGAATAAATCAGCAGCATAATACTTACTTACATAATACTAATAATACTTTTCACAAGCACAGCAAAATCTATGTTTTAAAGTAGTTGCTTTGAATGATTGTCCTGCTATTTTCAAATGGCACATACACATTTCTATCAGTCACTTTCCTTGACAGGTACCATTCAGCAGCACATTGTCCTATTTATAATCCATACGTACTCTCTAAATGTAGAACTTCATTGTGTTGGTCTGTCAACCATCAACTGTTGAATTTTGACAGAAATGTATGTGAAAATGACCTTTGCATGTAGAATGTGGACAGTGTCAAGGACTGTCACACAGTGAATTTGGGTGATTACCTGTAATATGTTACCATGTCTAAATTTCACTCTCATGGAACAAGGATTGTTTATGTACAGTGGGGTACAAAGGTCTGAGGCCACCAGTTGAGATATTTCTATTTTGCATTTGTTATGAATGAAATACTATTTTATGCATCAGCTTAACAATTTGAGTGAAAAGTTGAATGTTTACAAAAATGTATATGCATTTCAGAATATCTTAGTATTTTGTATGTCCCTCTATCGGTTTATTGATAGCACACACTTAAGCTGGCAATGATTCTGCAAGTTTGTGTAAAACCTGATGACCCTTGTTATCCCTAGCATGATTTGGCAGTGGTCCAAATAGCTTCTTGTTTGCTAATGTCACTATATGTTTGGCTTTCTCAGTCTTCAAGTGCCCCCATAGATGTTCAGTGGTGACTGTGGAGGAAAGTCAATGACAGTCAGGGGTTCTTGGTTATCTTTGGTCTTCAAGTAGTTCTTAAAGCTTTGAGGTGCGTTTTGAATCATTATCCTGCTGCAGTATGAATCCCCACAAAGATGCAAACCAGAGGGCATAGCATGTCTCTGAAGAATGGAGTAGTAATATTCCTACCACGTTTCACTGTGGGTTTGATACACTGCAGTATAAATCTCTCTCCTGTTTGGCCCTCCTGAGAAATGGTTCAGAAACTACTACTACTTGTCCTCTGAGACTTTGGCTGATTGGAATTTTGCATTGTTTATTTAACAATTTTGGAATAAAGTTACTTTTCTGTCTCTAAGGAAACTAATTTGGATGTATCAATCTTCTTTTTTCTCTTCTTTTTGAAAGTATTATTTGAAAGAAGATGGCACAGAGTGTGTGTGTGTGTGTGTGTGTGTGTGTGTGTGTGTGTGTGTGTGTGGTAGACATTACACACACTCTGCTGGTGTGTTTGAAACCGTGTAGCAGCCCATCTGTGTGACCGAATCAAAAAAAAGTAAAAAAAAAAAAAAAAAAAAAAAAGTAAACGACTACTGCCCCCCCCCCCCATCAATATCCACATTCAGACTGGCTTCCTGCCACAGGTGAAGAAAAACTGTGTAGTGTGTGTGTGTGTGTGTGTGTGTTGCTTCCCCTGACATATGTAGGTCTGTGCAGTGTTGATGATACAGAGACAGAAACGTTGTTGGAACCATTTATTTATATGTAGTAGAGAGAGGGTTGGAGGGAGAAAAGAGGAGCAAACAGCCAATATATACCGATCAGCCACAACATTAAAACCACTGAAAGATGAAGTCGGTTGTTGACAGCAGAAAAAATGGGCAACAAAAAATGGCAAGTGTAAGGACTTCAGCCATTTTGACGTGGATCAAATTGTGATGGCTAGATAACTGAGTCAGAGCATCTACAGAACAGCAGACCTTGTGGGGTAATCCCAGTATGGTCAGTTCCTATTAAAAGTGGTCCGAGGAAGGACCAAGGGTGAACCGGTGACAGGGTCATGGACACCGAGAGCTATTGTAGCATCATAACTGCTGAAAAAGTCAATGCTGGCTGTAGACAAGTGTCAAAACACACAGTGCATCGAAGCTTGCTGCATATGGGGCTTTGTAGCCATAGACCAGTCAGAGTACCCACACTCACCCCCCTCGACCACCGAAAGTGCCTACAATGGGCATGTGAGTGTCAAAGCTGGAGCATGAAGCAATGGAAACAGGTGGCCTGGTCTCATCCTGATGGCAACAGGATGCACTGTGGGAAGAAGGCAAGCTGGTGGAGGCAGTGTGATGTTACAACCATTATGGCTCCTCAGGCCCTCTGGTAGGAGTCTGTTAGTTGTTCCAAAGGCAAGACAGCCTTTAGCTATTATGCTAAGAGCCATTGGAACAGTCTGCCTGGGGATCTGAGAACAGCTGGAAGTGTTGACATTTTTAAAAGTAAATTCAAAACCCAGGCTGAATCTGTTCAGCCTGGGTTTTGGGTTAATGGTTTATAGTCTTTTTTAATATCATTTTGTTTTGTTTTAAAATGTTCTTTATTTTATGGTATTTTATTATTATCAATCTATATTTTTTTTAATATTTTTTCACAGCTGTATTCGTATTCGTCAGCTATGAAGCTCTATGAATTACATTAACCTGTATGAAAGCTGCTGTCTAAATGAAATGTGATTGTTTTATTGATAAGCAGTATTCTGATGGGAAACTTTGTGTCCTGGCATCTATGTTGATATAACATACCACCTACTTAGACATTGTCTAGACCACATACACACCTTCATGGCTAAGGTGTTCTCTGATGGCAGTCTCCATTTCCCAGATCTCAATCCAGTAGAGCATTCATGGGATGTGCTGGAAGAAGAAGTAAGATCTCAAAGGTCAGCGGCTAACATCTTGGTATCAGACACCACAGGACTCCCTCAGTGGTCTTGTGGACTCCATGCCTTGATGGGTCAGAGCTGTTCCAGTGGCATTAAGTGGACCTACACACTATGCAGCACACGCTATACTGTGCTGGGGGCAAAATGGGAGATTTATCTGTTCAACTGTACTGCATACCAATGTGGACAGGCCAGAGAGAGTGTAGTATAGAATATGAAGTTCAATTTCAATATTTCTGCAGAGACTCTATTTGATGGCATGATCATGTGTGTTACTGCATCACTTTATTATCACTACATAGTGTATACTAGATATGGTTTCTATCCTTTTCTGTCCCATGAAGTTTTTATTCATCTCAAAAACATTTCACCAATCTTTCTGACTTCATAGGATCACCTGTCAACACTTGTCTTCAGAGTGCCACAACCAAATAATGACACAACTAATTTAAATGATTAGACAAGGTAAATAATTGATTGATAAGTAATTGGGCATCAGAGGAATGTGGTGTGCAATGAGGTATGGAAGGATGGAGAAGGCTAGACAGGTAAGGAGCTGCCAGTCCATGAAGTGATTTGAAGAAAAGAAGAACAACCTTGAAACCAATATGGTATTTAACTGAGAGCCAGTGCAGTACAGGACCAAGTGTGACTGAGAACCCTTGCAGCTGAATTTTGAACATATTGTGGTCTGTTTAATGCCCAAAATCAGTATAACAAAGAAAAGAGTGTTGCAGTAATTAAATAGTATGTGACACATGTGTATGAATAAGGTTTTGGTGATGTTTTTGATGTGAGCATTGAAACAAATGTACAACTTTGTGGAGTGCAACAGTGGAGGCAGTGAGGATGGCATCAGTTTTGTCTTGGTTAGTCCTCCAGTCACAATTTTTGACTGTACCCTGTGTTTCAATGTCCACATCACCAAAACTGCCTTCTTCCACTTGAGAAGCTGCTGGAGGAGCTGAGTGGGAAAAGGACACAGAGTGATTTCAATGGGGCAAGGTGATTCAGTCTATCAAATAGAAGTATATTATACATACTGTAGAGACCAAGTCAGCAGTTGAGGTAAAATTGTAGCCAGAAGTGAGCCCAGTCACAAAGATGTTGGAATATGTTGGATAATCACAGTAACTGGCTAGAATACTCTCACTCTAGAGGGATTGACAGGGTTAAAGGAACATCAGATCTTTTTGTTTTATTTTTGTGGCCTTATCCAAAATTAAATTAGACAATTCTCAACAATTTCCTCTCAGTGCAGGGAATCTGGGACAGCTAAGCTTATTTTAGCACAAACATTAGAAATAGTTGGAAGCTCTGCTCTGCCAGAAGTGAAATCATATTTCATATCAACTCCAAAGCTTTCCTGTTGTGTGAAACCTGTCTAAACTGACTTGTGGGAAAGTGTCAACTTTGGGAGAAAGTCTGAGTGTTGTGATAATGTGGTTTCAACATAGCTACCTGCATCACTGTCATCAGATCAGCCTCAGTATTCAGTCACTGGCAGATCAGACTGTATTGCTGAATGTGGAGTCAGTGTTCCTGTATTATGCTGTGCAGTGTACTTTCTGTTGTACAACACTGCAGATGGCTGTAGGTACGTCTTCAAGCCCTGTCTTATGTCTTCTGAGGCAGATCCTACAACTCCACAGGAGCGTAATTACAATGATGAGTGCACCAGAGGCACTACAGGCCTGCTGTAGGGCCACATGGCTTTGACTCTCTGCCAGAGGAGACACTCTGCAGTATCAGTCTGACAGACTGTGTCAGTATGATCAGGCTTCTTACTGTGATCACATTAGGATAAAGGCTACATGCTGATGTTTCATTGTCAACAAAAAAAAATATCAACTTTAGCAGGAAAGGTTGTGACAACCCGGATAAACCCCCCGTCCTAAGGACTAAATTTGATAACAACTCTGAGAAGTTAGACACAATTTCAGCATAAGGGCCATGCATAGGAATGGCTTTGAACACAGAGAAAGCCTTTGATAGGCTAGAGTGGCCGTTTCTTTTTAGGGTATTGACTAGGTTTGCCCATCATTTATTAACTGGGTTAGGACTAAACCACAGGTGACAGATTTCATCCACATTCCCTTTAGGCAGATGGAGTCGACAGGGATGCCCCTTGTCTCCAGCGCTTTTTGTCTTAGCAATTGAGCCGTTAGCTGAAGAATTTAGACAGGATCCTGACATAGAGGGCCTTCAGGTGCGCCAGTCAGTTCATAAAATTCAGGCGGATGATGTTATTTTGTATTTAAAGGACCTTGGCAATTCTCTCTCCAAATTACAAAATATGTTAAAGGTGTAGTAAGCGATAATAATCCAATACATTTTTTGTCAAAATCACCAAATCTCTCCTCACCATTGTTCCCTCTAAGGTGTTTTATTGCGCAGTTGCGCACTGCTCCCCACCTCTTTGTGCAGAAGACAAAAAAATTGCACACTCAAATATCCCGACCAGTTTCACTGTTTTTTTCTCCCTAATATGCGCATCGAATTGTGAAACATACGCACTGGGGATTCATATTTTTCCCAACATTTTAAATCCCGGGAAATCAACGATTTTTAAAAGGCAACATTAGCTGAGCCCTGGTCATTTCAAGCAACACTAAATACAACAAGGAGACATTATGCATAGATGGGTTCCCAATCCGACCATTTTTTGTGTATTATTTTATCATTATTAAGGCAAAAGAACTCCATTTATGTCCATGGACATTATAATGAATAGGCTATAGGCTTAATATTAGTTTACATCCAGCGTGCTGCGTGGACTTCATTACATCTGCTGCACCGCTGCTACCACAATTATGAAATGCTAAGTTTATTGTCTGTGACTGTGACCCTCATAAAAATAATATTTTACAAATCTGCATTATATAAACTAACAAAATTCATTAAGGTAAGTCATTTGGCGACTTCTTAGTTATTTAGTTAAGCTAAGTCTATTCCTACCAGTGTGAATGATCGGGCTTTCTTACTTTTACTGGAGTAAAGAGTTGAATCAGTACGTCTGCTTTTACTAGTCTTTTTTACACAAGTATCTATAGTACTGCACAGGCATGACTCAGAAGAACATGCTTGAACTTTTTAATCATAGTGCGTTGTGTTAACTGATCGGCTGTGTTCTCTATGGACATTGGACAATATTTCCATCCCTCTCTTTCATTCTTTGGTGCCCACTGGCAAAACGTTACAGTTACAGTTCATTACAATTCTGCAAGCACACACACACAGACACACACAGACACACTGTGGTCTATAGTCAGGGGTGCACATAACTGGTACGCAGGTACGCATGCGCGGTGAAAATGAAAAATGTGTAACATCACCTGTGTCGCTACGGCGCATTTGCGTACCCGACAGTTACCGACATCACAGATCTTGTCTACACGAAGCTATGTCTAAAAAACTAAAGACATTAAACAGATTTTTTGGCGTTTCACCACCACCAAAGGAACGACAAACCGAGCCAGAGCTGAAGAAAAGGGTCTTTTCTGAAAAGTGGCTCCAAGATGTGCAGTGGCTTGAGGTTAATGAGGAGCGCACTGAAATGTGGGGCAAGATTTGCCGCTCACATCCACAGCTAGCAGACACGACAGGTGTGTTTTATAAGGGCTCAAAGAATTTCAATCATCCTTTATTTGATAAACATGAAAAGAGCAAGGACCACATGAATGTGGCAAAAGCCATTGCTAATAAACAAGCTAGTCAAGAAGAAATATCCACTCGTCCACGAGTAAGGCTAAACACACACGTCCCATGTCTTCCTATTCTGAGGAGTGAATGTCGGGGGTGTTTATCACTCACGTGAAGGAGGCTCACGGATAATGCAGAGCATCGCACATACTATCAGCGGGGAGTTAAGAGAAAAGTTGCAGTCTGCTGAATTTTGGGGGCTACTTTTTGATGGATCTGAGGACATCACAAAAACCGAGCAGGAAATTGTTTACATTGTGTCTGTGTCCAGCAACGGAGAATTTATGTCGGACTTTCTTGGATTGATTGAACAGGGTGCTGACCGAACCGCGCAGGCTATAACGGATGGACTTGTGAGGCTTTTCCACGCGCAGGCTTGGATGACTGGACAACGAAGCTGGTCGCTGTGTGCACAGACGGTGCTGCTGTTAACGTCGGTACGTACAACGGTGTTGTGCCAAAACTACGACAACTTGTGGCGGTAGGAAACTCTCTTGTGCATATTCTGTGCACTGCGCACACATTGGAGAACTGCGCAAAATCAGCTGATTGCAACGTCCCTTACTGTGAGACATTTAATCGCTCTGTGGTCAAGCTGCTGCAGTTTTATTTACAAAAAGGTGGAGCAAAAAACACTGCAGCACTGAAAAAATTGTATGAAGAAAATGGCATCTCCTTTGTGAAACTGGGTAAGTTTCATAATATCAGATGGTCTGCATGGAGACATGAAACACTGTTAAAAATATCAAGACTATTGCCAGCCATTAAAATGCAACTGGCCACGAGTGATAACAGTCGATTGCAGCATGTCTGCACAGAGCGTTTTCAGTGTTTTCCGGCCAACATGCTTGATATTGGCAACATTTTGAAGACCACATCCATTAGGTTTCAGAAGGAAAAGCTGACCACTGGAGAATGTAAGGATGAACTCATGGTTATTGGACAGTTCACACTTCTGCTTGATAGTGAAGGCCACCACAGCAGCACACAAACTGTTTCTAATGCTGATGCTGACAGAGACAAGTCAAACTTACTCAGGGGATTAATTGAACAGTTTGAAATCAGATTTGACTCCCTCAAGTCATGTGATCATTTCTTAGTATTTGATCCTTCAACATGGCCTCAGGAAATGCAAGAACTCCACTGTTTTGGCAACACAACAGTTTGCAGCATTCTTCAGAAATATGAGGCCACCTTGAAACTTGACAGAGACACCACTGTGAGAGAATGGATGCGCTTAAAGCAGGCAGGAAAACGCTTGGGAGCCTCCTCTGTGTATGACTTGGTTCAAATAGTAAATACTAACTAGAAAATTCCAGGGAAATTTTGAGTGCCACGGGGCTACTGCCGGGATGAGTACACGATTTATTTCTTCCTAATGAATGTACTTTATTGTCAACTTAACATTCCTGAAAATATTAAGTGAATGTTAATCATATTTAAGCATAAATAATATTTATTTAAACTTATTAATTAAAGTCTACTTCATTTTTTCCACAGACAGGAACATCACTGTTATGAAATTATTAAGTAAATCTTCAAATCATTTAGAGAGTAGATTTTATTATACTTATTATGCACATTTTGTTCATCTTCTATTGATAAATGTTGAATCTTTTTATAAACCACGAATCATATAACTACAATACAAAACTATAAAACTATTTATTGTGTCCACAGTAAACATGAATTAATCCATTGAAATGAATTAGCTCAGTTAACTGGCAAAACAGACAGACAGGTAGAATTAGCCAATCACAAAAAGGTAGGTCAGTTTAGCCAATCACAAAAAAGTAAACCCAAATAAACCCTTCTAAAACCTGAGAGTTTTGGCTCTGAAAAGGCCAAAATAGTGCAATATTCATGAAATTATGAAACATGTATAATAGTAGTGCAACAAGAACAAAATTACATTAAAATAATAAATTATTATAAACTATGAGGATCAATAGAAACATTAATATTATAATAATAATAATAATATAATAATAATATAATAATAAACTATGAGGATCAATAGAAACATTAATAATATAATAGTAATAATAATATAATAAACTATGAGGATCAATAGAAACATTAATATTATAATAATAATAATATAATAATAATAATAAACTATGAGGATCAATAGAAACATTAGTATAATAATAATAATAATAATAATATAATAAACTATTAGGATCAATAGAAACATTAATAATATAATATAATATTAATAATACATAATGAGGTCTCTTTGAGAGATAGCATGGCATTAAGGCCTATCTGATGTAAGAACAAATCAGATTAATCAGAACTGCCATAAGAAATTGTGCGCTCCTCTAAGTGCAGCCAGAATTTGGTAAAATAAATAAAAGGCCATTTTAAATGTTAGTGTCCGATCACAAGTTCCAACTGCAAAATCCAAACTGAAAACACTAAAACAAGCAGTGGCAAAATAGTTAACATTAGTGACAGACCTGTCACATAACACCTAGTAGTGTTTACTCAGTCCTCTTGAGAATTCAAGTCTTTGGGGTTCAAGTTCAAGTAGCAGATTTTTCTTTAAGAAGATGAGTGTTTCTACTTTACCTCCCAACAGCCTATTCCTCTTCTCATCAAGTATGTTGGAAGCTGTGCTGAAAAGCCTCTCACTATCTACGCTGGTGGAGGGAGCGCAGAGAAACTGTGGTAGCAGCCAGGGAGGGGAACCGTTCTTTATTCTTTCCCCAGTACTCAAATGGGCTCTCCGTGCAGTGGATTGTTTTCTCAGCCAGATATGTCTCTATCTGTACCTGTGCTGCTGGTCCCACCTTGTTCAGCATCATACTCTCGCAGGACTTCCTCATACAGCCCCTTAAAGCAGCTACTTGTGTTGGGCTCTGCTTCCATCCGTGGGGCCTTACTGGCTGGGTCTGCTGCCTCAGTGGTGGTTGCCTGCAGTGATGACTCCTCATTGTTCTCCACCTCTTGGGTCAGTGCACTTTTTGCAAGCTTGCTGCTTTCTGCACTTGTGAAGTATCTGCAATAACATAGTAAACAGAATACATGTGTTGAATAAACAGCCCATTTTCATAGTTCTTCATGCTGGTGAGTGAGACATGGGCTAGTTAATCACATGAATGTGTATTAATAATAATATGTGCATTTGTAATAAAGCAAGGTGCAACATTTGGATATCTAAAATATTATATTCTGGGATTCTAATTCATATAATTCAAGAAGATTTAGCCAACTCTAAGCGGTTGTTGTGATTGCAAATGTCGCACGCACAGTGACGTCATTAAGCAGAGTCACAGTACAGTCCACAGGCTACAGAGGCTAGCATAACATAGCCGTTAGCTCATATGCTATTGTTTTCAGCGCTGCATTTACTTACACACTAACACAAAATGTTTAACTTTACAGTAAAGAGCACACAATTAAACATACCTGTCTTTGTAACGCGGGTCTAATATGGTTGCAACAGCGTACAAGGGCTCCTCCTCAACGGTGTGGAATCTTCTGTCCACAGCTGCTATAAGTGTCGCCTTCATTGTTTTTATCCCGCTGTCCTCCCTGGTCTCTTTGGCCAACAGTCGCTTCAGTACCACGACCGAGGCGATTACCTCTGAGGCGGTGGAGGTGGCGAAGCTGATCTGCTTTGTGATCTCCTCAAATGAAGCCAGGAGTGTGTTTACTTTCTCCAGCAAGGTCCAGTCGTTTGCAGTCAGGGTCGCTGGGAGCTGGTGGTCAGCTACGTAGACTGAGATAGCACTCTTTTGCTCCAGCAGGCTTGCTGTCATATAGAACGTGCTATTCCAGCGGGTGGGAACGTCTTGTATTAGTCGTTTGACTGGCATTCTTCCCAGTCCCATCTGGACGGTTTCCAGCCGTGATGTGGCCAGTGGGGAATGCTTAAAGTGCGCAATGATCTTTCTCCCACTCGCTAGCGCGTCACCTACACTCCGCTGGGACAGCAATCCCTCGTGCACCACGAGCTGGATCAAGTGGGAAAAACATCCCAAGCTCGACACCCCCAGGTCCCTCATCGCCTTATTCATATTACTGGCGTTGTCACGAAGAATGGCATGAACCTTCAATAATAATAATAATACATTAAAATCTGTATTTTGTGCGGCGCTTTTGAAACAGGTCTCAAATTGCTGCAGTATTTTTTTTCAGTAAAAGACAAGTGAAAAAACTAGAGAAAATAGACAAAAGTAGACTTACGTTACCTTTGACTTGGGGATGTCCCAGTTAAGCAGCATCTTTTCTATTGCTCCTGCAATTGCCTCACTGGTGTGGGGTCCCTTGAACTCATGTGCATGCAGCACCATGCTTTCCAGATTGAAAGTTTCAGTGTCCACCCAGTGAGCTGTTAAACTAAGCAGGGAAAGTGGGGAGACATGGCTGCTCCAGATGTCAGTAGAAAAGCTTATGGCCTTTGCCTTTTCTAGCTTCCTTAAAACATGCTCCGTGATTTTCTTTTTGAGTGCAGGGACAGTCGTCTCTGTGATGTATTTGCGACCTGGGACCTTGTATTTTGGTACCGCGTGAGCCATAAAAAGCCGGATTCCACTCGTTGTCAACAAAGGAGAGGGGCAGGTTACAGAGCACCGTCATTTCAGTTATTTTCTCGAACATCTGTCTTGCTGCTTCATTCTTCTCGTCCCACTGCTCCTTCCTCCGAAATGAACTGACCAGGGTTTGTTGTTGTGGTCCATCCCCCTTTCTCTTGCTAGCAGTTGCCGCCGCCTCAAACTCTTTGTGTTCATTCACGTTTCGTCTTCAAATGCTTTATCAGGTTGGAGGTATTGAAACTGGTCGTTTTAATTCCACCTCTCGCTACTTTCAGACCGCAAACTTTGCATGTCGCTACTGTACTAGCTGGATTTTCAACGATGAAATATTTCCAAACTGCCGACATTTTCTTTGTTTCTTTGTTTTTCCTCCCGCCATTGGTTAAAAGCGGCTATTGGCCCGCTCCCATTGGCCCGGAGCGGGCCAATAGCGATAGCTGCTTGGCACGGCATGCACTGATCACGTGTGATCACACAGCACTGAGTGCAGTGAGTGTCAGGCGAGAGAGAGACACAAGGCGCTGCGTTTGAAGTTTCATACTAGTCTGGGTAAATGTTATCGGTGCCTTATTTGTTAATAGTCACAGATACCGATATCAGCATTTTAGTGCCATATCGGGGCCGCGCCCGATACTACAGTGGTGGAAAAAAGTTTTTGGACACCCCATGCATTTGTGAAATATAGCATTAAGAATCACTCTTAGTTCTTCAAGTGCAATTTCTTTTAGTGGTCACAGCCAAAACACTAAACAAATCTTAAAAAATCCATTTAAAATTTAAAATTGATTGGTTCCATAAAAATACATAAGATATTGTCAATATTGGGTCATTTTGGTACCAGTGATCCACTAATGAAGGTCATGGATTTTATTAAAAGACACAATTTTTGTTGCCGTACTACGTGCCTATATAAAAGGCAGCACATTTCAAAGTTCATCAGAGACAAAAATGGCTAAAACAAGGAACCTAATGCAGGAAACACGCCTGAAGATACAAATTCTAAGCCAGGAAGGGCACAGCTGCTGCTCGATAGCCAGGAAGTGCAGATGCAGTCCTTCAGCAGTTGGATATACTCTGCAGAAATACAGACAAACCAACAGCTTTCTAAGACAAACTGAGATCTGGGCGTCCAAGGGTTTCTTCAGCAAGAAATGACCGCATCCTGATCCGCATGTGCAGGGAAAACCGCCGAATGACATCACAGGAACTTCAGCAGCAGTGGTCAAACCAAACTGGTGTCCAGTGTGTCCACCCGCACTGTACGTGGCCGACTTTTAGACCATGGCTTAAGGTCCTACAAGGCTGTCAAGAAGCCCCTGATCAATGAGAGACAGAGGTTAGCATGGCGTCGTTGGGCCCAAGCACACAAGAACTGGACAGCCAGGAATTGGAAGAAGATTCTGTGGTCAGATGAGTCCAGTTTCCAGCTTTATCTTTCCCCTGCTAATGTGAGGGTACGCAGAAGGCCAGGCGAAGCATTATCTCCAGCATGTACAGTGCCTACTGTCAAGCATGGTGGAGGCAGTATCATGGTTTGGGGATGCATGAGTGCTGCTGGTGTTGGTCATCTCACTGTCTGTGATGGCACATTGAACTCTGCCAAGTACTGTGCGATTCTCGAAACCCACCTGCTCCCTTCTTCACGTGCACTGTTCCATCGAGGTCAAAACTGGATGTTTCAACAAGATAATGCCCCTTGCCACACATCCAGGGCCAGTAGAACATGGCTGCAGGAGCACAGGATCCAGGTCTTACAGTGGCCAGCTCAATCCCCGGACATGAACCCCATTGAAAATCTGTGGTGGATTATCAAAAGGTCTGTTTCAAAGCGTAAACCGAAGAATTTAGGAGAATTAAAAGCAGTAATTCAAGAAGAATGGGACAAGATTACCCCTCAACAGTGTGAAAGGCTTGTGGGGAACATGCCAGCCAGGATTAGAGCTCTACTGCATGCTAATGGCAGGGCTACTAAATATTAATTTGATGATGTGATTGTTTATTTATTTTTTTGTTCAGTTTTGAACACATTATCTGTTATTTGTTGATTTTGATACCGACAATGTTGAGAACTGACATATGGAAAATGTCAAGAATTTAGTTTTGTTAGTTTTTCTTGTAAACAATAAACAAAAACAATATCATGTGTATTTGTTTGTGTCTGTCTAATGCAGCCACACCTTTTGAAACACAAAAAAGATTTTTCCACAAACATTTCATGATAATATTTGAGATTGTGTAAACTTTTAAGGGTGTCCGAAAACTTTTTTCCACCACTGTAGTATCGGTATCGGAACAACACTAATTAAGTGTAGTAGTCAGTTTAGTTTCTTAGTTTTGTAGAGCCTCCTTACGAGTGATCTTTTGTATTTTTTTCATAGATTAAGCATAGAAGTCAGTTTAGTTTCTTAGAGTTTTGTAGAGCCTCTGATTTTCTGTTTTATTTTCTCTTTTGTGAATGGAGTTTGGTTCCTCCAGTGTTTTGTTTTCCTAGTTGTGGCTTTTTCGTTTACCTCCTAGTGGAGTGATTTTCTGTTGTTTTAGTCCTTAGTTTTTTAGGCTTTTTCCCTCCTTGTTTAGGAGTGGTTTTGTTTATTAGAATATTTTCTCCCTGTTTATTTTTTTCTCCCTAGATTCCAGCCTTGATAGAATTTATAGCCTGTTATTTTGTCACTCTGTCAAGAAGGGAGGAATCAATAAAAGTCTGCCTAAACAGTCTCTGCAACCTCTGCATCTGAGTCCTCATTTCGTCCAGAGGCCTGTACTACGAAGCTGGTTCACTTCTTACCGGGGTAAATCACCATGGTAACTTGTGCTGAACGGCTAACCTGCTCCGGAGCAGGTTATGTTCTGGATAAGAGATCAATGAGTACAAAAGCACCACCTCCTGACCAATCAGTTCTCTTAGAAAATGACCTGCCCATTCTTAACAGATCCTGTCAACATTGGTGCGTGGATCGCGAGAGGAGCGCTTAGGAGAGAAAGAGTTTTTAGGGATAGATGCAATTTTTTAATTGGCCAAAATATATATTAAAAAAACAATCCTTGAGGCACATGAGGGATATTATTCTGTTATACAGTTGGTTTGAAATCATTCACTCAAATGGTTGAAGCATAATAGGTTTGTATTTTGAATGTTGAATATTAAACTAACTTAATGTCTCTATGAAAGGAAGGGCACTGAGGAAGCGATCTGGTCAACCCAGGTAACGGAGAGATATCCTGGGTATGTTAATCCAGCTTCGTAGTACAGGCCTCTGATCTGACACAAGCTTCAACTAACAACTGAGTATCGAATTATGTAAGACTTTATACAATTTACAAATATGTTTGTGTACATTTGTCTTATTTCTACTGATAGTGATTGTTTTGTTTTATACTGATAATAATACATAGATATAGTAGAAGTAGAAGTAATTTTACTCAGCAATGATAAATTGAAAAAATGTTATTACAAACACCCATGTCCTATTTTCCATATTTATTTAACATTTTCAGCAAACAATGAGTGAATAAGAAAAACTTATAAATATAAATACAATAGAATACAGTAAACTAGTCTGGGTCACAGATCTCCACACACAGCAGCTTGGTATCACTACTCTTCTATCTAAGTCAGGGGTCTCAAACTCGAATTACCTGGGGGCCGCAGGAGGCAGAGTCTGGGTGAGGTTGGGCCGCAATGGGTTCTTCTGAACTTGAACTATCCTGAACATGAATGGAATATTGAAGAACACGAACGGTTCTTCTGAACATGGCTTCTCGTGCCTACTTCTTGCTGCCAGAGACCTGGCAGCGCTTCCTCTCACATAGCTGAGCCACATTTGGCTTGAGGGAGGAAGCAGTTGAGACCCTCATTATGGCTTGAAGATGATCATCAGTAAGTCTGGACCTGTACTTGGACTTATTGAAGTTCAAAGTGGAAAAAAACTTTTCACACAAATACAGTAGTAGCCACTTCAAAGTTCCCCTCCAAGCTGAAAGCAAGCTGAATGGCAGCCGACTCCCAGCCAAGTTCCAGCTAAGTTCCAGCAGCTGGAGCCACCCCCCCCTCTCCTGGGCATGTCTATCTTTTCCTGTAAACCCACCTATTCATTGTAATACAGGGTTTGACCAGGAGATGGCGCTTCTGTCACAAACTAGCCCACATTCTGATGTTTTATGATTTTTTACTGACAGGTCAGTGGTCATCCGAAATTCATCGAATCAAATCAAAAAATTAAATATCCTACTGACTACTGATTATTGTGTTATTTGTTTTTAATCTAACACAAAAAACGAAAAACAAGCCTTTTCATATTTGAATTTTAGGCTCAGATAAATAATATGAAATGGCAAAAACAGACCACAGGACTGTATTTGATTTTAGGCAATTATACAGCGCATTTGTGCCAGCCAACCCCGGTCTATTCAGTGCATGCTTTAAGACAGGTAAACCCATCCACCTTATTAGCATTATCATTGCTCAACCTTTTGTTTGGGCTTAATGGGCCATCTGGTTCCGTTGTCACACAAATCACGCACAGAGATTCAGAATCAGAATAGTGTTCCTGGACGTCGGAACTATTTTCTGAGAGGGGTCACTGTTAGCTTTCATAATAGTCAAATCTCTCCTGCGTCATGGTGCTGCGCAGCCAGGTTTTCAGCCTGCGCAAGGCTGAGAAAGAGCGCTCAGATGCCGCGACAGATATGGGCCAGACAGAGTTTAATGAGCATTAATTATATGAAAAAGATAAATATAAGTCAGGCAAATTGAGTTTAAATTCAGATTTGTTATTATTATTACAGTAACTAACTAGTTAATTAACTATTGGTGTAAAACTGAAAACTCAACCACACATAGGTGCTGGACAGAGTGGGGGCACCACACACCATCTGCAACTACACCCCTCACTCACTTAGAAAAGATGTAAAACTGAAAACTCAACCACACATACAGTAGCATATGTGCTGGATATAGTGGGGGCACAGACAGTGTCTTGATCTTGATTTTCAGTGGGGGAGGTGTCCAGCTCGAAGGTGATGGGTTGAGGGGGATGGTTGCAGGGCTGTCCAATTGTCTTTCAAAGCAAATGCCCCCCGTCCCCCGCTGGCCCGCACTCACATTACCTCAAAACCCAAGTGTACTCAAGCACGGTTGCCTCCGACACATACGTTGCACGAAAACATAACGCGTGCTGCGCCGGTAACACACAACACAGCCGATCAATTAACACAACGCACTATGATTAAAAAGTACAAGCATGTTCTTCTGAGTCATGGCTGAGTCATGCAGTAACCTACTACAGATACTTGTGAAAAAAGACGCACTGATTTCATTCACGCTCGCAGCCTCTCCAGCAGCAGCTGAACAGACTTAGTTTAACTGAATGACTTAGAAGTCGCCAAATGACTTGCTTTAACGAATTTTCGTTCGTATATAATGCAGATTAGTAAAATATTACTTTTATGAGGGTCACAGTCACGGACTGTATAAACTTAGCATTTCATAATTGTGGTAGCAGCGGTGCAGCAGATGTAATGAAGTCCACGCAGCACGCTGGATGAAAACTAATATTAAGCCTATATCTTATTCATTATAATGTCCATGGACATAAATGGAGTTATTTTGCCTTAATAATGATAAAATAATACACACAAAAAATGGTCGGATTGGGAACCCATATGCATAATGTCTCCTCGTTGCATTTAGTGTTACTTGAAATGACCAGGGCTCAGCTAATGTTGCCTTTTAAAAATCGTTGATTTCCCGGGAAAAATATTAAATATTTAAAAAATATTAATTAATTAAGAAGAATTGTTAAGTGTCCGCGAGTGTTTCCTGTTTCCGTTATTTACTGGCTTTTATTTTCTACAATGGATTCAGCTGTGCATCCTAGCCAACACTGATGTCACGTTGACTATAAAACCTAGGTGGGTAGGCTCCAGGCTGGAGCCTGACTCCAAAGCGGGACGGCGGACGGGAGCTGGCTGAGTGGCCCCATCGGAGGTCCACTCCCCTCGGTGACATTGTCAACGTAACATCGGTGTTAGTCGTTAATAATCTGATCGTTAATTTGCAGATTCATCATGATAACAAATCATCCACATGGATCGTGGCGAATCATATCGGTAAAGTGACATTCATATAAAACTCGCGGCCCGCATTAACATGAAACTTTCATATTGTCCTGCGGGCCACAAAATATCATCCCACGGGCCGCAAGTGGCCCGTGGCCCGCGAGTCTGAGTCCCATGGTCTAAGTGCTTCATGTTGGAGGGAATCTGCATCTCTGGCAGAAACACCAGGCTGACTGACCCTGGACAGGGTGAGGTGATGCTGTAGGTCTCCAGGTGATGAAGACAGTAGGTTGAACATTATACTTGGGTCTCTCATCAGACAGTGCTGCAGCTGATGAGACTGCTCAAGTTCAAGGTCCTGAATTATCTCCTGAAATGAGAAAAGTGTTAACATTTCATTAGTGATCATAAATCAGATTTTATTATGACCAGATGCAGTTTTCACATTATATGTAGAGCCAGTGTCAGTTCAGCGGCAATGCTGTTACACTGATGTAATATGGCCTTATTTCACAGGATAGGGGTATTTATGGAGGGAATTTATGAAATAATACAAGCAAGCAAAGCAACATACTTACTCAGCTAGAAGTGTGTGAGCCTGCAGTGTCTGCTCACCTGTAGCCCTCCTGGTTTCAGGCTCATTGAACTGGTTGACCTTTGACCTCTGCCTCCCCCACCAGGAACAGAGCTGCGCCATGATAATAATGACACATAAATAACATCAGACATATTACCTGTAAACTTGGTATAAATATGTTATTTACTGCAGGAGACATATATCACGTTATTTCCATGATCTCAACACTTGTTAAATTCTGCCAGGCTTATTATCACACTCAGGGCTGGCCCAAGCCTCTATGGGGCCCTAAGCAAAATTTGATTTTGGGGCCCTCTATTACTGCCAATAATAATGATTATTGATCATTCACACACCTACTATAAACATATTCTACTTATTCTACTCTGTCATTACGAATACACTTGTAAAACTAAATGTGAGAACTTTTTATTGTAGTTAGATTGTAATCCACAGTGATTAATGGAAGAAGACACCAGATTTGCAAATTTACCGAATAATCTTTCAATTAATATTTGGCAAGGTCAGCAACTCCCCCTACTGACCATACAGAGAATCAATACATAAATCCTCAAAGAGCAGCCCGGCATTCTCCAAGAGGGTCTGGCTGCAGACCTCTCGCGTGAGGCCTCTTCCGGTGCAGGCTCTCGTCTCAGGCCTACCTCCAGCGTGAGGCCGTTTAGGACCAGTAGTGCGCGCAACAAACTTCAAAATAAAACCACCTCCAGCGTGAGGTCGGTTGGGACTGGAAATGCGTGCAACAAACTTCAAAATAAAATACAGTTATCGATTTTGTAAGACAAAACTTTGTGCCTTTATATTTAATTAATCAATTTTGTAACGTGAAAAGCTATTAGTTTCTTAAATATATGTAACACTTTTGATGTTGCCTTTATTTGTGGCATTTACCATGATTACACCAGCAACATATTAGTCCTAATGGGGTAAACTCCAAGTGCACAGAAGAAATTTCAAATAAATCTGCTGCATCAATTTATAAACTTTTAACCTAAGAAAAAACAAACCTTTAACCTAAGAAAGACATGTATTCAGATGGCACAGGATAAAGACACAACAGATACATGTGGTATCTGTTGTGTCTTTATCCTGTGCCTGTCTACCTGGAGTCCCTCTGAAGAGTACTACATGAACACATCAATCTATGTACATTTGTTCAGAGACTTAAAAGCTCATGCATAACATTTATATAAGGTAAATGCCTTTTTTTTTTCTTTTTTTTTATTCTATTGTATTAAATGATTCGACTTTTGTCTTCAATGACATTAAGATCTTAAGACTATTGAGGCCAATTAGGTTAACTATGCTTAAATACAAAATTGTCAAAATTTAGGGAGGAGAGGACTAAATAAAACTGCATTCTATTGAAATGCAATAACTCACCTGTGATCTTCATTGTATAATAAAAGCAAATAAATAAATATATAATAATTAATATTAATATACTATATAAATATATAATATAATTAAAGCAATAAGGAAAACAGATAAAAGTACAAACATTTTAAAAAAGGACAAAATCACTTGGTTCCATTAAGCCTTTTATTAAATACAACCCATCCTTATTAGCCTACTCCTTCACTTCAGTTTCAGTGTAGGTTGTGTATCCTCTTTTGTCATCAATCTCCTCACAAAAGACCCACGTCTTCCACATTTTCAAATTTAAATTTGAAATGGTGAAGGATGTCTTCTGTCTCCTGGTCATCAAGCTGGCAACGTTTTTCTTCATCTTCATCCCAAAGCCTTCTGTACTGCCTCACAACCTCTTCCACTTCTTCCTCTCCCATAGTGAGGACACAGGGAAACTCCACCTTTGCCGAAAACAAATGTTGGTTTGTTTCAACCCACTCTGCGGCCTTTTTGCAGTGACGAAGTATCCTGGCCCCCACTTCATCCTATGAAAAAGATAGAAAAAAAAGAGAAAAAAGGTAGTCTTGCTATAGCAAAACTGCTGTACAAACTCTATTATTCTCATGGAAATAACAGTGCATATAAATTAGAAAAATTAGACTTCAAATAGAACTTTTGCAAAGAATAACTTAGTTTAAAACAGAGAATCATGCATACCACATCCACTGGCATCTCGACAGCTCTTTCAGTGCAAGATTGCTGACGCTTTGAAACAGGTTGTGGCTGCTCCTCTGTCTAAAAGGTGTATGGGGTGGGAGGTGAAGGTGGGGTGGGGGGTGAGGGTGAGGAACACACAAATCTTTTTATTCAATATTCAAAATAATGCAATGACCATGGCTGGCGTTGTAAGGACAACATGTTGATGCATCAAAATACTGATAAAGAATATGCACACCCAACATTGTTCATTCCAGCTTTCTCTAATACTTCGACTAGTATAACATGAGCCCTTCTTCCAATGGGTGAGAAATCACTGACCTCAGTGATGTCATCCATTTTCCGTTTCTTCAAATGATACACTGGTGGCACCTCATCTTGCAGCACACCCTTTGAAATGTCTGTCCAGTGGGAAAACATTTTGCCATAGCTCAAATAAAAATATAAACAAATATGCTCATAAATGTGCTGTTAATATTTTCAACACAATTAAATGTTAAATTTTGTGCTCTTACCTTCCAAGTTCAATATTTTCCAGGAGCATAACACACCACCACTTTCGCAAAGCTGGCATGTCCACCTGAAAAGAATATCTTAGCACAGTTGGACAGAGTAAGTGATTACAGTTTACTTTGAATATGCAAGTCAACTTACCACGGTGAAATCATAAGGGGCATCCAGAACAGAGTAGAGGGCTCTCTAAATTAAATAAGACTTCTAACATCTCCTACCATCAACATGAAGATCCCACAGTCGTGTCCATATAGCTGTCTCGGAAAACCCTATGATGACAGAATAGAAGTCAGTCGATGATTTTAAATGGTGTTAAATGGAGATTACATGTGGTATATGCTGTTACCTGTATTTCCAAACCAGTGGTCTCGTGCCACACTCCAGGAAATATCGATTGAGAAAGGTTTCTAAAAGTTAAAAGACATTAACATAGCATCACATAGTTGTCCAGGTCATGGTTAGGTTACATGTAAACCATACTGTGTGTAAGTAATTTAGGTCAGGAACAAACCTTTACATGCAGTCACATACATGCAGAAGGCTTTTTATGGTACTATTTTATGACATATATTATTAATGTAATGTTATCATCTAAGAAAGTTTAATTAAAAGAAGTAACCGATGTGCCAAATTGCAATAATATTTAGGTGATACCATAAAAAGACTTTCACAGATCAGAACATGATCCAATGACAAAACAATGTAGAGCTGGGCAATATATCAATATTCACATCTTGTGGGGTTTTGGATGCTGTAATGGTGGGTTTTGACTAGGGATGCAACAACATTTAATATATATTTAATATATCAAATCATTGAATGCCCATTAGGTGCAATAGACAAAGGCAATTTCACTTGATTGGATACTGCATAATTTTTTTATGGAAGGCAATGATTTGTGATGATAGAAGTGTTAAATTTTGATTTGGTTTTTTGTTTGACCATATTTGTGCTTTTAATTATTTTTATATGCAATATTGGCTTAGACAGAACTGTGGGAAAACTCTACTGTTGCATCCCTAGTTTTGACCATTTATCCATACTGCTCAGCCCTAAACCTTTTCCGAATAGCATAGGAACATGAACACCATTCAGAACAAAAAAATATGTTTTTGTTAGTGACCTCAGCAGTGCTCTCATTTCCTGATCACCAAGCCCAAATTGTGCATGTGCACATTTGGAATCAAGAAAGAGAGTCTCTCTCTGGACTGGCTTCAAAACCTATTGTGGTTAATGAGATATCATTTCATCGTAGGGGGAGAGGTTAATACAACACAGACAACAGAAACACAACAGAACAACACTAATGCAGCACACCTTTTTTATTTTTTATTTTTTAGTGTGTGCTTAGTGAATGTAAAAAAGATGTGAGGACAAGAAAGGATTTGGACAGCAATGATTCAGGAAGTGTGGTTGCCTCCACCACAGGAAAGGGAGTGTGTGGTTAAGTTATAAAAGTGACAGCAATAAAGAAAAAAATGCAACTGTACTTATACACAAATTGAAATGTCCAATTTTCCACACAGGGATAACAATGGAGTCCCTGATGTGAATGTCTCCCTAATATCAAAGAAACATTTAAAAGATAAAAATAAATCAACATAAAAATATATTATTAATTCACTCTAAAAGGTAATAACTGTGCTTACTTAAATTATAATAGTGTACTTTACTTATCTGTCCCTATCCTGTTGATTTGACCCATGAAATATAAGTATGTACTAATTTTTCCGTAAAGAGGTTTAAAACTAAGTTCCATCCATCTTCTTGCCGCTTATCCGGGGTCGGGTCGCGGGGGCAGCAGCCTAAGCAGGGAAGCCCAGACTTCCCTCTCCCCAGCCACTTCGTCCAGCTCTTCCAGGGGGACCCCGAGGCGTTCCCAGGCCAGCCGAGAGACATAGTCTCTCCAGCGTGTCCTGGGTCTTCCCCCGGGGTCTCCTACCGGTGGGACGTGCCCTGAACACCTCACCAGGGAGGCGTCCGGGAGGCATCCTGATTAGATGCCCGAACCACCTCATCTGGCTCCTCTCGACGTGGAGGAGCAGCGGGTCTATTCCGAGCTCCCTCCGGATAACTGAGCTTCTCACCCTATCTCTAAGGGAGAGCCCAGCCACCCTACGGAGGAAGCTCATTTCGGCCGCTTGTACCCGCGATCTTGTTCTTTCGGTCACTACCCAAAGCTCATGACCATAGGTGAGGGTAGGAACGAAGATCGACTGGTAAATCGAGAGCTTCGCCTTTCGGCTCAGCTCTCTCTTCACCACGACGAACTAAGTTCATCTGAGTAAACTGGACTTCTGTTCCTGGAGTTAACGCAGAGGTTCGGCAGTGCACATGCGCAGTAGAGCAGCACAAGGGAAGTTTCCAGAAGCCTGCATGCGAGCTTTGGAAGAACACCACAAGTTCTGGGTCTCTTGGTAAGTTATTCAAAGTCTTTAAATTGTCAGCTATAATTTCTTTACTTAAAGTACAACTCAAATTTTGGCAGGACATTTTTTTCTGAACATAGGAAATATGGGATCACTATGTTCCCCGCTTTGTATGTGACTGGGGAACATAGGGATGATCCCGTCTACAGTTAGCCAGTTAGCTGAGTTAGCCGCCGAGTTAGCAGATGAGTTAGCCGCTGAGCTAGCAACCGAGTTAGCCGCAATCGGGGAACATAGGACCCGGGGAACATAGGTATGCTCCAGGAAATATCTCTGGAGATAGGCTAATGCTATTGTTAGCTAACATTAGCCAAGCCAGCTAACTAAAACCGCCATTATCATGTCATTCACACGATATTACGATACTGTTAGCTGTTAGCTGAAAAATTAAAGCCACCACACCTTCAGAATGATGTTGTTTTTTTTTCTAAGATAAAACAATAAAACAATGTAAAGCACGGTTTCCACTAACGTCCGGTTCGCAGCAGAGTGTGAAGCGGCCGGGATGAGAATCAGCACCTTCAAATCCGAGGCCATGGTCCTCAACCGGAAAAGGGTGGAGTGCACTCTTCGGGTCGGGGATGAGATTCTGCCTCAAGTGGAGGAGTTCAAGTACCTCGGGGTCTTGTTCACGAGTGAGGGAAGGATGGAACGGGAGATCAACAGGCGGATCGGTGCGGCGTCTGCAGTAATGCGGACTCTGCACAGATCCGTCGTGGTGAAAAGAGTGCTGAGCCGAAAGGCGAAGCTCTCGATTTACCAGTCGATCTTCGTTCCCTCCCTCACCTATGGTCATGAGCTTTGGGTAGTGACCGAAAGAACAAGATCGCGGGTACAAGCGGCTGAAATGAGCTTCCTCCGTAGGGTGGCTGGGCTCTCCCTTAGAGATAGGGTGAGAAGCTCAGTTATCCGGAGGGAGCTCGGAGTAGACCCGCTGCTCCTCCTCGTCGAGAGGAGCCAGATGAGGTGGCTCGGGCATCTAGTCAGGATGCCTCCCGGACGCCTCCCTGGTGAGGTGTTCAGGGCACGTCCCACCGGTAGGAGACCCCGGGGAAGACCCAGGACACGCTGGAGAGACTTTGTCTCTCGGCTGGCCTGGGAACGCCTCGGGGTCCCCCTGGAAGAACTGGACGAAGTGGCTGGGGAGAGGGAAGTCTGGGCTTCCCTGCTTAGGCTGCTGCCCCCGCGACCCGACCCCGGATAAGCGGAAGAAGATGGATGGATGGATGGATGGATGGTTTCCACTAACGTACCAGTTAATATTACTTTGCACTCCTTTCCACTACTCAGTTACAGCTCTAAAGTTACTCGACTCGATTTAGGTGCTTTTACACCTCTGCCTCGTTAACGGGCCAATGTGTGGTTTTCCACACAGCAATCAGTGAACTCAGGTGACAGAATAACAACAGTCTCGCCACTTATGGAGTTTATTCCCTATCTTAATTCAAGAGCATGTTAAATGGATTTGAGAGCAGTATTTATTGATTTCATGCTCAGATTTTGTGATATTTTCTCTCAAAACTCTGCTCTTGCGCTCAAATTAGCTCTGTGCAAATGTAAGCAATGTGCATGCTCGCACTGTGTCCTCGCAGTCGGTTACAACGCTGCTCGCGCAGATTTCCTGCGCTCAAACTCGAGTTCTTCCTCTCGCGCTCAGGGAACTTGTGCTCACGGATCTCTGCTCTGCTCTCGGATTTTTTGTGGATCAAAGCTGTCAACCAATCCAAGGCCGACTAGTATTTGTATTACTATTTGTATAAAATGTAGCCCAGTACTTTCACAGGTGTCAAGATTTCAATATAAGAATCGCAACGCTTTTTTAAATACATACCAGTTGCTGTTGGGAGGAATGCATGTGTAATGTCCATGACGACCAGCTTGGTTGTATGTTCTCACATTTAGTGATGTTTTCACAGTGTGGTCCACATGTGTCACCATCTTTACAGGAAAATCCAAGTTTTAAAAAAAGGCTAAATAAATTAATGTGGTTTTTCAGAATCTTTTTGTTTGTTTTTGTGTTTCGATGATGTACCAGGTTTCTCTTTGTAAAAATGTGCGTTGAAGGTGCCATGTTACTGAGGAAGTAATTGTTTTTCCGCAGAGTTGAAAACAGCTGCTCAGCCACCTGGCTATTCAGGGAACCCTGGAGTTCTGGGACCAGTTTGATCCTCCTTAAAACCTCCTTTGGATCCTTGGTGTTGGCCTCATGAAATTTGTCATAAAGGACATAATGGTCTGAAGACCCAGTGCAAGGATGCCCATCAACATCAGGATTTTGTAACTTTTCAGTCAACCAGGGAAGAGGGATTCTGAGTTTTCCCAGGTGAGCAGCTGTGACATTTTCGTCGGTTGTTTCAGCCAGTCTCCCTTCATGTGGCTTGATAGGTAGTGTGGTTGGGACATGGAGGTTGACGTGAGTTGCCAAACCACGGGCAAAATCATAAACAGAAACATTTGGCAGGTGCTTCCAAGAGAGAAGGAGATCAGCAAAATCTCTTGGCGATTCTGCCAAGAGATGAAATTGCTGAATGCAATTTAGCCTATAAAACTCGTATTTTGTTCAACATTTAGCTATGTCTCCAATTAATTATTTAACGCATTATAAATAAACCCCTTTGCACCCGGTTTTCCATGAATTATATCAGGGTTTAATTTTCCACAACAACGTCCTCACCAATTATTCCTTACTGTACTTAACACAGCTCACTAACAAACTTAATTAGGTGGCTGTGGCTCAGGAGGTAGAGCGGTCGTCCTCCAATTGGAAGATTGGCAGTTCGATTCCTGGCTCCTCCAGTCCACATGTCAATGTGTCCTTGGGCAAGACACTTAACCCCAAATCCCGTTGCTGTGCCAACGGTGTATGAATGTGAATGAATGGTTAGATTCCCCTGATGAGCAGGTTGGCACCCTGCATGGTAGCCCCTGCCATCAGTGTATGAATGTGTGTGAAAGGGTGAATGACATGTGATGTAAAGCCCTTTGAGTGGTCACAAAGACTAGAAAGGCGCTATATAAGTACAGTCCATTTACCATTTAATTAGGTAGTTACGTGCAAACATAACTCATGCACCTTCATTTTTAAAAGTTTCACTTACTGTCACAACTCTAGCTCGTAAGCAATGTAAAAATGTCGGAGTCTCCTGCTTCTGTTTTTGCTGGCTTTGGTGGTTGGTCAAAATGTCGGATTCTCACTGGAGGCGTGGAAAAGTTTGTTATTTCCGGGCCTCACGCTGGAGGCAGGCCTGAGACGAGAGCCTGCACAGGGAGAGGCCTCACGTGAGAGGTCTGCAGCCAGACCCCTCGCATGTTTTACCCATCTATGGTTTTTAAGCAGCCTGGGGTTGATTTACACTTAATATTCAAAGTGTTATAGTACTAAGTGGGATACCGAATGTCATCTAGGCCAATTAAAAGTAATAAAATAAACCAATCATTTACTGTAAACACAATCTGCTTTATTATTATTATTATTATTATTATTTTAAATAAACTGCAACACCAAATGTACAAAAACAGACAGTATTAAATAAAATAAACTATTAACTTACCAGGTACAGCTGAGGGTGCAGAGAGGACAGTGGGCATAGTGGATGGAGCAGAGGATAGAGATGGACCTAAGATGAAAAACATGTCCCTTGTTATATGATTATATATTATAACTTATATTTAAAAATATCCATTTCAGTATGTTCTGCAGTACACTGAGCAATTACAAAGGCTGTTTTGTTGTTAACTTACCAGGTACAGCTGAGGTTGCAGAGAGGACAGTGGGCACAGTGGATGGAGAAGAGGATAGAGATGGACCTGAGATGAAAAACATGTCCCTTGTCATATGATTACATCTTATATTAATACATCTTAAAGAGATAATTTGACTAGAAATTAAATATATATGTTGACAGTTTTTGATCACTTGATTCATCAGCCTTGGCTGCTCCTGAGGAGGTGGATTGCCCCTGGGCTGAGTCAGTGCCTCCTCCAAAATACTTTAACAGGGCTCCTGGGGAAGTTTCATATAACGTATGAGCATAACAGGGAGTTGATGTAAAAGGAATATATTTATTTACTCACATAAATTGCATGTTGCAAACAACATACCTCAAACTATAAGTTTATTAAATTAATTAATTAATGCAAAACCATATTGCTAGCAAACGTCACCGCATTTGTAATTAACATTAGTTATTAAACATTTGCTATCAAATATTGTTATCAAAAACGTTGTTTTGATGCCAAAAACAAGACGTAGAGAGACGTCACGGACAATCAAATCCGATATGAGTGTTTGGAGCTGTTCAGACTCAGACACACTGGTTTGCAAAAAATTGGATTTCATGTGATTTATGACTGTTCAGACTTCATCAGAGCCAATTGGTTCCAATCTAGATTGGCTAAAAATCGTATTTTAGCTTGCAGTGTGAACGCAGCCAAATTATTACACAAACACAAAAAATGTTAGCTTAATAGTAGTCTATCTAACCTACCCATGAGAGAAGAGAAATTTCTCTCGTTTGGAACTAACATTAGCTAGCAAATTTGCTATTATAGGCTAACGTATTTGGAACAAAATATCAACAATAATTAGGGACTTTCCTAATTTCAGGGAACTTTTCAAAATACACCAAATGTTACATTAACAAGACATACTTTTATCTTGTCGTTTTTTCTCCTCTTCCTCTTTCTTTTTTCTGCCCCTGAAGGGTATGTCCTTTTTTGCGACATCTTTCACCAGCTCCTAGCTCCTGGATGCTCAGTGCGCACTGCACGCTTGGGTGCACTGCACACGTTACTAGCAGAGCTCTGACATTTCGAGCATAGAGGCAGTAGGAAACTGCACTCTGTTAACATAATATTGTTGTTGGGTTTTTCTTGTACAATAATGTACATTTGATAATATATCACTGATTCTTGGGAATTTGGATAAAACAGGTTTTAATTATGAAAATTAAGAAAAAGCTAGTTAAATTACAAAATCTGAAGGTATATCATTATAGACCAAGGTCTTGGCTGTTCAGCAATGTACCGGTGCAACCTCCCCATTTTGTTTTTCATTAAAAATGCGTTTTTCCAGTTATGCTTTGTTTTTGTCAACACTGTCAGACACAATAAAAAGCAAATCATTTTTTTATTTATTTAGTCTAATATGTATTTAGTGTTTTTAAATCATTATCTGGCATTCATAGTACACATAAATGCTGTTAAATGTTGAATATTCACTTTTGTTCATTAGTGCCACGGGTGCTCAGCTCCGAGGCACTCCATTCCAGTAAAGCTGGAATGGAGAGCCCCGAGGCAACTATTATTCTTCTCCATACTTATTAGTGCCACGGGTGCTCAGCTCCAAGGCAACTATTATTCTTCTCCATACTTATTATTTTACTTCTTCCGCCGTTTTTCGGTGCGTAACTCCTCCCACAGCTTTGAGAAAACCACAACAATATATATATCAAAACGTGTGTCTCGATCGGGGGAGGGGTGCTATGACTTTTGGTGTTGAAATTCCAATTTTTCCCAAAGTTATTCCCAAAAAACCAGGAGATTTCTCCATTGAAAATGAATGGGAATTTTTTTTTTAAAACACAAAATTTCACCTTTTTTCAGAGTCACCTAGCTCTCTCATATGTGCACGTAGAAACGCCATTCAAACTTTAAAACGGAGGAAAACTTGTGTTCTCTCCAAAACACCAAACTTACTATTTTCACATAAAATGTAAACTTTTCAAACTATGAGCAGTCAAACGAGGAGTGGAAATCACTTTTTCGTCAAAGTTAGAGTGGAAGCGGCAGTTAGCTAGAATGTGAGAAGCAGTAAAAATATCCTTAATTTTTATTTTTAACTCGAGCTCATGGCCAAACCATGAAAAGCAGACAAATAAGTTTTGGTCAAAATGTAGACATAGGTGTTGGGATTCATAAAATGTGACTTTGACAGGCGGGGTCTGCACAAAATTTAAACAGGAGGGCCGAGACCGGCAGCAGTACCTGTCACACTCCCCACTGACTCTAATGTAAACGTCTTTTTTTCAAAAGAATCTCACTCTGTGTTCACACTGAGCTTACTCGCTCATTTTAAGGAATATGTGAATAAAATAAACACTGTCAGAATCTGCCGGCTTCTGTGTCTCTCACAGTGTTTTCGGTTTTTGGACAGGAGTTACGATTTTCTCACAGTTTGCAATTGTTCGGGACCTTGTCAGGAGCCAAATTCTGGGGCATTTTCAGAATTCTTTCCAAGCAGATTCTCAAATCGCCGTAGCAACCGCAGGGCCTTAGCTCACCTTGACAACCTGTTGCTGGGCAGAATCTGACCTACTCTTTTGTGATTGGCTAAACTGATCTACCTTTTTGTGATTGGCTAATTCTACCTGTCTGTCTGTTTTGCCAGTTAACTGAGCTAATTCATTTGAATGGAGATTAATTTATGTTTACTGAGGACAAAATAAATAGTTGTATTGTTTTGTATTATAGTTATATGATTTGTGGTGTATAAAAAGATTCAACATTTATCAATAGAAGATGAACAAAATGTACATAATATAATTTCATACAACCAAGTAATTTAAAATAAAAAGTATAATAAAATCTACTCTCTTAATTATTTGAAGATTTACTTAATAATTTCATAACAGTGATGTTCCTGTCAGTGGAAGAAATGAAGTAGACTTTAATTCATAAGTTTAAATAAATATTATTTATGCTTAAATATGATAATAACATTTACTTAATATCTTCAGGGATGTGAAGTTGACAATAAAGTACATTCATAAAGAAAAAATAAAGTGTGTACTCGTCCCGGCAGTAGCCCCGTGGCACTCAAAATTTCCCTGGAATTTTCTAGTATTATCTTAAGTATCTTCATCCTGAATGAGTAAATAAGTCCAAAAAATGGTGTGACTAGATAAATACACTGAAGTCAAGTCAACTACACTAGTCTATATTTTCACTTTTTGCAGTGCATATAAAAACACATGAAAATACATTCCTTCCCCAGCCCATTTTTTAAATTTCAATTAAAGTGACAGATAATTGTTTGATCTACCGTACCCCTACTCCAATGCTCTCTGTCATTTCTCTGCTTCTTTCTTGTTTAAAATTTCCTGAACCATGTATCTGAACAAATGCTTTCATTTTGACTTGTCCCTGTCTGTAACTGCTACATGTAATTCAGATTCTAAAACTGGATACTCCCATTCCTTTCTATTATCCCTGATTCTCTTAGTCATACTCCACACTTCTCCTATTGGAGTTGAATCTCAGAACAGAGTCTTTGCCAACCTTCTCTCCTTGCTTGTCTTATTGTTCTCTTCACTACAGCCTGGACTCTCCCGAATGCAACTAAACATCATAACTATGTGTCCTCTTTAACCTCTTAATCCCTAGGAATCTGCTTTTTGCTACTCCCTCAGTTAGGAGCTTGGTGTTTGACTTGTGTGTAGTTTAGCTAGGAATGGCTATGCTAGCTTATTAGCCAAGCTTCTTCTAAATAAAAAAGTATGTCATGTGTCTATGTTCTGTTGTCTGTGTTTAATGCCTTGTGATGTAGGCTCTAGTGATGATCAGGTTAAAAGTCTGTGTTGTTGACTCTTCGAGCCATACTACACTTGTCTGTCCACCATGGAACTGCTTTCATTCATCTACTCTCTACTTTTTTTTTAAATATTCTTGCACAAAGACTCTCATTTTAGATGCCAACAATGAACCATGATGATTAACCACTGCAACTCTTTCTTTGCTGATTTTTGCCTTTTCAAAAACCCATCTCTCTCTGTTGTGCTGATACCCTGTCTGCCTCAATATCTACTGTTGAAACAATTGATTAGTGGTCACCGATATGTATGTGATTTATCCTGGATGAGATTAAATACTCTTCCGGTAAAATCAGCCGTTGTGGAAGTGCCTTAAACTTGCATTCTTTCTCATGGCCATCAGGGGGTGACTCCTATGGTTTCAAAAAGAAAAAGAAAATAACCCTACTTCTCACTTCATTTATGACCTCAGTAAACAATTTCCTAATGAGTTTACGGTCTTCATCGTTAGTTCCATGTCTTCAATACAGCATGATGTTCATTGTGTAAATTATTGTTCCATTTAATTTAGATTTGACAATAAAGCAAGGTATACTTTAGGGCATGACTATGATTGACAAGTCGTACAGTGGTGACATTGGTTAGGTAACATGAACATGTGTTTTCAGTTTATGTTAATTGTAAAATTTGGTCAATGGGTTGTGCACACAAATAGAAATCTGCTCCGTTTCAAATTCTTAGCCACAAAAGAGTTTGTGTTAATGATATGCTAATGAAAACACACTCTTCCCCAGCCCATTTTTATCTGCACACCTGTCCTGCATCAGGGTCGTTAGCACTGCCTTTCCCTCATTGTTTTTTCCCCAGTCTTCACACTTGTTATATATCAGTCTTGTCAGCCCTGTTCTGTCTCCAGTGTCCTCCCAGCCAATCAGTCTGCACTTGCGTCTAGTCAACTGTTCCCCATTCCCTTATTCCTTATGAGACTACGTTTACACGTGCCCGGATATTTTCATAAACGGACATTTCTTTTTTTTTATTTTTTATTTTTTTTATTATTATATTTACAACACAAACTCAAAAGTCTCACACAAAGCATGGTCATTCATATTATTCCATAACTTTCCATCAGGTGCTTTGTACATTGGTCTCAACATTTTAACAGATATCACTCATGATGATCCTTGAGAGGTTGTGCTTTTTTTTTTTTTTTTATTCCTGTGGATATTGTCTTTCACACACAAGCACCCTTCATCCACGCATCTCATCTACACACTCATGCTTCCACAGATGCTTCCGCACACATACTTCCACACATACACTCAACCACCCACCATCCCACTCTTCCTACACATACCCTCAGCAACCCACCCACCCTTACACCCCACCCCCTCCCATCCTTACCATTAACCCCTCCCATTTTTACACCCTCCCACCCCCCACATATTCACATACATTACATTCACGCACACAAACACACTCAACGGTCATCACAGAAACTATTTCTTTCCTTGATAGCTAGTCGATCTCGCTCCTCCACTCTCTATAAAGCCTCATAAATTATAGTCCATGCATTAACAAATTGTTTTCCTTTATTGCTGTCTTCCGACATTGTTCTTTCGATTTTTAAATAATATTTCATTAAAGTTTTCCAGTTTTGAAAAGATGGCGCCTCTGTTTTTTTCCAATTTTGCAAAATTAACTTTTTATATACCAGTGAGGAAAAAATAATTTGCCACCCCAATGGGTATCTCATATTTTCAATATCTTGAAAGATGCAATTCTTTAATGTGAGCACGAACTCACAGTTGCAGATTCTTGACATCCATTTCTCAATTTTATCCCATATTTCTCGAATTTCCTTACAGTACCAAAATGCATGGGTGAGGGAGTCACTTTGAGTGCTACATTTTAAACATTTATCTGAAGATTTACTATCAAATACGTGTATTTTGTCTCGGGTATAATATATTCGTGTCATTACTTTGTATTGGATTAACCTTAAATTTTCGTTTATAGTGACCTTATTTGTAAGTCGGAAACATTCCTTCCATCTTACCCCTGCATTTTTTATATCCAAGTCTACATTCCATTTATTATATATATTTTATAACAAGTTTTCATTACTCTCTGCTTTAATGAGAGTATCATATGTAGCTCCTATTAATCTTCTCTTTTTATTCCCTTCCTTTTTCAAAATTTCTCCTATTTCTGTAGTTGTTCCATATTTGAGGTCTGTATTATCCTGTATCCAATTTTTCAGTTGCAGATACTTAAACTTTTCTGTGTACCTTAATCCAAATCTATCCTCTAACTCCTTATATGAGCGTATTGATTTTTGGTTTGTGATATCTGATATTGTTTGGATTCCTAAATTCTTCCAGGTCCCACACCTAATTTTAGCGTTTTGAATTCTTATAGAAGGGTTATCCCATATCTTTATGTGTCTTGGCATTTCAATTTCCTGTCCTATTTGCTTTTTTATTTTACTCCAGGTATTTAATGTAGAGTTGATGATAAAGCTTGCAGTAGTACATTTTTGATTGGAGAAAAGGGTAGTTAGATAGTTTTTAGGCATTAACTGATGATTTTCGATATCTATCCATGGGCTTTCGTTTGCATTATTTATTATTTGATCAATATAAAACATCTGCGCTGCACAGTGATAACTTTCTAAATTAGGCAGATTTAAACCTCCTTCTTCCCGTGGATAATACAATAGCTTTCTTTTTAACCTATGACCTTTATTTGACCAAATAAAGGATAGTAAAATTGAATTAACCTCTTTATAAAAAGCTGTTGGTGGTATAATAGGAATTGTTTGGAATATATATAAAAATCTTGGAAGCCACATCATCTTAAACAAATTTATTCTACCAATGATGTTTATTTACAAATATAACCACTTTTCAATATCTTTTTTTAATTCTTTAATTAAGGGCAGAAAGTTGTCTCTATAAAGTTGTGATTTATCTGTGCTGATGTAGCAACCTAAATATTTAATATTTCGTGATTGGACTTTAAATTGATCACAGTTTTCCAATTTATTTATACTTTTGTCTACTACTAATAATTCTGTTTTTTTAATATTTATTTTATACCCGGATAACGTTGAAAAACTTGTTAATATTTCTAATTCTTCTGGTATGGATGTATTAGCCTTATTTAGATAAAGTAATAAGTTGTCTGCATAAAGACTAAGTTTGTACTCACGCTTTCCAATAGTAATACCTTTTATTTTATCTGTGTCTCTTATTTTTTGAGCTAATGGTTCTATTGCTAGAGCGAATAAAGATGGGGATAAAGTGTCTCCCTGGGCTGTACCTCTATTTAGTGGAAAAGGATTTGAGAGAATTCCGTTTGTATATACTTGTGCCTTTGGTGACTTGTAGATTGTTTTAATCATATTTATAAATTCCTCTGGAAAGCCATAAACTTCCAGCACTAAATAAATATGCTCTCTCCAACCTATCAAAGGCCTTTTCTGCATCCACCGCCATAAGTGTTAAGTCTATTTTATTTTTCTTTGCATATTGTATTAATGACAAACAGGTCCTGGTGTTGGTTCTTAAGTCTCTATCCTGTATGAATCCTGTCTGATTTTGATGGATGATTCCAGGTAAAATATGAGAAAGTCTATTATTTATAACTTTAGTTTAATAATTTTTTTTATCATAATTAATTAAGCTCATAGGTCTATAGTCCGCTGGAGTATTACCATCTCTTCCTGGTTTTGGTATTACTGAGATGACTGCTTGGTTCATTGTTTGAGGCAGCGTATGATCCTTTTGGGCCGAGTTCACTACTTCTATAAAAAGGGGCTCAATACTTGACCAAAATGTTAAATAGAATTCAATTGGGATTCCATCCATTCCCGGAGCCTTTTTTAATGGGAAAGTTTTTATTGCAGAATGTATTTCCTCACAAGTTATATCTTTCCTCAGTTGTTCCCTTTGCTCTGCTGTTAAGTATTTTAAGTTAAGTGATTTAAGAAAGGGGGTAGGGTCTGAGTCTTTTAATTCTGATGCATATAGATTCTCGTAGAACACTTTAAATTCATTATTAATCAACTGATTATTTTTATAGACTGAGTCTGATGTTTTATTTATTATTGATATAGGTTGTCTTTTAGCTACTCTTTTAACTACTGAGGCTAAATGTTTACCTGATTTGTTTGCTGATATATAGTTAAATTTATTTGAGTTATGTTTAAAGTCATTAGCTTTTTGTAGAAGCAAATTGTCTAGATCTAATTTTTTTTTCTGAATGTCTGTCAGTACACTACTACTGGCTTGCATTTTATGCTGATTTTGTAGTCTATTTACTTGTTCTGTCAATTTATTTATTTCTTTATCCAACTCTGCTTTCTTTTTAGCTGCATATCCTAGCATTATTCCCCTTATATATGCTTTAAATGTGTCCCATATTATACCGATTTCTGGTCTATTTTCAGAGTTCCCAACATTAACATTGGTTTCAATGAATAATTCAATGTGTCCTTTAATATATTTTAGAAATTCTATATCTGTTAAATGTTTCCTATTCATTCTCCAGATTCTGTGGTGTACTGTGTTTTGTCTGGGTAGCATATTGCATACTAATATTGCGTGATCCGATATTATAATTTCATTTATTTTACTTGATAGTATTCTTTCCATATTTAATCTGGAGGTAAATAGGTAGTCTGTTCGACTGTAGCTATTTTGAGGATTTGAGAAGTATGTATAATCTAAAGTTTTTGGATATAATGTTCTCCAGATATCCTCTAATTCGTTATCTTCTAGGAATCTCTTTTTTTGAAACTTTCTTTTTATTGAGTTTTCAATTATTTTTTCAACAATAAAGGACAAACAATAAAACAGAAAACTGAAAAAACAAAATCATATTGAACAGACAGGTTGACAAGGTTGACATAGGGCATACATTAGAGCAAATGGGGTTATTCACACAGACAGTGAGTTACACGTTAGAGAATATGAAGTCCACTTTTCCCAGTACTTGGCAAATTGTTCAGCTCGTAGTCTTAGGACGAAGGTCAGTTTTTCCATGCACTGTATTTCGTTAACAATGGTGATCCAGTCATTCTTTGATGGCAAGTTTGTCTGCAGCCATTTCCGTGTAATGGCCTTTTTGCTTGCAGCCAAAAGCACTTTGTAAAGATAGTTGTCCTGAGCCATAAGTCCAACTGGGAATTTACCCAGGTATAACGTGATGAAAGAAAAATCTACTTTTAAACCAAGGATTGACTGAATTTCTTCAGCAAGGTCTTGCCAATATGGTTGGATAAGCGGGCAAGCCCAGAATACATGAAAGTGATCGGCCATTGTCTGGCCACATTGTCTCCAGCATTTATCCTGTCCCTGAAAACCCTGCTGTTTAAATTTCAATTTAGGAGTAACAAAAAAATGTATTATGTTCTTCCAGCAGAATTCTCGCCAAGCTCTGGAGTTGGTGGTTTTAGCTTGACCTGCCCAAACAGATTTCCAATCATCCTCAGATATCTCCGGGCCAGACTCCGCCTCCCATTTTTGCTTAACCTGGATAGTATAATGGTTCTTGGAGTTTTGTAGTCTTTTGTAAATTTGTGAAATTAAATGTTGAGTGTCTTTAGCATTATATGCATCTATAAATACACTGATCAGATTGGCATCTTTATTATCTGTTAGTTTTATTCCCTTGTTGAAGTAGTCTCTGACCTGGAAATATCTGAACATATCCTCTCTTCCCAGTCTATATGATTTACAGATGTGGGTGAAAGACTGTAGACCATCCTTATCAACTATAGTGCAGTAGGCGGTTATACCATTGTGTGTCCACTGCTTGAATCGCTTATCTAGAAGTGATGGTATAAATTCTGAGTCATATGACACCCATTTCAATATTTTTGCATGCTTCTCAAGATGGAGTTTTTTACAGGAGCTAAACCACACTTTAAGAGCAACCCTGGTCCAGCTATTTAATTTATCCAGATGGGGATCATGGTGTTGGCAATTACCTAATAAAGCCTGTATTGGTGTTTCACATTGCTTTAACTCCAAGTCTTTCCATTTAGCTGAATAGTTTGAATTACACCAGCAAGCTAGAGGTCTTAGCTGGGCAGCAATATAATAGTCCTCCATACATGGTAGAGAGAATCCCCCCTCATCTTTAGGCAACTGCAAGGTCTTATATTTTATTCGGGGCCTCTTACTGTTCCAGACGAATCTTGATATAATTCTATTCCATTCCCTAAAGTCTTTTGCGGGGATCTCTACAGGAAGTGACTGGAATAAATACAGTAGCCGGGGAAGGACATTCATTTTTATCGTTTCAATTCTATTTGACATGTCTAAAGGTAGTACAGTCCACCTATCTAGATCTGCTTTGATATTCTTAATAACTGGATCATAATTTGTCTTGTATATTTTGGTAATGTCTTTTGGGATCCAAACTCCTAAATATTTAATGGCAGGGGCGTCCCATTTAAAATCAAATCTGCCTTTCAAGTCAGTGTTCGGTGTGAAATTATATGTGAGTATCTGGGTCTTGTGTGTATTCAACTTATACCCGGAATATAAGCCAAACAGCCTCAAAAGAGACATCAGCTCAGGTATACTTCTTTGTAAGTCAGTTAAAGTGAGCAATATGTCATCTGCGAACAGACTTATCTTATATTCACTGCCTCCGATTGAAATGCCTTTAATCTCTGGATCCTCCCTTATTGCCTGAGCTAAGGGCTCTATGAAGAGTGCAAAGAGGGCGGGGCTTAGTGGACATCCTTGGCGACAACCTCTCTCAAGCTTGATAGATTGTGATAGGTGACCATTGATTCTTATTCTGGCAGTGGGGTTTGAATGAAGTGATCTAATACACTGAACAGATTTTTCATTAAAGCCAAAACGTTGAAGTGTTTGGTAGAGGAAGCCCCATCCAACAGAGTCAAATGCTTTCTCTGCATCTAGACTAATAAGTGTTGCACTAATATTTTCCTTAATCACATAATCTACCACATGGAGTATCCGTCTAATATCGTCCTGAGTCTGTCTTTCTCGGACAAATCCTGTTTGGTCAGGGTCTATCATTTCAGAGACAATATGTTCTATCCTTTTGGCTATAATTGAGGCAAACAGCTTATAGTCCGTATTCAAAATGGATATCGGCCTATAGGAACTACATTCTCCCTTGTCTTTTCCCTCCTTAGGAATTATTGATATTACTGCCTCGCTCCAAGATTGGGGCATCTGGCCTTCCTTAAGGGTGTGATTGAAGCATCTAAGAAGAAAAGGCATCATCTCAAGTTTGAATGTTTTGTACCATTCGCTAACAAATCCATCAGACCCTGGTGTTTTGTTGGCCTTAAGTCGAGAGATAGCGCCACCCAGTTCAGCAGTTGTTATCTCAGCTGTCAGTGCATTATTTTGATGTTCTCCTATTGAGGGAAGATCCAGAGACTTCAGGAACTCATCAATTACAGAGTCATCAGCTTTGTCAGGTTGAGTATATAAGTCTTTGTAGTAGACTTCAAAAGCTTGTTGAATTTCTTCTAGCTTATGGCAGACTTTGTTGTTTTTTGGGTTTCTTATTTTGTACACAGTTCTTTCTGCTTGTTGTTTACGTAATCTCCAAGACAGAAGCTTCATAGCCTTTGGGCCGGTTTCATAATATTTTTGTTTAGTAAACCTCATTTTCTTCTCATTTTCTTCATCATAAATCTGATTTATTTCTTGTTTAATACACTTTAGTTGGGCCCATGTTTGTGGGTCTCTGTGGGTCGAATGTTGAGTTTCAAGATTCTTCAGTTTAGACTGCAGCTCTGCTAAGTGTTTTTGTTTCTCCTTTTTCCTGTGGGATGCAAAGGCTATGAGTTTACCCCTAAGTACTGCCTTCCAGGCATCCCACAGGACATTTGGTAACACTGTTCCATTATCATTATTTAGCATATATTCTTTTAACTGTTCTTTTATATATTCTTTACAAACTCTATCATTCAACAAGCTAGTATTAAGCCTCCATAGAGTATTCTTCCTTTTATTGTTTAGATGCAGAGAGAGGTATACTCCTGAATGATCTGACACATCTCTAACTCCTATCTTACATTCACTTATTCTGTGTCTATCAGCATTAGAGATAAAAAAATAAGCCAATCTGGAATATTCTGCGTGACAAGGGGAGTAGTAAGTAAATTGTTTTTCTGTGGGGTGAAGATCCCTCCATATATCTATCATACCAAATTCCCTAAGCATTTTCCGCATGAATACTGAGTTTTGGTTTCTCCTCTTGTCTAAATTTGTTGAGTCAAGTTTGGGTTGCAATTGAATATTCAAGTCACCCCCACAGATTAAAGTTCCTGATGACTCTTGGGCTAGTAAATCAAATATTTTTTTAATAAATGATCTGTCATGCCCTGGTGGCATATATACATTTAACAAAGTGACTTCTTTGAGATCAATCATGCCTTTGACTAAAATATAGCGACCCTCCTTATCTTTAATTTGGGCGGTTAATTGGAATTGTAGCTTATTTGAGAGTAGAATTGCCACTCCCCTTTTACGTCCAGATTTGTGGGAGGAGTAGAATGTGTTAGTGAACCCCAACTTTTTTAATTTTTCATGTTCTGAGTTAGAAAGATGTGTCTCTTGCCAGAAAGCCACTTGAATATTTTCCCTTTTAATTTTAGCAATAACTTTGCTCCTTTTCACTGGATTGTGTAACCCATTCACATTAAGTGTTATCATCTTATATTCCTGAAAGTCCATTTGCTTTGTTTCCTCGTGTCATTAATAGCCTGTTGCAACCTGTAACATATTACCTTTGAACTTGGGTAGGAACAACTAGTGAAATGTGAATACAGAACATAGTGAGTGTACAACAAATTGACTTCCACTGTTAAAGAGTTTACGTGCTATTTAAAATTGAGGGGAAAGCCTGTTTTAACAAAAGGGCCCCTCTTTGAGGTTACAAAAGTTACTTCAGTTGGCATAGTACTCTATCATTCTACCTACCTATTCATTTCTACCAGACCACTCTCCCATTTTCAATTGGCCTGCTTAACTCAAGCTAAAAGTCAGTCTTTGATCAACGTGAAGAAGGTAAAATTAAATAAATTAATAAAATAATAATAATAAAAAGGGGGGGGCAGGAGGGAGAGGGTAGCAGTTATTATGAGTCATTTGCTAATTATCAAATCACCTGGTGGGGCTAAGGGAGATCAGACACATTTGGAACCTGGCACTGGAGTCAGGTCTCCTGGGGGTTGTGGTGGAAAGCACTCAGCTTCTCTCGTATCAGCTCCGGGTGGGATGCTCGTTGACGATGCTTGTCCCTGACCCTCTCCCACTGTCAGGATCCAGTTCGCCGCTGCTCCTTTTTTCTGTCCATGTTTTCTTTCCTCCAGGGCTGGGCGGGGCCTTCTGGGAACTTCTGCAGCCACCCTCTCCTGCACACCTGAGATTCATCACTTCGTTTCCTGCTCTACAGCATTTATAAGCTGGTCTCTTCCTCCACTCATCGCCAGTTTGTTGTTTCACCCACAGTGGTAACGCTCACGGCTCTTTGATCTAGTATTTTGTAAACCTTGACCCCGTTTTGGATGTTTTTGGATTTACCTTGCTTTTGACTTACCTGTTTTTGTTTTTCTCCTCTCTTCCCAGCCATTTGCCTGCCCTCAGCCTCGCCTTGCCCAGCCCTGTCATCTCCTGCTGCATTTTTGCTTCTGTTTTTGTTGCCTGAATAAACGTTCATCGGTTTCAGATCTGCATTGTGGGTCCAGTCTTTTTGTTGTTTAGTAAACTCCTGACAGAACGAACTGGCCATTTACAATGGACCCCGCAGATCCAGCTCATCAGACACTATTTAATCAGGGCACCATCATCGGACAGCATGATCACATAATCCGTGCTCTGTTTGAGAGTAACCAGGCTCTGTCCGCCAGTGTAATGGAGGTTTCCAGACAGGTTACTTCCCTGGCTTCCACAATCCACTCCTCACAGGCCAGCTCGGCTCCGGAGTCATCTCCAACCACCCTTTCCCCCAAGGACTCTCACGTGAGTGACCCTGAGCCATTTGATGGCAATTTGGATCTATGCCGAGGATTTTTGTTGCAATGTGGACTGGTCTTTGCTCAACGTCCGGCATCTTTTTCCTCTGACGCAGCCAAGACACGTTACGTGCTGGGGTTACTGAGGGGGAGAGCTTTGGCTTGGGCAGAAGCAGCTGGTTCCCATGAGGACTTTTGTGTTTTGCCATTCGCTGTCTTCAAAGAAAAGCTAAAAACTGTTTTTGATCATCCTAATTATGGGGGAGACGCGGCAGCTCGTCTTTTAAGGCTGAAGCAAGGCACCAGAACCGTGGCTGACTATGCTGTTGAATTTTGGACTCTGGCAGCTGATGCAAATTGGGATGGTGCTGCTTTACAGGCAGTATTCTTGAACGGTCTCTCTGAGCAGCTTAAGGATGAGCTGGCTGCCAGAGATGAACCTTCCAGTGTTTCTTCTCTTGTGTCCTTAGCCATCCGTCTGGACAACCGGCTACGAGAGCGACAACGCCAGAGATATGCTCCTTCCTCTTCTACTGAATCAGCACCTCGGAGATGGTCACCGTCCCTCTTGCCAGCTCGGTCAGGCACTCCTGCTCCACCGGCCTTGGTCTCACCCGTTGACGAGCCCATGCTACTCGGTAGAGCCAAACTGTCACCAGAGGAGTGCCAGCGTCGTCTGAGGTCCGGTGAGTGCCTGTACTGTGGCAAATTGGGACACTTAGTGGCCACCTGCCCGACTCGGCCAAAAGGGGAGGCTTGTCAGTAAGTTTGGGGGTCCTGACGAGCCCCTCTGCACCTATAGTCAAATCCCCTGAATTGTCTCGTTTGCTGGTACCTGCTTCTGTTATGTGTGGACAGACTGTGCTATCTCTACAGGCCCTAATTGATTCTGGTGCCGAGGATAACCTCATTGACTCGGAGGTTGCTACTCTACTGGGGTGCCAGTTGGAGAAGTTGGACAGACCTATTCCTGCCTTGGCATTGGACGGTAACATGTTTACACAGATCACACATCAAACTTCCCTGGTAACCCTCATCGTCTCTGGCAACCATCATGAACAGATCACTCTAAAGGTAATCTCAGCTCCACGCACACCTCTGGTATTAGGACACCCTTGGCTAATGCTCCATAACCCACACATTGATTGGCCCACAGGCGCCATTAGGGGTTGGAGTCTCCACTGTCATTCTTTCTGCCTTCATTCGGCTCGACCACCTTGTGTTAATCCCCAGTCTGAAAGCAACAAAACTGAGTTTCCTGATTTGACTGCTGTACCCAGCGAGTACCACGACCTCAGGGAAGTCTTCAGTAAAACTAAGGCCTTATCGCTTCCTCCACACAGACCTTATGATTGTCCTATTGACCTGCTGCCTGGGGCACCCCTCCCATCCAGCCGTTTGTACAACCTTTCCAAGCCAGAACGTGTAGCCATGGAGAAATATATCTCTGAGTCCCTAGCTGCGGGCATAATTCGGCCCTCTTCCTCACCTGTAGGAGCTGTTTTTTTCTTTGTCGACAAGAAAGACAATACTCTCCGTTCCTGCATTGATTTTCGGGGTTTGAACAACATTACCATTAAGAACAAATACCCACTCCCCTTACTCAACTCTGCCTTCGAACTCCTTCATGGTGCAACAATCTTCACTAAACTAGATCTCAGGAATGCTTACCATCTCATTCGCATCAGGGAGGGGGACGAGTGGAAGACAGCTTTCAACACTCCACTAGGCCATTTTGAGTATTTGGTAATGCCGTTTGGTCTCACCAATGCTCCTGCAGTTTTTCAAAATCTGATTAATGACATCCTGAGAGATTTCCTCAACAGATTTGTTTTTGTCTACCTTGACGATATCCTGATTTTGTTCTCGTTCTATTGATGAACATGTCACCCATGTCAGACAAGTCCTCTCCCGTCTGTTGGAAAACAAGCTGTTCGTTAAAGCTGAGAAATGTGAGTTCCACACTAACTCTGTCTCATTCCTCGGCTACATTGTTCAGAGTGGTCGTCTCATGGCTGATCCAGCCAAGGTCCAGGCAGTGGAGAAGTGGCCGGTCCCAACCTCCAGGAAGGAACTGCAGCGTTTTTTGGGATTTGCCAATTTTTACCGGCGCTTCATTCGGGACTACAGTAAGGTTGCCTCACCTCTGACTAAACTAACGTCTGTCAAAGTGACATTTAAGTGGACAGAGGAGGCTAACATGGCTTTTCTGAAGCTTAAAAAGTTGTTCACTTCTGCACCTATTCTTGTACAGCCTGACACCAGTAAGCAGTTCATTGTGGAAGTCGATGCTTCTGATTCTGGTGTCGGGGCTGTGCTGTCTCAGTATGTGGGTCCCGATAATCGTCTGCATCCATGTGCTTTTCTGTCTCGTCGTCTGTCCCCTGCAGAGCAGAACTATGATGTCGGCAACCGGGAGCTACTAGCCGTCAAGCTAGCTCTGGAGGAGTGGAGGCACTGGCTGGAGGGGGCAGAGAAGCCGTTCATCGTCTGGACAGATCACAAGAACCTCGCTTACATCCAGACGGCTAAGAGGTTGAACTCTCGCCAAGCCCGGTGGGGTCTCTTCTTCAGTCGATTCAACTTCTCGCTCACCTATCGTCCTGGGTCTAGAAATGTGAAGCCAGATGCTCTCTCTCGCCAGTTTGCCTCCAGTAGCCCTGAGGCTGAGACTGTTTGTCCCCACCTCTGTTCGCTCCCAGGTGCTGCAGTGGGGCCACGTCTCCCGGTTTGCCTGTCATCCTGGCACTAGGCGCACTATTGCCATCCTGAAAAGGCATTTTTGGTGGCCTAACATGGACGCGGATGCCAAGGAGTTTGTGGCAGCCTGCACCACCTGTGCTCGTAGCAAGACCGCTGCGCCCGCTTCCAGTTCCCGGTCGGCCTTGGTCACACATCTCGTTGGACTTTGTTACTGGGTTACCTCCCTCTAGTGGAATGACGGTGATACTCACTATAGTCGATAGATTTTCTAAGGCTGCTCATTTTATTGCTCTCCCTAAACTGCCCTCTGCGTTCACCACAGCTGAACTTCTAGTCTTGCATGTCTTCAGACTTCATGGAATTCCCATAGACATTGTTTCTGACAGGGGTCCTCAGTTCATCTCTCAGGTGTGGAAAGCCTTCTGTAAAGCCTTGGGAGCTACAGCCAGCTTGTCCTCAGGTTACCATCCTCAAACCAACGGGCAATCTGAAAGAGCAAACCAGATTCTGGAAACTTCACTTCGCTGCATGGTGGAGAGAGAGCCAGACTCCTGGAGTAGTCTACTTCCTTGGATTGAGTATGCCCACAACAGCCTCCCCAGCTCCTCCACTGGTAGGACTCCATTTGAAGTTTCTCTTGGCTATCAACCACCCCTGTTCCCTTCTCACGAGCAAGACATCTCAGTTCCCTCCGTACAGGACTACATGGATCGCTGCAAAAAGATCTGGACAGAGACTAAGACCACCCTCGAACGCACCCAGGAGAATCATAGACGGCTTGCTGACCGGCACAGGAATCAAGCTCCTCCCTATCAGCCAGGTCAGTCTGTCTGGCTCTCCACCAAGAACATTCCTCTAGCAGCTGAATCCCGTAAGTTGTCCCCCAGGTATATTGGTCCCTTTCCCGTTGTCAAGGTCATTAATCCATCTGCCGTCAAACTTCAGTTACCCGAGTCCTTGAAGGTCCATCCTACATTTCATGTGTCCCAGTTGAAACCTGTTTCTTCTAGCGACCTGAACCCTCCTTCCGACTCCCCTCCACCCCCCCGACTCATCAACGATCATCCGGCCTATACTGTGAGGAAGTTACTCGATGTGAGGCGCAGGGGCCGTGGGTTGCAGTTCCTGGTGGATTGGGAGGGTTATGGTCCTGAGGAGCGCTCCTGGGTACCCCGTTCCTACATTCTGGACGCTGCGCTGATCTCCGATTTCTACCGGGAACACCCTGATAAGCCTGGTGGGTCGCCTGGAGGCTCCCGTTGAGGGGGAGGTACTGTCAGGATCCAGTTCGCCGCTGCTCCTTTTTTCTGTCCATGTTTTCTTTCCTCCAGGGCTGGGCGGGGCCTTCTGGGAACTTCTGCAGCCACCCTCTTCTGCACACCTGAGATTCATCACCTCGTTTCCTGCTCTACTGCATTTATAAGCCGGTCTCTTCCTCCACTCATCGCCAGTTCGTTGTTTCACCCACAGTGGTAACGCTCACGGCTCTTTGATCTAGTATTTTGTAAACCTTGACCCCGTTTTGGATTTACCTTGCTTTTGACTTACCTGTTTTTGTTTTTCTCCTCTCTTCCCAGCCTTTTGCCTGCCCTCAGCCTCGCCCAGCCCTGTCATCTCCTGCTGCATTTTTGCTTCTGTTTTTGTTGCCTGAATAAACCTTCATCGGTTTCAGATCTGCATTGTGGGTCCAGTCTTTTTGTTCTGTTTAGTAAACTCCTGACACCCACGCTGTGATGCGAGGCTCTGGGGCTGGACCTGGCTCGTTTTGGTCGATGGGGAACCCCCTTTTCCGCAGGTCATCTGCTGCTTCTCTTGCGTCGTTGTAAATCCTGGGTCCACCGTCCAAAAACACCTTGAGCTTAGCGGGTGGGGGGGGGTCTGAAATCGCACACCCTTCTCTTTAAGCACTCTCCTTATTCCTGCATACTCTCTTCTTTTCTTAACTACCTCAGTCGGGAAGTCGTGGTCAAAATAAACTCTCGTGCCTTTGTAAAAGACCTCCTTCTTCTTCCAAGCAGACGACAGGATCAGTTCTTTAGTTTTATACTCGTGGAAGTTTATTATTATGGAACGTGGTGGAGCCTCTCGTGGTGGTCGCGGAGCCAGGGCTCTGTGGCAGCGCTGTATTTTCAGATCAAGCTTGCTGGGAGTAGCCAGCTCAGACTTTAATAGTTTGGCCACAAAGTCCATCATGTTATTTTCTTCCTCACCTTCAGGTATTCCATAAATGCGGACATTATTTCGCCGTGACCGGGCCTCCAAGTCTGTCATTTTCGTTTGCAGGGTTTCCTGTTTTTGCTGCATTTGTCGGAGCGAGTCCTCAAGGTCGAGGTTGCGCTCCTCCAGCTCGGCCACGTGCTGTTCGGCTTCCTCGACTCACGTTGCTGTGCTTTTCAAGTCCCCCCTGATATCTCCCAGGGCCTGGTTAAGCTCTTCTCGGAGTTCAGTCAGCTCCTTCTTCACGTCCTCTCCCAGTGTAGACCGGAATGAGTGCAGCTCACTTTTTACATCGGAGCGCATTGCCTTGATCTCAGTGTGGATACTAGCTAGCAGGCTAGCATCAGTTGGGTCTAGTCCGGCCGGGCTAGGTGAGCTAGCATTAGCTTCGTCGTCGCTCTCCATGGCTTCATCATTTTTTCCGGATCTTGTATTCATTTTACTTTTAGCTTTGCTGGTTTTGTCCCCTTCCTTCGTTTAACAACTATATTGCCACACTAAATCTGGGGAAATAATCTGTGATTTGGGGAGAGCGTTAGGTCAGCCTGCCATCTCGTCGACGTGCTCACCGGAAGTCATCTTCTAGGAATCTCAGTCTTTTTGGTGGATTAATTTTCCTGTTCTTTGTGGAGCTATCCTGGGGGCTGAAAATAGGGTTTAAATCCCCCCCAAAAACAATCACTCCCGTCAGGGAGCTGTCTAATATAATCTGGATTTTATTCAGGAAAGACATATCCGAATTAGGAGGTCTATATATGTTAATTGTATAAAGTTGACAAAACAATTCACATTTAACTATTAAAAACCGACCATGGTCATCTGCGTGTTGGGAGATTAACTTGAAAGGTATCCTTCTGTTAATTAATATGCCTACACCTCTACTCCTGGTATTAAATGTAGCTTCAAATGCTTCACCCACCCATTGCTCCTTGAGTTGTTCAATTTGCCCTGGTTTAAAGTGAAGCTCCTGCATTAAAACAATGTCAGGAGACAGCTTTTGTAAATGCTGCAACACTTTCACTTTTTTTGTATCCTCCTGTAAACCATTTGCGTTCCAAGTTAATATTTTGACTGAATTAGGAAGATTTTTTATGGAACTTTCTATTATATTAACCATAATCTATAGTACTATTCAAGGAGGCCTCAGAGAAGAACTTAACGAGATCGCACCAGTCATACTTAAGGAAAGCTAAAAAACAAAACATACTTACATGACCCTTCAACCACACACACATCCATACACACAGACAGACAAACATTGACCCCTTGGTTTCCCAATGTAAGAGCATGCTTTGCTAGAGCTAAATGAATACTAATACTAATAAACGGACATTTCATCCTCTCCGTTTACAAAAAAAACAGCGTGCACACCAGTCCGTTTTCAGAAAAGTTTCCGTTTACACTAACCTGTGTATATATGCTGTCAAGAGCAGCTCAAGCCCACGTTAGCCAATCAGAATCCTGCATAGCAACAACAACAACAACATCACTTCATTCCTCCACATAGTAAAGCACTTGTATTTGCAAATGCAAACAAATACAAAGGGATTGCACCAGCATAAATGTGACTGCTATTCTGCATGCATCCATGATCACCATAGATTATAAACTATGTCACATTTAACCCAGGAGCAGTTTCCGGCTCCCCAAATCTCCGTTTTTCTCTGTTTACATGCAAACGTGCAAACTGAGTTTTCCAAAATCTCCACTCTGGCCGGAGTTTTTAAAAAGCATCGTTTTCAGGGGCAAATTCTCCGTATGCGTCTAAATGGAGGGTGCAAACGATGGTTAATGTCTCCGTTTTTAAAAATAACCGAGTATGTATAAACGGGGCCTTAGTGGGAGCCTGATGATGACGATGAGGGCCAGCTGTGGAAGAGGGTTGGGAAGCTCAGTTGAGGGGAATGAGGTGATTGCAGGGCAGGGAGTGGCAATATCTGCAATGACAGGAGAGTTAGTGAAAAAGCAGATGAAGAGAGAGAACAAACAAAAACAGTCCTGAGCAGATGATCCCATGACAATGGTCAAAAAACTGTGTGGCTAAATATCAAAGAACCACTCAACTCTTACGTACCGGCTGTTACATTTTCTACAATAACTGCAATAACAACTAATTGTCAAAGGTGAGTATCTACCCTCCATGTCCCAACAACAATTCATTATCACAACTCCAATATATTGAATCAATTTCCACTCCCAACATTTCATTATATTTAAGCATAATTCACTAAAATAAAAAAATGATCATGATTTTGCTTCAATTATATTTTTGCATGGATATAGTCTTGTGTAACCCAGGTCCTAGTTTCGAGTTGTATGATAATTGAATTGTAATTTACTTCTAAACGGCTCTTTTACCTGTCAGGATTTGTAATTCACTGTAAGCCAATCAGAGCAGATGCAGGACATGACATAGGTCGCAACAGCTGCTTTGGTACCAATCAGCTGATTGACCCAGCTGATCGCAATGTTTGGTGTGTGCGGATGCAAGTTGAACTGCTGCGTACGGGTAACTACTTTGATCCACTGTCTCTTTTAACGCTTTTAACCATATCACTTCACAACTTCTTATAATGCCATGCCAATTGTGGCGGCATTTTAACCAGCTTCCAGCCGCCTTCCTTTGTTCAGGGGTTTGCTGTGGTCCAGACGCGCTCCAATAAAAACAATCACTGCCTCTCTTCAATTATGAGCAGCGTTTTATTTATGTTAGTTCAAGTGTCCATACACAATTTCAGAGTCATGAATAAACTTAAAGAAAGGACAAAAAAAATGAATAAAGAGAGCGGTCTAAAAACATTATGGCTCTCCCTTGTCTCATCCGAGTCACCTGTCTCCCTCCTCCCTTTTATCCTCATTTCCTGGGAGGTGGCTGAACACTCAAACCGTCCAACTAAACAATATCTAAACAGCTACTCCTCAGTTCAACACCGTCAAGGAAAATAACAATCAAACAAAACATGCAAAAATGGCTCCAACATCAATAATGGTTGTAGATGTGTGGCCATGGGTTGTCGAGTCTGCGGTAACACCTGAAAGGCAGTCGAGCTTTTTGATGAGTTACCTGTTTAATCTGCTGTGACTACGCTCTGCTCTGATTGTGTGTGTGTGTGTGTGTTGTTTTTATAGTTTTACTATGAGCTGTTAGTGTTAATTCTTGTTATGTAGATAATGTGCACTTTTAATAACCCAGGGTTAATGACTATTGAATGTACTGAATTTATTGATTAATTATTTTGTTTCCCTATTACATGAGCTACATGTTTGTGTATTAAAATAAGCCTGTATTTATATAGGCCAGGTTTTTTGCCTGAACCGGATCCTATGGATGGCGAGCTAGCTGAATGAAAAAACACTGATCTTCGGCTGCTGCTGCTGGTGTGGCGGGACACCAGCCATAGTCCTCCCTGTGACCCCTTAATTCACGTAGACACGTACACCTATACACACACAGTTTCAACTTTGATCCAACGAAACTCCATCCAACATCAAACAATCCACTCCATGATAGATCCAAAAAGTTAGTCCAGAATCCTTAGTTTTTGACTTAATGTAGCGGCATATCATGCCGTGGACAGGGATGGCCTGTGGCTTTTGAACGCACCTCCAAACAAAACTCACTGCAAGGTACTTCTTTCCGGATGTTTATTGTCCAAGCAAACAAAAATATAAAAAAGGTTGAGTTTAAAATGATAACAAATTCCAAAAGGTAACGAAAAAACCTTCTAAGCAACGAAACTGTGACTTAAAGGTTGTAAAATAATAGTTGTGTGGTCAAAAACTGTAGGTCACCACCGACCCCCACCTGTCCGACATTGTTCTCATTTGGTCCACCCCCAGTGACGTGTATACAATGGCTATGGTGACGCAATGAATTTCTAAAAAACACAAACTACCAGGAAAATTATATAAACATAACTGATGTGTGCGCAACAAATAAAAACTATATAATTGTGTGATTAAATGCTTTAAATGGCTACAACACACACTCGTAACTCATCCCATTTTGCGACGGACTATAAGACTTTTGGACTCTTGGACTTTCGGACTCTCTTTTGTTCCTTTTTCTTTCTTTTTTGTTTGTGGGTTGAGGCTGGAATAATCTGTTAGTGTATTAATTAAGTGACATAGGGGGGTTGTTTTGTTGGCGTATTGCTAATCAAGTGAATCAGCTGAATAAAGTGCTGGTACTCATTTAAAGTATCCGCAATAGTGTCAATGTAACAGCTTTATCTGGATTGAAAGAACATATGTGGCCAGTATTTGTTTTTTGATTTCTGTGTTTTGTTTGTGTTGGTTTGTTTAATTGTTTGTTTAATTGTTTTGTTTTTCTCTAAAATACATGGTACCTTTTTTGATTGCACAACTTCCGTCTCCTGAGTTTCATTAAATTCTGTGCACCAGTTTAATCATTCCCCCTCATTGACAAGAACCCTACAATCTTCTCGCAGTACAGTTACCTACTAGAAATTAAATTACAGTCTACTAACTTGTTAACCATATGCTACACATGCAATATAAAAACATCCACTCTGATTCCATTCTCAGCCTGCAGCTGTCAGTAACTGTGTGAAATGAGGATGGAGCAGAAAATTATAGAGACATCAAAGTGGCACAAAGTGCCTCCATCTTTCACCATGCTTCAGGGATGTAGGAAAAAAATTTGCCGGCTGTCCAGGCAAAGACAATGAGAGAGGGCTGACGTGTCATCACAATGATCAATCCTGAAATCCAATAATGAGTGTCGACTGTTGAGGGTTGTGTCACCATAACTGTGAACATTTATTTATATCACAGCTCTTTATGTCACCAGAAGCCTCTGAGGCCGAAATGAAGATCTGAAAATGTCAAAACTTATTTTCAACACGTGTGTGTCCTTCTGGTCTAACATACATGTCACTCTTTAATCTAACCATTTGCCAATAGCAACATATTAAAGTAATTATTGACATCAGGTGTAATGACTTTAACCACATTTGTAATTATACCAGTTAGTTCTGATCTTGAAGTGTGATTATCGTACAGGCATTTAGTGTTTCCTGATCTACACCACATGGCCTAAACCTATGTGGACACCTGAACATGACACACATATGTGATAATTAAACAATTATTCCGAAACCCTAATCTGCTCTTTAAACATCTTCCCCTCCTCTGCTTTCCTGGCTGTAGGGATTTACTCTCATTCAGCATTAGTGAGATCCAACACGGATGTTGGGTTATCAGGTCTGGCTGGTGTTCGATGGTGTTGAGGTATTGAACTGGTCTTGTGCATGGGGGCACTGTTATCTGAAAATATAATGGTGTACTGCAGCATTAAGATTTCACTACAATGAAAACAACAGGCCAAAATACAAAAAAGAAGACGCAGAATATTGTTCTTTACCAAAATGTAGATTTGCCTCAATGCTTCATTCAGCATTGTTTTGATATCTGCCAAACCCAGATTTGATCAACTGTCAGTTAGTGAGGCATGAGTCATCACTCCAGATAACACAGTTCCACCACTCCAGAGTCCAGTGGCAGTGCGCTTTACACCACTCCAGAGTCCAGTGGCAGTGTGCTTTATACCACTCCAGCCGAGGATTAGCGTAGCATACAATGACCTTATGATTTGTGTGCCATTGCTTGGTCATAGGGAGCCATGCCATGAAGCTCCTGACAAACAGTTCATGTGCTGCTTTGCTTCCCAAGGCAATGTGTATCACAAATAAAGAGTAAGTGTTGCAAAAGAGGATGTGACAAACTTAAGGTGAGGTAAATGATGCAGAAATGTGATGTGAGAAACTATCAAGCACATTAAATATTGTTGCAAAACATTGTACATTTCTTATTATAATTAGAGATGATCTCCTCATACAAATATGTGGAACTTGTTTGCTTCTTCACATTCAACAACAAAAACAGAGTTTTCTAATACATGAAGAGTTTTATGTACAGTTTCCTGTTCCCTACCACTGAGATTCAAAATATTTATTTATTTTGTATTTATTTATTTATTTATTTTAAATTTCAGAAGAAAGAAAAACCTTTCCTGGCCATCCCATTTGATCTGGCCAACGAGATGAGAAAGCCATTAGTCTCATGGACAGTTCTGGTGCATCAGTCTGCCAAATTTCAGTGACATTTTTCGTATTATGAAATGTTATCCTTAAATGGGACTGTAACGGTTGCTGCTAAAATAGCAAAGTATATAGAGGAAATGTTTAAGGATTTGGGCAGAGATCTCTGGAGCACACACACTCCTTATCTAGATAATCAGATTAATTATAAAATACCTTTTAAAAAGTAATAGGGAAAAAGCATCTATGATGATAAGTGATAGATGATGCATAAGTGTCCCTGCTGATCCAGACTGCTCATTGTCCAATGATGCAATGCTAAGATAGAACAAGTCTGTTGTCATTCAGTACTTTGAGAAGTATGCATGTTTTGATAGGCCAGCTGTATAATCAGTAGCATTTGCACAATGCTGCAGGTAAGAACTACAACACAGCTTTAGTTTTATTTCCACACATCAAAAGATCAACACAAGGTGTAACAGAACCCTTTATTCATCTGAAAACCTGCAGACATTTCTATGATCATTCTTTCAAGTCTCTACATGAAAAGATATGGCAATAGTTGATTTGTTAAGTTATTAGCAGAAATGCATTGCAATGTTGGAAAATAATTTCATCCAAAACCAAAACCTTCCTGAGGGGTTTTGCACAAAAGTAGAATAAAGAAATCCAGGACAACTGAGCAAGCGCAGCTTGATCTAGTCTGACCGGAGCATCTTGGCTTAATCGGTTGCATGTTTGCTGAGCCAGGATGAAAAGGTGCGGCTATGTCAAGCCAGGTGTGTAGATAGTTGGGATAAGTGCGTGTTCAAGGCATTCTCAAGTAAAAAAAAATAAATTATGAGAAAAAAAGCAACACAAGCACTGTAATTAAGGCAAGGGAGAAAGCCTGGCAGACAATCGCGGACCGGCTCAATGCGTACATTAAGTAGTGCAAAAATGTACAATTAATACACAGAGCTCCACTAGAACTGTCATAATTACAATTAAAGGACTAAAGAAGTTACTGTCCAAGCCCACTAATCAACAGTTGTACACTTTGATTTAAATGTGGCAAGTTAAAGTGCATGCTACTCAGGAAATATAATTAAGTGCAAACAATTATCCACAGTCAATCAATCTTTATTTGTATAGCGCCAAATCACAACAAAGTCATCTCAAGGCACTTTACACATAGAGCAGGTTCTAAACCGAACTCTTCAGGTTTTAACTTTAAAGAGACCCAACATTCCCACATGAGCAACAGTGGCGAGAAAAAACTCCCTTTTAACAGGAAGAACCCTCAGAACCAGACTCAGAGTGGGCGGCCATCTGCCTCGACCGGTTGGGGTTGAGAGGAGAGAAAGGAAGGTTAGAGGAGAGGAGCACAATGAAAATCAACAACGAAGCTAGAAGGTCTGGGACTGGAATCTGTCATCCGGACGTCTACAGGCCCAGATTATCTATGAGACGAGAAAGCACAGACAACTCCGGGGAAGAAGTTTAAGTTATTGAATGCATTAATAGTACAGGAAGCCAATGCAGTGAAGCCAAGATGGGAGTAATATGATCTCTCTTTCTATTTTTTGTCAGAACACGAGCAGCTGCATTCTGGACCAGCTGGAGAGTCTTTAGAGACTTGTTAGGACAGCCTGATAATAATGAATTACAGTAGTTCAGCCTAGAAGTAACAAATGCATGGACTAGTTTTTCAGCATCATTTTGAGACAGGATATGTCTAATTTTTGCAATATTACGCAGATGAAAGAAGGCAGCTCAGTTTTTTCTGTGTTTAATAACAGGAAGTTGCAGGTCATCCAGGCCTTTATGTCCTTAATACATGTTTGTAGTTTAGTTAATTGCTTAATTTCATTTGGCTTTATTGATAGATATAATTGAGTATTATCTGCATAACAATGAAAATTTATTGAGTGATTCCGGATAATGTTTCCTAAAGGAAGCATATATAAGGAGAATAGTATTGGTCCAAGCACTGAACCTTGAGGAACACCATGTCTAACATTTGTTTGCATGGAGGATTTATCATTAACATTTACAAACTGAAATCTATCAGATAAATATGATTTAAACCATTTTAATGCTGTTCCTTTAATACCAATTAAATGTTCAAGTCTCTGCAACAGGATTTGATGATCAATAGTGTCAAAGGCAGCACTAAGTTCTCTATCGTGTCAAGACTATCTCTCCACCCTACATATTCCATATGTACGGGGGACTGACCCCACAGGGGCAGCTGTTGTGGATTACTCTTTAAGACACATCACCTGTCGTGGCCACACTGATTAGCCGCCTGGGCTATATAAGCACCACACCTGTGTGGCCACTCTGATTTTCCTTGATTTCCACTGCAAGCAGTTATATGTGATTCTCTTGAGAAGCAAAAAAAGACAAGTAGCGTGTGATAGCCGGATGGTGTGCACAATATCCACTTACTGAGTTTGGGAGAGCTGGTCTACGGGCCCCTCTCTGGATTGTGGCAACTGTCTTTGCTACACGGGCTGGTCAAAGCGTGGCGGCTCGTGACACCGGTTTGCCGGTCCACTTGCTTAGCCATCGTCCTCTGTGAAATCCGACCTCGTCGGAGGTAACGGGGGCGTGCTTCCCAGCTGATCGCTACACCTCTGCAGCCAAGTGTGGCTTGTGTGTGTCGGCGACAGCGCTGCCTGACACACGCTGCCATAGCTCCTCGTAAAATCCGACCTAGTTGGAGGGCGACGGGCGAATTTGGCTGCCAGTGATTCCTACGGGAGTCTGTACAAACAAAACATAAAAAAACAAAAAACAAAAAAACAAACAATCCTCCACCGGCGGTACTTTACTTCCGTGTCAGTGTATGACAGGTGATTAGTGCCACCAGTGCAAGCATACTTCAGTGCAGGTGTACAGCGGAAGAATGGCTAGTTCAGTGGGGCACACCTGTTTGAACTGTGGTGTAAGGATGCCCATGGAGGATGGTCATGACCAATGTGTGCACTGCTTGGGACTGGACCATGTACGCATGGCCAGCCAGGACCCTGCATTCTGCATGAATTGTTTCATCCTGCCAGCTAGAGTGAGGGAGGCTAGGGCTCGAGTGTTTCCTGTCACACATCCAGCCACTCTCACTGGGCCTACAAAACAGCCAAGAAGGGTGGTTTTGCATGACCCGGTGGCACAATCACCTCACCCCTCTGGAGGGGGTGTCAGGGCACGAGTGGCGATGCCTCCTCCTGCAGCTACGGTTACAGCCCCACCTACTGTCCAGCACACTGCCCCCATCTGGCGAGGGCAGGAAGAGCTACACCTGGTCTCCCCCATGTCAGATGCGTCTGGTGACATCTTGGGCATTGACCCTGAGGACGAAGCCCTCCTCCCTGTTCAAGGGGGGGTGGAGTCTCAGCATTTAGTGGGCGAGCAGGACATCACCTCTCCTTTCAATGCCTCTACTTCCTGATGTGGAGGAGCTGGTATTGAAACAGTTTGCTACACCATCTGAAGCCCATCGTTGGTCAGGTCTGTGCAGAAGGCTGGCAGGTGTGCATGGTCGAGAGAGGATTGGCTGTGGACCTCCTCCTCCCATGGATCAGGCTTTGGGGCCCTTGATGTCCCCCACTAAGTCAGTCTTGGGGACACCGAGTTGCCCGAGCAGGAACACCAAGATGATGGATGCCATGCTCAATAAGCTGCAGGGGCTATGGCCATACAGGGCAGGTTGGTGAACACTGGGGCTATTCTAGCCTTGTACCAACGCCAGCTGGCCGGCCAGTTAGGGGGAGACTCCAGCATAACTGCGGAGGTGCAGCAGGTGTCATCTCTTTTGGCCAAGTTGATGAAGGAGCAGGCGGTGGCGACCGATGCTTCAGCAGGCTCAAGAAGCCCCCCAGTGTGCTAAGGAGATGTCTGGTATGCTCCGACGGGGCCGTGACCAGCAGGTTTCACCAGCCCCACAGCCAAGACCCCCTCAATCAGGTTCTGCTGCTCCCGGTGATCTACGGGTCCGGTTGGAGGCCAGCCGACGTGGTAGAGCTAGACGTGGTCAGCGGAGTAGGCAGGGCCAGGGCCAGGGGCCCCCCAAGCCGCCCACTTCTTCCTGACAATTATCGGCACCCTGTCTCCCCATGCCACCTCCTAGGCCAGTGCAAACTGCCCTGGGAGACTCTTGGGGCAGACCCCTGGGTGGTTTCCACCATGACTCAGGGTTATCGACTGCAATTTCTGCACCCTCCCCCTCTGACTCTGTCAGCCGCCTTTACACTGGTGGCAGATCCTCAGCGCAGGGAGGTGCTTGCAGCAGAGATCTACACGCTTTTAGCGATAGACCTAGAGGAGTCGTATTTTCAGATCCCGATATGGGAAGGGCACAGACGTTATCTCAGGTTCGCCTTCAACGGCAGAACCTTCGAGTTCTGTGTCCTCCCGTTTGGCATATCACTTGCCCCCCGCACGTTCACAAGGTGTATGGACGCTGTACTGGGACCCTTGCGTCGGGAGGGTATTCGCATCCTCAATTACTTGGACGACTGGCTGGTGTGTGCTCGCTTGGAGGGGCAGTGCGGCAGAGATGTGACACGTCTCCTGCAGCACTTAGAGTACCTAGGCCTGCACCTCAACAGGTAGAAGAGCAGGCTCCAGCCATCACAGTCCACGGAGTTCCTAGGCATGTGTTTGGATGCCAGGGCAGGGACTCTTTCCTTGACTCCTGTGAGACAGGCCACCCTCAGGACTTGCCTGTCCCAGTTCGGCTTGGGGCCAGAGTATCCTGGAGGCTATGTCTCCGCCTCTTAGGGTTACTGGCAGCCACAGTGCATGTCATACCTCTGGCTCTTCTGAACATGCGCCCGGTGCAGTGCTGCCTCCTGGGCCTTGGACTTTGCCCACGGAGGAATCTGCAGACCAGCGTATTGGTGACGCGCAGACTGTGTGTGGCTCTCCGTTGGTGGCAGCGGCCGGCCAACTTAGCACGTGGGATGGCACTGGGGCCTGTGTTGCGTCGCCAGGTGGTATCATCAGACGCATCCCTGGTAGGCTGGGGGGCTGTCCACGAAGGCAAGGGCATCAGCGGCCTTTGGCACGGACCCTGGTTAGCGCAGCACATAAATGTGTTGGAGCTGCAGGCTATCCATCTGGCTCTTCTGCACTTCCTGCCAGTGCTGCAGGACCGCCATGTGCTGATGAGAAAGAGAGCAGACAGTACAGTAGCGGCGGCATATATCAACAGGCAAGGGGGTCTAGGTTCCCTTCGCCTATGCAGATTGGCTCGGATAATATTGGAGTGGGCTCATCCCCAGTTCAAGTCCCTGAGGGCCACATACGTGCCAGGTCGGGAGAACCTTGCTGCAGATCGGCTCTCCAGGGGAGGACCTCTCCCGGAGAGTGGCGGCTACATCCAGAGGTGGTGAGCGGAATATGGGATCGCTACGGCACAGCCGTGGCAGATCTTTTTGCATCCAGGGAGAACACTCATTGTCCCCTGTTTTTCTCCATGGGGAGGGACGATCCTCCCTTAGGGACAGATGCAATGGCACATCAGTGGCCACTGGGCCTCCTGTATGCCTTCCCTCCCTTCATCCTCCTGCACCAACTCCTACAGAGAGTCCAGGTAGAGGAGGTGAGCCTCATCCTGGTGGCCCCAAATTGGCCCCAGATGATTTGGTTTGCAGAGATTCCGCCCCTTCTTCAGGGCCAACCGTGGGAGCTTCCCATTCGCCGAGACCTCCTGTCCCAGGCCGAGGGAACTCTTTTTCACCCTTTGCCCCAGGGCCTCAGGCTTTGGGCCTGGCCCCTGAGAGGGCCGAACTTCTAGCCATGGGATTATCCCAGTCTGTGGTAGGCACGTTGCAGGGTGCCCGGGCTCCCTCTACCAGGGCTGCTTATTCCTATCGGTGGGGGATGTTTGAATAATGGTGTACCTCGCGACAGGTAGATCCCCTCTCCTGTATGGCCCCTGATATCCTTCAGTTCCTCCAGGAGCTGTTGGAGGCAGGCAAGTCTCCCTCAACGTTGAGGGGGATGGTGGCAGCCATAAAGGCAGCCCGTGTTGGGCCTCGTAAACTGGCACAGGGTTGTTGTGACCTTATTGCTCAGTTCCTTAAGGGGGCTGGTAGGGTTGCTCACTCTTCCAGGAGGCCGCGTGTCCCCCCATGGGATTTGGAGATGGTTTTGTCAGCCTTGCGACATGGGCCGTTCGAGCCTCTGGAAACAGTGGAGCTGAAATGGCTTTCGCTCAAGACATTATTCTTGTTGGCTATTGTGTCAACAAAAAGGGTGGGTGAGCTACATGCCCTTTCCGTGCATGAAGAGTGCTGCCGCTTCTTGCCTGGGAATGCTGGTTTGCTGATGCGACCTAATCCTGCATTCCACCCTAAGGTCTGGTCTGTGTCCCACGCCAACCAGAGTTTTGAGTTGCACCCTTTCCGCCCTCCTCAGGATGGTGGAGTTGGGTCGAGTGGGGCATCACTGTTGTGTCCCGTCAGGGCCTTAACGCTCTATATTCAGCGTACTCGTGCCCACAGGGCTACGGACCAACTCTTTGTCTGCTACAGGACTAACACTCTTGGGCAGCCAGTCTCAAAGGCTAGGCTGTCCCATTGGGTTGTAGAGGCAATCCAACAGGCATATAAAGAGGCAGGCGTGCCTGCCCTGGCAGGGGTACGTGCACATTCCACACGGGGCCTCGCTACCTCCTGGGCCTTATGGATAGGTGCCCCCCTGTCTGAGATTTGTACGGCGGCCTCTTGCTCGAGCCCGTCCACCTTTATAAGGTTTTACTGCATGAATGTGGCAGCCGGCATCCCGTTCACTGAGCGTGTGCTGGGCATGGTGCAGTAGAACACGGCCGAACATACCATGCCTCCAGTACCATAGCTCTTGAAGAGCACTTTTGGCTTGGAGTGATGTCTTTTCTTTTCTTTCTGGACTAGCCTGGCAGGCTAGATGTCCTTCCACCCATTTTCGGCTGGCCTTAGCGTCTGGCGGGGCCAGCTGGGCCTTGGCGGCGTCTTGCACTGGGGTCATGGGTGTGTATATAGTGTAGATTTGTATATAGTTCCTTGGTTTGAGCACGTGAGTGGTTCTGGTGGCGGTGACGTCTCATTCAAATTGTCGTCTGCTTGGTTTCCGCGCGGTGTGTCTTATAGAGTCCCCGTACATATGGAATATGTAGGGTGGAGAGATAGTCTTGACACGATAGAGAACGGATGGTTACATGGTAACCTAGGTTCTCTGAGTGGAGAGACTATCTCTCCAGCTATTAGCCGCTCTGAAACGCGTTCCAATCAAGGTCAATCAGAGTGGCCACACAGGTGTGGTGCTTATATAGCCCAGGCGGCTAATCAGTGTGGCCACGACAGGTGATGTGTCTTAAAGAGTAATCCACAACAGCTGCCCCTGTGGGGTCAGTCCCCCGTACATATGGAATATGTAGGGTGGAGAGATAGTCTCTCCACTCAGAGAACCTAGGTTACCATGTAACCATCCGATCTAACAGAACAAGGACAGAGAGAAGTCCATTATCTGATGAGGTTAAAAGGTCATTTGTAACTTTTACTAGTGCCGTCTCTGTGGTATGATGAGCTCTAAATCCAGACTGAAAATCCTCAAATAAACTGTTACTATGTAGAAAGTTACACAGCTGATTAGCAACTGCTTTCTCAAGGATCTTAGAGAGAAAGGGAAGGTTTGATATCGGCCTATAGTTGGCTAGAACCTCTGAATCAGTAGGCTTTTTAAGAAGTGGTTTAATTACAGCTACCTTAAAGGACTGTGGTACATAACCTGTCACCAAAGCCAGATTAATCATATCTAATAAGGAAGTGCTAACTGAGGGGAATACTTCCTTGAGCAGCCTAGTTGGAATCGGGTCTGAGAGACAAGTTGATGGTTTGGATGAAGTAATCATTGAAGTTAATTCTATAAGGTCAACTGGAGAGAAACAGTCTAAAGTATCAGGTTTAACAGTGATTTCTAGGTATTCTGTGTTAGAGGATAAATCAGAGTTTATTGATGGCAGGAGGTGATTGATTTTGTCTCTAATGGTTAAAATATTATCATTAAAGAAACTCATGAAGTCATCACTACTGAGAGTTAAAGGAATACATGGATCAGTAGTATTGTGGCTCTTTGTCAGTTTAGCCAAAGTACTGAAAAGAAACCTTGGATTGTTTTTATTCTCCTCTATTAGTGATGAGTAGTAGGCGACTCTGGCATTACGGAGGGTCTTCTTATATGCTTTAAGACTGTTTTGCCAGGTTAAGTAAGATTCTTCTAATTTAGTAGAACGCCATAGTCTTTCTAATTTTCGTGAAGTTTGCTTTAATTGTGTGTCAATGTTATCTATTTAATCTGTTTTTCCTATGTTATGTGTTTTGTCTATTTCATTGATCTATCCTTCATAAAGAACAAACTTGTCTGGCCAGAAGAGGTCCTGGCAGCAAGTCAAAATTAAATATAAGAACATTTTGCAAGCTGGTAAGTGACTTCGTTTAGATTACAGTGAACAAATGAGGTGAATAGATTAGGTGTCTGACATATTGAATGTATGATTTGTAGCAGTAAAAAAAAAAAAGCCCATACAACTGGCACAGGGGCGGCCCACCAAGCCAGGATATGACCCCAGCAGAGGAGCTGGCACTCCACCTTATCAAAGGGAGGCCGGTGATGGAGGGGATCCCGGGAGGGACTGTCACAGACTGTGTCCCAGCAATGGACACTGACTGCTTCATACAAGGTATATAATGCAGCACTACTGCACATGAAAACAATCAAAAAATATATTACTGTCTGACTTTGGATTTTCTTGCAGTGTCTGGGAACACAGTCACCCTATTGGAGCCACCAGAAGATGATCTGGTTAGTTCATTTTATTGAAATCACAGGCCAGGCATATCCTGTCAAAAATCCTAATAAAAGTTCTTGTATGTATACAGCAGGGGGAAGGCACATCTGCAGCTGCAGGATGCACTTCTGCAGTTGAGGAGACAGTGTCGCTGGACTCCAGGCTTGAGGTATCATGTCAATTTTGTGGAAATGTCTTGCTCATTTAGCCCATAATGGATATGAAGTCAGTGATTTGGTGCCAATAGAAAATAATGTGTAACAGGACCCAGACGCTGCTCAGCCTCAGAAGCAGCCAAGTAACATTGTGAGTATTGGCTAAAGTAAATCTACATTATACACAAATCCTGCTGTGCTAATCAGCATTTCTTTTACAGAATTCACAAACTGTCAGGAGTCCATACATTAAACACCATGAGAGGCAAATCGAGCTGGCAGAGGTGAAAATTCAAGTAAAAAAGAGAGAGCTTATAGACATGGAGCTTGATTCACAAATGAAGCACAAGACCCTCAGGAAACTGGACCTGGAGATTGAAAAACTAGAGAGAGAAGTGAGTATGTCAGTGCACACTGTAACCATAACTGTATGCAGTGTATTAATTGTTACTTTTGCCCTCTGTATTCCAGGTTCCAGACAAATGAGGACCGCAAAATAAAATAAAAACTTCAACTGGAAAACACTGTGATGTCCTCCCTCCTTCATGAGTGTGTTTAGTGAAGTGAAAACCACACACTGTGCTACCAATGCCAGACAAAATGCACATACACAGCAAAATGAAACTTATGATCTTTTATAGGTGACTTAAATCCAAAGCTAATTGAAAACATTCTCAATGTAATGTAACACTTGGGGGGCCCTCTCCTTTCTCAGACATGCAGTGTTATGCAGCACTGCGCATGCTGCAACCAGATCACAGGCCCTGTCCGGGGAAAACCTCAGGTAATGCAGGCACTGAAATCAGGATTTTAAAAGGCCAAAGGTCATCTTGATTCGAGCCCTTGTCTTTGCATGACCATGGTTGTAGGCCTGCTGTGGTGAGGTTTGGGGGTCTGCAAGGGGAGTCAATAAGAAGGACTCACAGGCATAGCCTTTGTCTCCCAGCAGCACACCAGAGAATTCACCTGATGATGCAAGATATAATTTATGAAACTACACAGCAGAGTTAAATGCTCATAATGTCCAAGGTGCTTACAAATAAGATGTGTGGCTTACCTTGTGAGAGTCTCTCATAAATTGGACTCACATGAAAGACTCTGTAGTCATGGACTGAGCCAGGCCATTTTGCCTCTACGTTGCTGATAAGGCAGTCAGCATCACAGATCATCTGAAACAATAAGATGTAACCATTAAGGTCTATTAATTCATGCAAGTCACAGTAACCACAAACCACTCTTACCTGAACATTGATGCTGTGGAAGGATTTTCTGTTAATAAAGTCCCCCTCGTGTTCCCTTGATGGGTGTTTGATTTTGACATGAGTGCAATCCACTGCACTAATGACATTAGGGAAAGCTGTGACAAAAAATAGTGATTATCCAACTCTGATTACAGTACAATTGGAAACTAAATTTTGCAAGTTGAAATTTATGTTACCTGCAATCTTGTAGAACTCCTCCTTAATGTATAGGGGTCTTCTGTGGCCAGGGAAGGTTATAAATATATGCAAGAGACTTCAGCACCAGACAAACACATCTTATCGTGCGGCATATGGTTCCTTTATTGAGGTTCTCCGCATCCCCAACAGAATAAAGGAAGCTCCCACTTGCAAAGAACCTCAGTGCAACACAGACCATCTGTGGAACAGTGAGGGCCTGACTTTGTGCTGTCTGGTGCTGTATTTTTGGCCCCAGCAGCCTACATAAATATCTCAGTCCATCGGCCGAGAATCAATACCTCTCAATGAGATGGTCATCTCCAAAAGCCAATGGGTCCGACCTGTCCCGGAAGACTCTCTCACGCCTAAATGCTCGTCTGATGATTAGGGCTTCCTCATCCAGAACATCCTTCAAAGAAGGGCACACCATTATGAAGAGGGAACAGGTGAATGGGAATTGGACCTATATATACTATATTACCCTCATCACAGACTTAAATGATACCACCTTTGCAACATTATTGGTCACTTTTTATAATCTCAATAACAGCAATAATACACATATTCATCAAAGCTCTGATGGCAATTTCATTAGCATAGCAATGTAACCTAGCAGCTAGCCTGGAGCAGGCTAGCTGCAGAGAATAAATCACCATAGTAACTGGGCTGGGTTAAATTTAACCTGCTTTCATGTAACCGACTTGAGGCTAAATTCAGCCAGGATAACAAACATATCCCGGCTTAATCCCTTATCTTGGTTTCATGCAATACCCCTCTGGAGTGAACATCATGGCTAAGTGTTGTTTTTCTGCATTAGGGTCTGGAGAACTTGCAGCGACGGAGGGAACAGTGAGCTCATCATAGTATCATAGTAGCTGTCCTTCATACTGAAACTTCATATGTGTCATGGACTCATGATTTTCGGGCTGTTTGTGTTTTGTTGTTTTGGTTTTACTCTTACTCTTGCATTGGCCCTTCATTTGGGTCATTTGCAGCTGTGACTCAGGAGGTAGAGTGGTCGTCCAATTGGAAGATGTCCACATGTCCATGTGTCCTTGAGCAAGATACTTAACCCCAAATTGCTCCTGTTGCTGTGCCGGTTTACGAATGATAGTTTCCTCCTGAGGGGTATTGCACAAAAGTAGAATAAATAAATCCAGGCTAACTGAGCAAGCGCAGCTTGATCTAGCCTGCCCGGCGCATCTTGGCTTATTCGGTTGCACGTTTGCTGAGCCAGGATGAAAAGGTGCGGCTATGTCAAGCCAGGTGTAGATAGCTGGGATAAGTGCATGTTCACGGCATTCTCAAATAGACCCATGGCATCGATCACAGAATCACAGATTGGAAAATGGAAAGGTGTTGCGCGTCATTCTTCACGGCCGCTGAACAACAGCTCCTGATGGAGTTTCATGATGAGGTTAAAGAAATGATAAGAAAAAAAGGCAACACAAGCACAAAGCACTGTAATCAAGGAAAGGGAGAAAGCCTGGCAGACAATCGCGGACCGGCTCAATACGTAAGTAGTGCAATTAATGTGCAATTAATGGGTTAAGTATAGCTCAGTGGGTAGAGCACCTGCCCCGTGTGTTGCGGCTACAGCCCTAGCTGCAGGCGACCCTGGTTCAAACCCCGCAACAAGCACTCCTATCCTACTTGTCATTACCCCCTCTCTGTCTCCAGTTTTCCTGTCTCTCTCTACTAACCTGTACATCAAAGGCAAAAAGCCCAAAAATATACTTTAAAAAAAAAAAGTACAATTAATACAACAGTGCTCCACTAGAACTGTCAAAATTACAATTAAAGGACTAAAGAAGTTACTGTCCAAGCCCACTAATCAACAGTTGTACACTTTGATTTAAATGTGGCAAGTAAAAGTGCATGCTTCTCAGGAAATATAATTAAGTGCAAACAATTATTATAATTAGGTGTAGGGCAGATGAGGAGACGGCGTTGCTGGACTCCAGGCTTGAGGTATCATGTCAATTTTATGGAACTGTCTTGCTCATTTAGCCCATAATGGATATGAAGTCAGTGATTAGGTGCTAATAGAAAATAACATGTGTAACAGGACCCAGATGCTGCTCAGCCTCAGAAGCAGCCAAGTAACATTGTGAGTATCAGCTAGTAAATAGTACAAAGTAAATCTACTGTACATTATACACAATAACGATACCACATGAATGACTATAAAATGACTGTTGCAATTAAACAGTCAACAGACTTTAATGAAACGACAATATAATTTATCTGTAGTATTTTAATGCAGGATAATTGAAAGGATGCAACATATTTAGAAAGACTGTGGAAATGCTGTAAAACCCATTAATTTGTCACATGATTGACAGAACTGCCAGATGAATCCCTGAGAATAATCTTAGCCTGGTTGTTAGCCTGGTCTGGAGCAGGCTAGCTGCAGAGAATAAATTACCATAGTAACTGGGCCAGGATAAATTTAACCTGCTTTCATGCAACCGATTTGAGGCTAAATTCAGCCAGGATACCTAATTTATCCCGGCTTAATCCCTTATCCTGGTTTCGTGCAATACCCCTCTGATGTACAGGTTGAGACAGTGTGATTTATGCTGGGTTTATTGAGGTGTTGTGTTTTCTGTGGGTTGGTTTGTGTTGTTGCCTTGCGTGTTCCTTCACTCCCAATCTCAAAAAAGCCCCTATCACCTCACCATATCCACTCCCCCTTCATTTGTGCGTTAATGTTGAGGTTTGCCATATTAAAGGCTGTCCCCATAAAATTGAGTGCAAGTGGACTGTGAAACGCTTATATAGCAAGACAAATGTAAATGTTCCTTCACTCTACTTGATAGAATAGAGTACACCTTTATTTTCCTTACGCTACCTTCACAAACAAATTCTCAGAATGTGTGTTGTGAGAAGATGAAAATGAAAAACGAGGAGAATATCTCTTTGTGTCTATGTGTTCACTGGGACAGTGGAAAAGACAAGGCAGGTCATATGGCTATGTAAAGTATGAAACAGCATAACAGCTGTCGCCATGGTAGCCGCTGCTTCCTTGTTTTAGTAGAGCAGCAAGGGTGCCCCATAATTTGGCTGTTCATTTATACCCTTCCCACTTCAGTGGAGGCGCCCTACACAGCCTTAAGTGATACTTGATTTAGAGAGACACTTGCTGGTGAAGTGGTCATGTGGGCAGAGACTGGTTGGGGATCAGCCCCTCCTGTGTTCATGTACTCCTTCTCACACCTGCCCTGTATCTTCCTCATTAGCCCTGCCCTGCTCCTAGTGTCTTTCCCCACCTATCTGCTCTCAGCCTGCCCTTGTGTCGTGCCACCTGCTCCTTGCTGTCTGTTTAGTTCTGTTTGGATTGAAGTCTAGTTTTCAGTTCAGCCTTTGTTGTCTGTTCTGTGCAGCATGTTCCACCATGGCTTGTATTTGGTTTTGCTTCAGCCAGCTTTTGGTTTTTGCCTGCACATCCCAGAATAAAAAACATTTCCTCAGCCTTGCTTTTTCTTTCAGTCTCTGCAACTGTGACAATAAAAGTAATAACTGCTCTCTTTAGAGAGCAAAGGCAGATGCAACGTGGCATTCTAGTACTGCAAAATGTGTTGTGTTGCTTGTACTGTTGCTGCAGGCATGTCAACATTCACAAGCTAGCAAGCAGCTTGCTCACTAGCAAAGATGAACACAACATACAGAAAAGGAATGCCAGAAACTCCAATAATCTAATCCAGGATTAATGAGAAACAGAGGTGTCTGTGGAGGATTGGTAATCCTCAATTATGATTCAGTTATCAAAGAATAGTCATTTTTTCATGCCAAGGTCCAATTTCATTCTTGACCTTGGAAACACTGTATCAATTTATGAACTTATTTGTTAGCTGTTATGGAACTTGCAGTGATTTTTTGTGAAATTATTCTCAATTTATTTTAAATCATTTTATAACATTTTTATATGCATTGATGTATTCATGCTTCCATTATTGAAAGCACAAGAGCAAATTTCATGACCCCCCATGTCTGTAGCATTAACTAACCACAACCCTGAACCAACACAGTGTGTATTATCACAATTCAAAGCGAGAGCTCCTTCCATACCATCAACTCAGTGATGATGATTTTTATGGATGGGATGCAGATCTTCATCCAGCTCTATGGATCTCTAGGGCAGTCTTTAATATTAATACTAACCAACTTTCTGTCATGGTTGGGGCAGCCATATGAGTAACATTTTGCTCTATTAGCTTGTGCATTCTTTTGATGTGCCTCTTGTGAGTCAGCTGCAGATGTAATGTTGCAAAGACCTGCAGGAGACATCAAATAGAATAAAAACAAGGTCATCTTCTCTCAAACCTCAACACCTAAAGTAAGTCAGCGAAGGACTGGCTCAGCATGATGCTGTCAGGAAGGCTACTCGTCCACATCAGAGCAAGCTACTGCATACATCATAAGCCATGTACAGTATGTGCACACAAATTTTATTCATAGAAAGAGATTTATTTAGCATTACAGTTGGGAATTGTATGTAGCAAGTAGCAGACATGATGGCTACTAACTGAATGCTGCTTCCAAATGAAATTACACTCAATACTTGCATCAATTTCCTGATGTATTGCTTGTATTATAAAATATTGGCATGAAAAATGATAAACAAAACAGACTGCACAGTAATCCACAAACTCTTCAATAAATGTGTTGTAAAACTATTCCAAGATATATTTCTCTTGTCAATCAAATGCTAATCCAGACAGACAGACATACCTGTGGGCATAACATGAGAACATTTTCCATTGAGAATGAAAATTCATTCTAAATGTTGGAAACAACAGTTAAGATAATCTCATTTGTAGCCGTTCTGGAACCTTCAGTCATAAACGTTCATTCGCTGTGCGATGCCTCTCTGGCGGGTGAGGAATGATCAAAGATTCGGCTTAGATTGTCTTGGAAAACTGTGAGTGACTGACAGATAGAGTCTCTGGACCATTCTGCTGTGGCCCAAGCGGCGGCCCTGCCCATTAAATGGGACACCATGAAGGCCACCTTAGCCTGGTCTGACTCGAAGGCTGCCGGGTTGTGCTTAAAGTGCAGGTCGCACTGGACTAGAAAAGTTCTACAGTCACCTGAGTCACCAGAGAACTTCTCAGGAGGGGCCAAACGCAGGGACATGTGAACAACTGGACCCGTGGCTGGTGCAGCAGCTGGAGTCTCTGCCGGTGGTGTTGCTGGGGGTGCCGTCCCCAGGTGAGACAGGACTTGGTGGAGTTGGCTAGCCAGGTGGTTCACTTGGGAAGTGACAGAGACTTGAAACTCCTGACGCTTGGAGAATTCCTGCACACCACGGCTGACGAAGCTTAGCTGCATTTGGTGCTGCTGGATCTTTGTGCCCTGTGCAGAGACGGCAATTTGGAGGTTCTTTGAGTCGGCTGAGTCCATAGTTGGTCAGTTCGTTCTGTAATGACCGGACAGAGAGGACTCAAGTGCGCTTCTCAAAGAAGTTTAACAACAACAAAAAACGCTCCCAAGGAGGATGAAAATATAACAAAAAACACTCACTAGGAGGAGAGAATAACACTCAAAACTTGACTTTCTAGTGCTGCAGGACTGGAACTGAAGACAGACAAAAAAAACGAATTGACAGCAAGCCAAGGACTATTTAAACATGAGGTAGGGGGACACAGGTGGAACCAATTAGGGGCGGGTTAACAATCACAATGGAGGGAAAGCACACAAAGGGGGGAAGTCAGGATCTGAAACGAGAGGGGAAAAGGTGAGTACAAAATAAAAACTAAACTAGACATGACCTGATATAACCATATTAACAAATTTGACGAGACATAACAGTATCATGGAAATGCAGATGTTCAGATTTACATTTTTCTATTTAAGGACTTTTCTTTGTTGACATGGCTGTTGAATTTTAAGACTTAAGAGTGAAATGCAATTCTGACCTATATTATGGAGAAATCTTAGGTCAGAATTGCATTTCACTTTTAAGAGTTGATTTATTCAAGTGTTCCCCTTCTTCTGCTCTCTGTTATCCATCTCTCTCTTTGTTTCTTCACTAGGAGCCTCACTTCTTTAAAGAATTCGGGCTGCCATTGCGTTTTTTACCTGGCTGAATGTAGATTGTATAAAGTGTGTGTTTGTGGTGGTTGGGGACTTTATGAGACTGGGAGACCTTGTTGTAGGTGATCCATGTTACTGTCCACTCCACTACTGTTGTTTCTTTAGCTATGTTATTTACTTGCATTTGTTATTTTTCCATTTTCCTCTGACTGTTTTTGAAAACACCATCTCTTCACAGAAAACATCAATGAAATTATTTTTTTAACCATTCATGCAGACCCAGAAACGCCTCTTGAACATGAATGGACTGTGCATGCACAAGGAAAAAAGTGATTGTAGTAAAACTGTGTCTAAATAAAATACTGATTATATAGTATCAATCAAGTCTTGCTTTACTGTGGCTCTTCTCCCATATCATGTTTGCTTGGCTTCTTGTCATTTTAGTGATTAAATCCATCTAACTAAGATTAGTGTTTGTAAATGGTTGCCAAAGTGAGTATAAAATAGTGCTATGTATATTCTTTTTCCATCTGCATTCCTGCCTCAACCTGCAGCACAAGAATCACTGAGTTTCATTCCATTGATGAGAAGAGTTACAATCAGTGAATACAGGCACACAGACCTGAGGAGCTTATTTTTAAAGGTGTTCATGGTAACCAGTCACAACATGCTTGTGAAGTTCAACAAGGGTGTTGTTTATTTTAATTGCACTTAGAAAAATTCACGGGAAAAAAATAGAAAAAAATGGGTGTGCCGTTTAGCGCTGCAAGCGCAGCTCCAGCTGATTAGTGGACGCGCAGGTTGGTTGGGTTGATCAGCGTCAGCTGGCTGAGCGTCTGGTGATCTGGGTTTGCGGGGCAAACTGGAAGCGCAGGTGAAGTCATTAGCTGGCCGCGCTCAGTTTAAAATTCACTTTTGAGAAGAGCACACACTAACTTTGTGGTGCTCTCACAAACAAATGGTTGAGACCTACTGTGAAATCTTGATTCCTGAAGACCGGAGAGGCAGTCGGTAAGCGCATTCTGTTTGTCCTCTGTTTGTAGCGAGTTACTGCGACGTAACTTCAGATTGTGTTTGCTGCTGCCTCGTTGTTTGTGAAAACAAGTAGTGTTTCTCCCGTTGGTTGTGAGTCTGTATAAATTGTAATTGTAAAGTATTTTGCCTGTGCATGAGTTGCATTTGGTTCTGGTGGTTGGCGTTTGTAGTGGAGAAATTGTTATTGTAATCCAGCGCTTGCGGGCGTCTTGTTTATAGTGGGGTTACTTATGTGAAAAAATTAGTCTGTTGAATTGCAAATAATTTTCATGGTATTTTTCTACAAAAAATATATTTTTATAGTCTGGTATTTATAATAATAATGTTGCAAAGTTTATTTTTGGTAAAATATTTATTAAGCATATTTGCACTTTGCTTTGCTTGTTTGCACATGAAAATTTGCACATTTAACATTTGACTAATTTCTGTTTTCTCTGTCTGTACGTCTCCCTCCAGGTTTTTCCACCTGAGGGAAAGACGACCCCGTACAAGCTCCTTAACTATTTCCTTGTGCTAAACTTCTGAACTGAATCCAACTGGAACAATGCACTGAACTTTAATAAAAGAAAAAAAAAAGAGGAAAATCAGAAAGGAAAACTCTTGTCTGTGGAATCTTTCTGAGTGGAATCCAGTGTCTTAAATCTCCATCAGGAGTCAACCTTTTTCAAGTTGGGGAAAAACAGTGGTCAACCAAACAAAAATTCAAAACAAAACTAAACCAAACCAGACAACTTGACAATGCTAGTACTACAGAGAATGGATCATAGACAGCTTGAACCCCTACCCAATTTCACATCTACTGTTCCCACATCCAGCCATCACTGTGGCGTGTGGCTGTAACTGCTGGACTTCCTGATTAGGAGTGTTATAAAAAAAAAAACAGTAGATTCAGATCCACCCACCCAATCAGAAAGAAACTTCCGATTTTTCTGACGAGCATGCCCTATGGAGTGAACTTCCATTTATAAATAAGTTCTACTGTAACATGTGAACTCACCAGCTCAAAAGATCACATCCAGTCCACCTGTGATTTCAGCATCATTTACCTATTTGTTAAACATGCAAAAGATTGCGTTCCATTACTCCAATAACTAAGCATATTAAGACATGAATGCACATGAACCAGGGGCGATTGCTCTGAGACAACAAGGGAAGCTCGCCTTCCCCTAAAATGTAATCAAATAAATTGTCACAACTGTCATATTAAATTCACACTAAAGTTATAATTTACATTACATCAAATCTGCACTTGAATGCGTTCGATTTTACAACTATCACATCCTGTAACCAGCTGTTTATTTCCGACATGATTTCCCTATCACACACTGGCAGTCCGCTGCGGACGCTGAGCGTCAACGGTGTTCAATGAGGCTTCTCCTAACAGCTGTTTTGGGCCAGGGCGGGACAAAACAGGATAAGACGCTCATTGGATAATGCGACAAACTCGTCCCGCCCCTGGACGCTGAGCGTCTCTGGCGGTCAATGGAGCAGTGGGCGGGGTCGGACGCTCTGCTTCTGTATGATTATTGGAGGAAATGTTTTATAGAGCTCAAAGCCCTTGATAGACAGCTTTGGATAGGCTGACTCTTCTGAATGTAGTTTTGCCAATGTAGCTTGACTTTCTTGCTAAATCTGGCGACTTTCCAACTCTTCTTGGCGACTTTTTTTCTCAAAGGTGACTATCGACAAATCTAGCAAGTTTTTCTGGTGTTATTGGAGAGTTTTCTGATGTTTTGGAGACTCTGACATGAAAGCATGTATCACTCTGTCCTCAACGAGCAACGGGTGCTGCCGCGAGCCCTGCCCCCGTCCCAAAGCACTCACAGGCGGTCAGGTTCACAGCAGCCTCGTACAGCAGTCCCAGCTTTAGTCAGAGCAGAGAGGAGACCCACACCACTGCCGCTGTTCCCGCCCTGGTTTACAGAGCGAGATGTAAATTTAAATGTTTCTTCACTATCACACAAAAATAAATCACTGGATTTGACCGACTCGTGGCAGAGCTGTTAGTCATATGCCGAAGTGCATTTCTTTTCCAGGCGATTTTCAAATACACGTTTACCTTCACGTTTGTACATATCACACTGTAAATAAAAAACAATAGATTTTTCGAGTTTGTAACCTGTTCAAGTTTTGTTAGTTTGTTAATTCATTAATTCCCTGTTGTATATATTGTAAATCTCCTAGTAGGCTAAGCCTGCTAGTGAGCCTAGCCTAGCAATGGCTAGCATAATGGCAGCTAATATTGTTGACTCAAGTTTGGCAAAGCCATTTAACAGTCTTCCTTTCGAGGAAAAGTAGGAACAGCAAGGCAAACCAATGCCCAAGCTTGACTTGATTCAAAAAACAGGAAGAGGTTATAGATCTTTTCAGGTCAGCTGGTATGAAAAAGTGAACTGGCTGACTGGGAGTGCTGTGACAAACAAAATGTATTGTTGGCCATGCCTCTTGATGAAGGATGTGTTGTTTGGTCAAAAGTTGGGTTTGGGGACCTGAGCAATTTCGACCGGGCAAACAGAAGGCATGAAAAGAGCAATGAACATGTGACTTCATGTGCAAGGTTAAGTTGTCTGGAGAGGGTCAGGATTGAACATGCAATCAATGACGGTGCGCGCATTGAGGTTGCAAGACATAATGAGACAGTGGCTAAAAACAGGGCCTTCCTGAACCGCCTGATTAACCGCCTCTTTAATGGGCCGTCAAGAACTGTCATTCAGGGGGCATGATGAAAGTAGTGAATCAGCCAACAAGGGGAATTACAGAGAATTTACAGAAACACTAGCAAAATACAACTCTGTCCTGGCTACACAATTTCAGTCATCAACTGTGTTTTCTGGTATGTCTCACACAATTCAAAATGACTTGATCTATTCTCTCGCAGCCACTGTCTCTGATGACATCAAAAGTAAGGTGCAGACTGCTCCCTTTTTTGCATAGCAAATGGATGAAACCACAGACATATCTTGCCAGCGTTTTATTGGATTTTTTGATGTGTCCGAAGGCCGTGATGCTCAGTCTGTGTTTGAGGTTTTAAATCATAACATGCAAGGGTACAACTTCAAAGAAAAACTTGTGGCACAAACCTATGATGGGGCTGCAGTTATGGCCTCATCTCTCAATGGCGTGCAGGTCAAAGTCAAAGCAGTTGCCCCCAGTGCCATGTTTGTGCATTGTTATGCACACAGGTTGAACCTGGTGTTGTCCCTGGGTGCTAAATGCATAACTCCATCAAGGGTTTTCTTTGCCACTCTGTCTGGGTTTACCACTTTCTTCTCAAACTCCACAAAGAGAATGTCTTTCCTTGAGTCTACAGAGTGTTCAAAGCTGCCCAGAAATGCTCCTACGAGGTGGAATTTTACATCTCTCATAGTGAGCACTGTAGTAGACAATTATGATGCCTTGCTTGAGATCTTTGACAACATTGTTGCTGACAGGAGTATGGATGACGAGACAACAGATTGTGCCAAGGGCTAGATTATGAGAATGGAGGACTTTGAGTTTGTGTTCCTTCTACACACTTATTACCAAATCTTCTGTGAAACAGATTTTTTGACATTGTCCAGCAGAGGGCTATGGATGTCCTTTTCACACACAAGCACCCTTCATCCACGCATCTCATCTACACACTCATGCTTCCACAGATGCTTCCGCACACATACTTCCACACATACACTCAACCACCCACCATCCCACTCTTCCTACACATACCCTCAGCAACCCACCCACCCTTACACCCCACCCCCTCCCATTTTTACACCCTCCCATCCCCCACATATTCACATACATTACATTCACGCACACAAACACACTCAACGGTCATCACAGAAACTATTTCTTTCCTTGATAGCTAGTCGATCTCGCTCCTCCACTCTCTATAAAGCCTCATAAATTATAGTCCATGCATTAACAAATTGTTTTCCTTTATTGCTGTCTTCCGACATTGTTCTTTCGATTTTTAAATAATATTTCATTAAAGTTTTCCAGTTTTGAAAAGATGGCGCCTCTGTTTTTTTCCAATTTTGCAAAATTAACTTTTTATATACCAGTGAGGAAAAAATAATTTGCCACCCCAATGGGTATCTCATATTTTCAATATCTTGAAAGATGCAATTCTTTAATGTGAGCACGAACTCACAGTTGCAGATTCTTGACATCCATTTCTCAATTTTATCCCATATTTCTCGAATTTCCTTACAGTACCAAAATGCATGGGTGAGGGAGTCACTTTGAGTGCTACATTTTAAACATTTATCTGAAGATTTACTATCAAATACGTGTATTTTGTCTCGGGTATAATATATTCGTGTCATTACTTTGTATTGGATTAACCTTAAATTTTCGTTTATAGTGACCTTATTTGTAAGTCGCAAACATTCCTTCCATCTTACCCCTGCATTTTTTATATCCAAGTCTACATTCCATTTATTAGGGCCCGAGCGCTGACCAGCGCGAAGCCCTATTGTATCTGTCAAGATTATTATTAGGGCCCGAGCGCTGACCAGCGCGAAGCCCTATTGTATCTGTCAAGATTATTAGGGCCCGAGCGCTGACCAGCGCGAAGCCCTATTGTTTTTGCCATGATTATTATTCTTCTTCTTCTTCTTGCACGACGACGGCCTTTTTGCCCCCCTGAACGTGCCCCGAAACTCACCAAAGTTTGCATTCAAGCCAGACCCGGCGAAAATTTCGATATTTTATGGTTTGCACAAATGGGCGTGCCAAAATGGCTCTCTAGCGCCCCCTACAAAATCAATGAAAGCGAGCCCCTCGTGACAGATTGACATAGAGAAACGAAACTTGGTACACATGTTCATCATGTCAAGACGCACCAAAAAGTCTCTTGGACACATACCCTAACACCAACAGAAAGTCGGCCATTTTGAATCAAAATATTAATTTTAATGCAGATTGTGGCATCATATTTGAGCGAACTAGTCCTACAGATTTCATCCCATCCACTTCAAATTCACACAGAGTCATCTTGAGACATTGGAGATGAAAAGTTATCAAAAGCTTTTTCGTCCGTCATTCCTAGTTTCCGTGGTGACGCGGCGAATTTCGATGCTTCGCCATGAAATTTCAAACCCTCATAACTTGACTCCACATAGTCTGAGCTTTACCAAATTTAATATGCTTGTTCAGTGTCCTGGTCTGAACACATGTACAGTTTCATATTTAGTGACAGTCATAGCGCCACCTACTGGCAACAGGAAGTCACTTGCTTCATTCTTTCACTAATTACTCCCATAATCTTAAGTATTTATTCCTGAAATTGACTCAGCTGAGACATAAGACCTTGGTGATGCTACATATTGCAGCTCATGACCCATCATCAAATACCGTTGCCATGACAACACATTCAACGCCATGAAAATACGATTACAGTTTTTAGGGGCAAAGGATGCCTCCACAGTAACGAAACTCAACACACACATCTGGAGTGGGTTCATTTAACGTCCTATATACTTCAATGGGATGGCCGTGACTAAATGGCTCAATAGCGCCCCCTTGAATATTTCAAAATTGAACCTCAGACTTCCCCATTGACATAGAAGAATGAAATTCGGTAGGTTTATGTATCATCTCCAGACGCACAAAAACGCCATTTGAACCCATACCCTAAGACCAACAGGAAGTCGGCCATCTTGGGAAAAATGCTCAATTTTGGTGAGTGTTTTGGTCATTTCCAGGCCTCATATTTGAACGCACTAGTCCTAGAGATTTCATCCCATCCACTTCAAATTCGCACAGAGTCATCTTGAGACATTGGAGATGACAAGTTATCAAAAGCTTTTTTATGACTTCTTCCTGTTGGGCGTGGCTGTGCAAACAATTTCGATGCTTCGCCATGAAGCAGGAAGTCCTTATAACTCCTACAGACATTGTCCCACCTACACCAAATTGCTCACACATGTAGAGGGTCCCGCCCTGAACACATCTATGCATCAATACAGCTTCATATACACAGCGCCACCTACTGGACACAGGAAGTCAGCCTCATATGACAAACATTATCCGATTTACATGAAATTTAGAGGATGTGTTCTCCACATCACACACTGCAACATGACATGTAATTGGTGGGTGATCTCTAGCGCCACCTAGTGGACACATGCAATGTGACTTAGCCCCATCACACAGTGTTCATTACAAGCCCCGGTGCCAAGACGTCTACTTGCCCGCTGTGTCTGCCATGTGACTGCAGCATGCACCGACATGCGCGTACAAGGCGGTGCATGGGGGCGCGAGGGCCCGTTCATCACTGCTTGCAGTTTTAATTATTATTATTTTTCTTTTTCTTGCACGACGACGGCCTTTTTGCCCCCCTGAACGTGCCGCGAAACTCACCAAAGTTTGCACGCAAGCCAGACCCGGCGAAAATTTCGATATTTCATGGTTTGCACAAATGGGCGTGACAAAATGGCTCTCTAGCGCCCCCTACAAAATCAATAAAAGCGAGCCCCTCGTGACAGATTGACATAGAGAAACGAAACTTGGTACACATGTTCATCATGTCAAGACGCACCAAAAAGTCTCTTGGACACATACCCTAACACCAACAGGAAGTCGGCCATTTTGAATCAAAATATTGATTTTAATGCAAATTGTGGCATCATATTTGAATGCACTACTCCTAGAGTTTTCTTCCCATCCACTTCAAATTCACACAGGATCATCTTGAGACATTGGAGATGAAAAGTTATTAAAAGGTTTTTCCCCCCGTCATTCCTGGTTGCCGTGGTGATGCGGCGAATTTCGATGCTTCGCCATGAAATTTCAAACCCTCATAACTTGACTCCACATTGTCTGAGCTTTTCCAAATTTCATATGCTTGTTCAGGGTCCTGCTCTGAACATATGTACAGTCTCGTATTTAGTGACAGTCATAGCGCCCCCTACTGGCAACAGGAAGTCACTTGCTTCATTCTTTCACTAATTACTCCCATAATCTTCATCCCATCCACTTTAAATTCACACAGGATCATCTTGAGACATTGGAGATGAAAAGTTATCAAAAGCTTTTTCCCTCGTCTTTCCTGGTTGCCGTGGTGACGTGGCGAATTTCGATCCTTCGCCATGAAAATTCAAACCCTCATAACTTGACTCCACATGGTCTGAGCTTTTCCAAATTTAATATGCTTGTACAGTGTCCCAGTCTGAACACATGTACGGTCTCATATTTAGTGACAGTCATAGCGCCCCCTACTGGCAACAGGAAGTCACTTGCTTCATTCTTTCACTAATTACTCCCATAATCTTAAGTATTTACACCTGAAATTGACTCAGCTGAGACATAAGACCTTGGTGATGCTACATTCTGCAACTCGTGACCCATCATCAAATACTGTTGCCATGACAACGCATTCAACGCCATGAAATACGATTACACTTTTCAGAGGCAAAGGATGCCTCCACGGTAAGGAAACTCAACACACACGTCTGGAGTGGGGTCTTTTCACATCCTATATACTTCAATGGGATGGCGGTGACTAAATGGCTCAATAGCGCCCCCTTGAATATTTCATAATTGAACCTCAGACTTCCCGATTGACATAGAAGAATGAAATTCGGTAGGTTTATGTATCATCTCCAGACGCACAAAAACGCCATTTGGACCCATACCCTAAATCCAACAGGAAGTCGGCCATCTTGGGAAAAATGCTCAATTTTGGTGAGTTTTGTGGTCATTTCCAGGCCTCATATTTGAACGCACTAGTCCTAGAGATTTCATCCCATCCACTTCAAATTCACAGAGAGTCAGCTTGAGACATTGGAGATGACAAGTTATCAAAAGCTTTTTTATGACTTCTTCCTGTTGGGCGTGGCTGTGCAAACAATTTCGATGCTTCGCCATGAAGCAGGAAGTCCTTATAACTCCTACAGACATTGTCCCGTCTACACCAAATTGATCACACATGTAGAGGGTCCCGCCCTGAACACATCTATGCATCAATACTGCTTCATATACACAGCGCCACCTACTGGCCACAGGAAGTCAGCCTCATATGACAAACATTATCCGATTTATATGAAATTTACAGGATGTGTTCTCCACATCACACACTGCTACATGACATATAATTGGTGGGTGATCTCTAGCGCCACCTAGTGGACACATGCAATGTGACTTAGCCCCATCACACAGTGTTCATTACAAGCCCCGGTGCCAAGACGTCTACGTGCCCGCTGTGTCTGCCATGTGACTGCAGCACGCACCGACATGCGCGTACAAGGCGGTGCGTGGGGGCGCGAGGGCCCGTTCATCACTGCTTGCAGTTTTAATTATTTTTCTTCTCCCACAACAACGGCCTTTTTGACCCCCTAAACGTGCTCGAAAAGTCACCAAAGTTTGCACGCAAGCCAGACCCGGCGAAAATTTTGATATTTTATGGTCTGCACAAATGGGCGTGGCAAAATGGCTCTCTAGTGCCACCTGCAAAATCAAGAACATCGAGCCCTTCGCGACAGATTGACATAGAGAAACGAAAGTCGGTACACATGTTCATCATGTCAAGACGCACAAAAAAGTCTATGGGTTCCATGACGTCACTCCAACAGGAAGTCGGCCATTTTGAATCAAAATATTGATTTTAATGCAAATTGTGGCATCATATTTGAGCGAACTAGTCCTAGAGATTTCATCCCATCCACTTCAAATTCACACAGAGTCATCTTGAGACATTGGAGATGAAAAGTTATCAAAAGCTTTTTGGCCCGTCATTCCTGGTTGCCGTGGTGATGCGGCGAATTTCGATACTTCGCCATGAAATTTCAAACCCTCATAACTTGACTCCACATGGTCTGAGCTTTTCCAAATTTCATATGCTTATTCAGTGTCCTGGTCTAAACACATGTACAGTCTCATATTTAGTGAAAGTCATAGCGCCACATAGTGGCGACAGGAAGTGACTTGCTTCATTCATTTACTAATTACTCCCATAATCTTAAATATTTACACCTGAAATTGACTCAGCTGAGACATAAGACCTTGGTGATGCTACATTCTGCAACTCATGACCCATCATCAAATACCGTTGCCATGACAACCCCTTCAACGCCATGAAAATACGATTACAGTTTTCAGGGGCAAAGGATGCCTCCACGGTAACGAAAGTCAACACACATGTCTGGAGTGCGTTCATTTAACATCCTATATACTTCAATGGGATGGGCGTGACAAAATGGCTCAATAGCGCCCCCTTGAATATTTCAAAATTGAACCTCCGCCTTCCCGATTGACATAGAAGAATGAAACTCGGTAGGTTTATGTATCATCTCCAGACGCACAAAAACGCCATTTGGACCCATACCATAAGTCCAACAGGAAGTCGGCCATCTTGGGAAAAATGCTATATTTTGCTGAGTTTTTTGGTCATTTCCAGGCCTCATATTTGAACGCACTAGTCCTAGAGTTTTCATCCCATCCACTTCAAATTCGCTCAGAGTCATCTTGAGACATTAGAGATGACAAGTTATCAAAAGCTTTTTCGCCCGTCATTCCTGGTTGCCGTGGTGACGCGGCGAATTTCGATGCCTCGCCATGAAATTTCAAACCCTCATAACTTGACTACACATGGTCTGAGCTTTTCCAAATTCACCAAAGCAAGCCAGACTCGGTGAAAAATTTGATATTTTATGGTTTTTGTAAATGGGCGTAGCAAAATGGCTCTGTAGCGCCCACTTGAGAAATGAAAAACATCCATCCCCTCGCCACAGATTGACATAGAGAAACGAAGCTTGGTACACATGTTCATCATGTCAAGACGCACAAAAAACGTCAGGTGCCCATGACGTCACTCCAACAGGAAGTCGGATATTTTGAATCAAAGTATTGATTTTCATGCCGATTGTGGCATCATATTTGAACGAACTAGTCCTAGAGTTTTCATCCCATCCACTTCAAATTCACACAGAGTCATCTTGAGACATTGGAGATGAAAAGTTATCAAAAGCTTTTTCGTTCGTCATTCCTGGTTGCCGTGGTGACACGGCGAATTTCGATCCTTCGCCATGAAATTTCAAACCCTCATAACTTGACTACACATGGTCTGAGCTTTTCCAAATTTAATATGCTTGTTCAGTGTCCTGGTCTGAACACATGTACAGTCTCATATTTAGTGACAGTCATAGCGCCACCTACTGGTAACAGTAAGTAACTTGCTTCATTCGTTGACTAATTACTCCCATAATCTTAAGTATTTACACCTGAAATTAACTCAGCTGAGACATAAGACCTTGGTGATGCTACATTCTGCGACCGAGCCGCAGCCCGACATGCGTGGGGGCGCGAGGGCCCGTTCATCACTGCTTGCAGTTTTAATTATATATATTTTCTTTGATGAAATGAAACAAGAATTTCCAGAGGAAGCATTTCAAAGTGTCCTGAAATTGTATGGCCGTTTCTTTGATGCAGGAAGACTGACATCTGAAGTCTTCTCAAGTCTTCTATTCAAATCATGGGCAAACTGTGTGATTTTTTGGTCTTTTTTAAAGACATGGAGCTGGATAGGGCGATGCCACAGCTTTACAAGCTGCTGTCTTTGGTAGCTACAATTGGAGCTACATCGGCTGGAGTAGAGAGAAGCTTCTCCTGCTTAAAAAGGGTCAAGTCTTTCACCCGCAATACCATGGGCCAAGATCCTCTAAGCAGACTCGCTCTGCTGGCCATTAAAAGGAAATTGGTCAATTTCTGGAAAACACAGCCAACTGGTATGACAGGGTCACAGATCACTTTTTGGAAAAGGAGCGAAGGGCAGAATTTGTATATGAATAGTGTGTAGGCCTAATCCGATGTGTGTGTGTGTGTGTATATAGTTAGGGCCCAAGCACTACAGTGCGAAGGCCCTATTGTAATCGTAAAGATTATTATTCTTCCTCTCCCACAACGATCGCCTTTTTGACAGCCTAAACGTGCCCGAAAAGTCACCAAAATGTGCAATCATGTCCGACCCGGCGAAAGATTTGATATTTTAAGGATCACGAAAATGGGCGACAAAATGGCTCAATAGCGCCACCTAGAAAATTTAAAAAAGCGAGCCCCACCACTAAGATTGTCTTGGAAAAACAAAATTCGGTACACATATGTATTGTGTAAAGACGCACAAAAAAGTCTCTTGGACCCATGCCCTCACTCCTACAGGAAGTCGGCCATGTTGTATCGAATCTGCGTTTTTGGCATCATTTTGGTGTTTTCCACGCATCGCATTTGAGCGAACTCCTCCTAGGGATTTAATCCGACCGACTTCAAATTCACTCAGAAACATCTTGAGACATTGGAGATGAAAAGTTATCAAAAACTTTCTGATTAGGGATTTGGTTTGGCCGTGGCGGCGCCGACAATTTCTTTCACCATTTGATCCTTCGCCATGACATTTCAAACCCTCATAACTTGACTCCACATGGTCTGAGCTTTTCCTAATTTAATATGCTTGTTCAGTGTCCCGGTCTGAACACATGTACAGTCTCATATTTAGTGACAGTCATAGCGCCACCTACTGGCAACAGGAAGTCACTTGCTTCAGTCTTTCACTGATTACTCCCATAATCTTAAGTATTTATACCTGAAATTAACTCAGCTGAGACATAAGACCTTGGTGATGCTACATTCTGCAACTCATGACCCATCATCAAATACCGTTGCCATGACAACACATTCAACGCCATGATAATACGATTACAGTTTTTAGGGGCAAAGGATGCGTCCACAGTAATGAAACTCAACACACACGTCTGGAGTGGGGTCATTTAACATCCTATATACTTCAATGGGATGGGCGTGACTAAACGGCTCAATAGCGCCCCCTTGAATATTTCAAAATTGAACCTCAGCCTTCCCGATTGACATAGAAGAATGAAACTCGGTAGGTTTATGTATCATCTCCAGACGCACAAAAACGCCATTTTGACCCATACCCTAAGTCCAACAGGAAGTCGGCCATCTTGGGAAAAATGCTATATTTTGGTGAGTTTTTTGGTCATTTCCAGGCCTCATATTTGAACGAAGTAGTCCTAGGGATTTCATCCCATCCACTTCAAATTCACACACAATCATCTTGAGACATTGGAGATGAAAAGTTATCAAAAGCTTTTTTATGACTTATTCCTGTTGGGCATGGCTGTGCAAACAATTTCGATGCTTCGCCATGAAGCAGGAAGTCCTTATAACTCCTACAGACATTGTCCCGTCTACACCAAATTCATTACGCATGTAGAGGGTCCCGCCCTGAACACATCTATGCATCAATAATGTGTCAAATACACAGCGCCACCTACTGGACACAGGAAGTCAGCCTCATATGACAAACATTATCCTATTTACATGAAATTTACAGGATGTGTTCTCCACATCACACACTGCAACATGACATATAATTGGTGGGTGATCTCTAGCGCCACCTAGTGGACACATGCAATGTGACTTAGCCCCATCACACAATGTTCATTAGGAGCCCGGGTGCCAAGACGTCTACGTGGTCGAGTGGTTAGAGCGCATGCCATATACGCAGTACTTTGCTGCATGTCACACCCCCTCTCTCTCCCATATTTCCTGTCGGTCTGCTGATAAATAAAGGCGTCTATGCCAACAAAATCTTTAAAAAAATAAATAAAAAAACCCCCCTAGAAATCAATCTTGTTACTCATCAATGACATATCCGAGACTGTTATAATCCCTCCAAACCAAATTCAATTTTCATTAATTAAATCAATGGTTTGGATCAATAGAGGAGAAGTGGATTAGAAGATGCATGCAAAAAAACTGAAAAAAAAAATCTCAAATATGCCTTTTTTATGGCATCAAACACGTTGGACACTTTTGTCCAATGTAGTACTTGTGCCAGTTTGGTTCTGAGAGTCACATGGAAAAAAAACTAAAAACCGCTGGAAATCAATCTTGATACTCATCAATAACATATCCAAGACTGTTATAATCCCCCCCAAACCAAATTCAATTTGCATTCAGTATATTGGAAATAATCACCTTTTCATGTGCCTTTTTCACCATTTTTTTTTTTTACCAGGGACTCAATAGAGGAGAAGATGCATGCAAAAAAAACTGAAAAAAAATCTCAAATATGCCTTTTTTATGGAATCAAACACATTGGACAATTTTGTCCAATGTAGTACTTGTGCCAGTAAAAATATTAGGGTACAAAGGTGTAATGGGAATTCTTATTATTCATCTTCTCTGATCAAATGAGCAACAATGTCATATGATTAGGTGTATGTGTGCGTCATAATCTGCTGACCACGACACCACTTATGTTCCATGAAATGCTGATTTAGTGAACATCATTGAACTTTGACTGAACATCATGTATGTTATAATCTACTGATTCTACACACGTTATGACATACCTATTGTGCTTACATTGTTCTGATGATAGAACAAGGTCATCCTTTCACAAGATAATGTATTGTATATAATCTGACTGTTTCCTCTGCTCTGGGCTCGCTGTGCCATCTCACGCTTGAGACAGCAAGGAGTCCGTCTGCAGACGACTGAATAAACTAGAGAAAGACAAGGAACGACTTTGTGCTTCTTGATAATAAATATTGCCAGAACAAAGGTTAAGAGAGTTACTATAGGGCTCTGTTACCTGGGTCGGTGAGGTGTTAAGTGTTGCTTTAAGGCCCTTTGTCCTGTGCAGGCCTACCTGGGCAGGCTAGTGGCTAGTTTTGAAAATCTTTTTGTGTGTGTGTGTGTTGATGTAGTTCTATGGCATAGATGAAGCATACAACAGCCTCAATTTGTAACTGCCTCGCTTCAATATGACAAGTTTTATGATGACGATGTAAAGTGAGCTTCCCCTGTTTAAAACACCAGCAGCCGCCACTGACATGAACCCATTAGCTCTATAATCTATGTTTGAATGTTAAACCTCACCCCATAAAAGAATAAAACATTTAAGGTTTTGCATTATTGATGCAGCATTGATGTATTTCATATCATCTTATCCTACTGATGTGAAGTGTGCTTAATCTCTCCTGCAAAGTCCTGGACAATAAAGCATAGAGCCAACATTTCTTTGAAGATGGTGTGCAAGAGAGGACTGGAAATTTAAATGATTAATTCTTCTATTTCAAAGATGCTGAAGAAAAATGTATGAAGTGGATGGACTGACATTAATTAATAGGAGTTTGTGGAGAGATTTCCGTGGAAGACCAAAGAGGAGAGAGTTACAGTAGTCCAGACGGGATCAGGGTGTTTACCAGGATAGCGGTGCAGGTTGGTGAAAGTGAAGGACGGATAGTGAAACTTTGAAAATTATTTCATAACATTTTGAAGTCAGTTCAAGGTGGACCTCTATTAAATGTGTAAAGCATGACACAAAAATGAATTTCAGCCAAAACCCAACCCGACCCACTGCTATTGTAGTGACACACATGCATATCTGTATTCCACACATGTGCATACATACATATACATAATATGACTCTTTTGATGATTTTAGTTTTATGTGCATGTCACAATGAAAATATTGCATTCACTAGGGAAAATGGGAATTGAGCAATAAAAGCCTGCTTCTAATATACAGGAAGCTTCACGTAAACATCTGGTTCTCTCTGCCACTGAGCTAAATAAAAGCCAGGACTAGTATTTCAACATTTAAGGTACACTAAAATAATATACTTTGAAATACTTAAGGCTTGTACAGTTTCCCAAATAAACATCATTTATATATGGATCACTTCAATTCTGAGTCTGAACAAAAATAAACACAGGAACTAGCAGCCATTATGGCTGGCTGCATAAACATCTTTGGCAGCTTACATTTCATTTTGTTTTTGTCTGAGGCTGTGGCTTGCTCAATGTCTTTTCCTGCTAGAGAAGTAGTAACTTAGTAGATAAATGAAATGGTTAATGCTGGCAATTCTCCAAGATACAAAGATAAAATGACATGATACACACTGTGCAGTTTTCATGGACTACTGCCAGACTGCATGGATTTGCATACTGTAATTACTCATATACCTCCTTATGTGTTGGGATTACATATCTCTTACTGTGTGGTGCTGAACGTTTGGTCCAGCATCACTGTTTTTCATCCAGTTGATTTTGTGGAGGTGAAACAGATTCCAGGATGACAATGTTAATAAACGCTGTAAATCCAGTTGTAGTAGTTACACAAAGAGATTACTCTCATCCATGGACACTGCTAGACCTTCGGAGTCTGGCAGCATCAGGTCCCACTCTACAGAAAAAGTTTTTTTTCTTTTCACTTGTCAGAAGAGAACAATGACTGCAGTAACTCTAAACTAAGCGTTGCTGTATGCTGTCTTTTCTTCCATCCTTGTAATAGTCTATGGGATAATCTGTCATTGACTAAGCTATAGTTACAGGTAGCTTCTCAAACATACAGCACAGTAGGTATTACTAACCTTGTTATAATGTTAATATCAAGTCATTTACAGTTTTTTGATTTGCCATTTCAAAACCGTTCCTTGTTTTTGAGAAGTACATGACCTTTTTCTCTCTTCAGTCATGAGTGATTTTTTTCTTTCATGTTGTATTTGGCTTCAGCAAGTTTGAAGAATATGTGGTGAGTCCAAGTGATTCCCTTGATTAGCACACAGTGGCATGTTCGTAAGCATAGCATCCCAGCTGTCCATGTGCTTGAGAAATGTGTTTTTGTGGCTTCTTTATTAAGACCTGAATTCAAGTCAGTCAGCGTCCAGCCCCCCTGTGAGGCTGAGCCTCGGCTGCTACATGGTAACAAAGGAGGTAATTCAGACAAAGCAGCCAGTCTACAGTGTAATTGGTGGCTGGAGGGCAAAATGTAAGAGCAGTGTCCTTTAACTAATTGGTCTCTGTGAAGATGGATGGCATGGCTGCAGAAAATGTGACAATTAAATGCCAAGCTTCTGATGAAAGTTTGAAGGCTGGAAAATAAAAGGCCTTTGTCTTTGTTATGTTGATAAGATCAAGTGTGACTGATGTAGAGAATCAGACAATGAAGACAAAATGTGAGCAGCATCTGTTTCAGTCCTTTTCTTATCTTTTAATCAGCCTCAGAATGGACGTGATGCTTGTTAGCCACAGGTCAAATTATTTGTTACAAAACAACTTTAAAAAACGGTTGTGTTTTTAAGTCCACTAGTCATGTCTTTATAAGATTGGTTAGCATTTTTTTAAATGTATCTTGACATAAAACTCACATGACTGTATGTACGTTGACAGTTCATGGCCAAGCAGCTCCAGCTGGCCCATTATTCATGTCAGGTAACCATTCAGAAAGACTCTTGCCTGATAATTGACCGTCCTGATGTGCCTCTTATTCTGGACCAGCTCTGGCTAATGTTTCACAACCCACATATTGACTGGTCTACTGAGCTTATTCTGGGATGGAGTGACTGTTGCTATTTAGCTTGACTTGTGTCTGCCTCAACAAGTGTTTCTCCCAAGATCCTACCACTTTACCACCCCACCAGCCCTACAGCTAGGCCATTGACCTCCTCCATGGCTGCTCACTGCCTAAGGGTTGCCTTTACTCCCTGTTGGGCCCTGAGATGGAGGCTATGAACAAATAGATCCAGAGCTCCCTGGCAGTTGGTATCATCATCCCCTGCTGGAGCTGGATTCTTCTTTGTGGACCTGTACTTGCAGCCATATTTTGACTACCGTGAACTGATGTCACAGTCAAGAACAGGTACCCTCTCCCCCTCCTATCCTCTGCTATTGAACTGTTGCAGGGAGCCATTATTTTCATCAACCTTGACCTGCACAATGCTTATCACCTGGTACATATACCAGTAGGGAGTTGAGTGGAAGACCAGTGGATGCCCTCTGGCCTCACCAACCCCCCCGCAGTCTTATCAAGCGCTTGGCCTGGGCAGCCATTCTGGTGTGGATTGACCACAAGAACTTGGAGTACTTAAGGACTGCCAAGAGACTGAACTCTCACCAAACCAGGAACACTAAGCCTGATGTGCTGTCACAACAGTTTGAGTGTGCGGACACTCCTGGGACCCCTGCCACCATTCTCCCTCCTGCCTGTGTCATTGGAGCTGTGTCGTGGGGCATTGTTGAAGAGATCAGACGAGCACTAGAAAGGATGGTGATCCCTGAGGGTTGCCCAATGAATTATCTCTTTGTCCTGCTCACTCTCTATCCTTAGGATCTCCAGGAGTTTGTTGCTGCTTCCCCCGTCTGCGCCCAGAATAAGACCTGCCGTTAGCAGCCCTCCAGTTTGCATTTCCGAGCAGCCTTGGACACACATCTCAATAGACTTTGTTACTGGACTCCTCCATCTGAAGTAACACTGTCAACTAGACTGACATTCTTAAATGGCTTGTTTTGTCCCTCTGCCTAAGCCACCCTGTGCCAAGGAGACAGTAGAAATTATACTGCGTTTTTCGACTGCATGGCCCCCCCAGTTCACCTCCTGCTTTTGGCGCCTTTGCCAGCTTGTCCACCAGAACGATACAACCAAGAACTGTAAACCAGACACTGTATGGTATCCCAGAACCCTCCCCCCTCTGGAGTAAGAGTTTGCTAGGGATTTAATATGCTCATAACTCTCTCCCTGTCTCAACTACAGGACTTTCCCCTTTTCAGTATGTCTACCAGCCACCCTTATTCCCAGAGTTGTAGGAAGAGATCTCTGCCTTCAGCTTAAGCCATGACCAAATCTGGCCAGAGTTGTTATTGGAGTAAAAGAGCAATTTAAGATCCACACTTAGCAGAAATGGCTGACACACACACACACACACACACACACACACACTTGTTTCCATGAACCATGGGGACCAAGTTTTCAATCATCACTTGTGGGGACCACCCTTTCTAGAGGTTTTACAAGTGTGAAAAAAATCAGGTAAAGTAGACATTGGTTAGTAAGCCTAAACACACCTTCAAAACTTTGAAAAGTCAATGTTTTGTCTTTTCACATGCTTTATGGGGACTTCCTGTCAAAACGAGTTAACCTGCTTACAGGGGACAACATTTGCATAAATTTGCATACTTCACACAGATTTATATTTTACCAGTGGGGACCTAGTGGGGACCTATTTTTTATATTAAAATGGAAAATAATATAGTAAATATTGTTGCACTTGGGATGAAATGAAACATTACAAAGATGGAGTTAAACTACAACACAATGTTGAGTTTCACATCTACTGTAGCAGCACCTAGAATCATGCAGAGTCCCTGATACCATAGGGTGTAGTTTAATAGCTGTGCAAAGGCAGAACAGCAGGCTCTCAAGAAGGTGGTTAAGACAGCAAGGAAGATTGGATAGAACTACTGGACATTTCCACCATCCACCACATTTCCACAACCAGAATTGGTCAGGGATTGCATACATGTAGTTTCAATGTCCCAGTGATCACTGGAAGAGAAGTTTTGGCTTTATCCTCATAAATGTAGATAGTGTCTGGTCTTGTTAGCCTGAAATAACTGCCAAGTTACATGATTTTCCTCAAAGGACTTTGCTACTACTCAGTCAACACACTACCACCCCACCCAGAAATCAAACTGGTTTGACCTGCACAACATACTTTTTAATGAAACAAGATCAAAGTGAAATTGTTTACATTGCATAAATCAAAATTCTGCAATGACAATAACATTATGTGTATAAAAAACATACACATGCACAAGTTCCACAACCTCTGTGATGTCATAAAAACTCTTGAGCTTTTAAAGAAATACCTGCCAGATTGTGAGAGAATTTCATGAAGCCAGACTCACAGACTCTCTCACAGACTCTCAGACTCAGAAACAGACCCTCACACAGACTCAGACTCTCAAACAGACCCTCACACAGACTCAGACTCTCAAACAGACCCTCACACAGACTCAGACTCTCAAACAGACCCTCACACAGACTCAGACTCAGACTCTCAAACAGACCCTCACACAGACTCAGACTCTCAAACAGACCCTCACACAGACTCAGACTCTCAAACAGACCCTCAAACAGACTCAGACTCTCAAACAGACCCTCACACAGACTCTCAAACAGACTCAGACTCTCAAACAGACCCTCACACAGACTCTCAAACAGACTCAGACTCTCAAACAGACTCACACACAGACTCAGACTCTCAAACAGACCCTCAAACAGACTCAGACTCTCAAACAGACTCACACACAGACTCAGACTCTCAAACAGACCCTCACACAGACTCTCAAACAGACTCAGACTCTCAAACAGACTCACACACAGACTCACAGACTCTCAAACAGACTCTCACACAGACTCACAGCTTTGACCATCTCTAGATAATTTGCAGGATTAATGAGATCCTCCATCTTTTTTAATGGAGTATGTTTCCTGGCATTGTCTAGCAATCGTCCCAGTTCACGCATTTTTTCACAGATGCACTGTTGACTTGATGCACATTTATTGAGCAAGTGCTGCCCATATTCAGTGATGACATGGTCATTCTTAATTATTTCAGTGACAGGATCCAGATTCATGGAACTGATAACTGACCACAGTTGCCTGCTGATATGTGAAGGCACAGGCCCAGTGTGTGCACATAGAGCCTGAACAAGGTTCTTGCCAGGTTTTGTGTTGACTGATCCAGGCTTGAGTAGACACATTCTCATATGTCTCACAGAATTTCACACAGACTCAGACTCCCACAGACTCTAATACAGACTCAGAGTCTGTGGGAGTCTGAGTCTGTGACAGAGTCTAACACAGACTCACTCTCTCACAGTCTCAAGACTCTCTCACAGTCTCAGACTCTCTCACAGACTCAGACTCTCTCACAGACTCAGACTCTCTCACAGACTCAGACTCTCTCACAGACTCTCTCACAGACTCAGACTCTCTCACAGACTCAGACTCTCTCACAGACTCAGACTCTCTCACAGACTCAGACTCTCTCACAGACTCAGACTCTCACAGACTCAGACTCTCACAGACTCAGACTCTCACAGACTCAGACTCTCACAGACTCAGACTCTCACAGACTCAGACTCTCACAGACTCAGACTCTCACAGACTCAGACTCTCACAGACTCAGACTCACAGACTCAGACTCACAGACTCAGACTCTCTCACAGACTCAGACTCTCTCACAGACTCTCTCACAGACTCAGACTCTCTCACAGACTCAGACTCTCTCACAGACTCAGACTCTCTCACAGACTCAGACTCTCTCACAGACTCACAGACTCTCACACAGACTCACAGACTCTCACACAGACTCACAGTCTCTCACACAGACTCACAGTCTCTCACACAGACTCACAGACTCTCACAGTCTCTCACACAGACTCTCACAGTCTCTCACACAGACTCAGTCTCTCACAGTCTCTCACACAGACTCACAGTCTCTCACACAGACTCACAGTCTCTCACACAGACTCACAGTCTCTCACACAGACTCACAGTCTCACACAGACTCACAGTCTCTCACACAGACTCACAGTCTCTCACACAGACTCACAGTCTCTCACACAGACTCTCACAGTCTCTCACACAGACTCAGTCTCTCACAGTCTCTCACACAGACTCACAGTCTCTCACACAGACTCACAGTCTCTCACACAGACTCACAGTCTCTCACACAGACTCACAGTCTCACACAGACTCACAGTCTCTCACACAGACTCACAGTCTCTCACACAGACTCACAGTCTCTCACACAGACTCACAGTCTCTCACACAGACTCTCAGACTCTCACACAGACTCTCAGACTCTCACACAGACTCACAGTCTCTCACACAGACTCACAGTCTCACACAGACTCACAGTCTCTCACACAGACTCAGTCTCACACAGACTCACAGTCTCTCACACAGACTCACAGTCTCACACAGACTCACAGTCTCTCACACAGACTCACAGTCTCTCACACAGACTCTCAGACTCTCACACAGACTCTCAAACAGACTCTCATAAAAACTCTTTTGAGCTTTTAAAGAAATACCTGCCAGATTGGCTTCATGAAATTCCATTTTAAGTTTAACATTCAACTTAAAGAAACACACACACGTTTTGCTGAAAAATCTACAAAAACATCAAACAGTGTTGTTTAACAGTGAGGTGACAACCTACTCAATAGCCAAGAAGAAGGAGCAGCTGACAAAAGCTCAGAAGAGAAGGATCATCAACTGAACATATAATAAAGGAGAACTTCTACGAGGCTGGAACTGGGTGGATTTTAACTAAACTATTTAGGGTGCATTTTCCTTTTTAATGCTGTAATTCTATTGTACACATAGAATTTCACATTCTGCCAGTTTCGCTTACGGAGACTTTCAGTTTCAGCTCTTAAACATTTCTCACAATCGGTCTTTGTTGGTACTGTAGTAGACCAAATGAACTGAATCATTTGTCTCTCTACTGCCCTGATTTCTGATGCTTGCCAGGGTCTTCGTTTCTGTGGAGCTCTACCTGCAATGAAGGAAACACAAATAAAAGGTTTTAGTAACAGTTTAAGGGAGAAGCTACAGTTTCAAGTTCTGTGTCAGTACAAGTGAAATTATGAGGCTGATCAGAAGCATCTGTTGTCAGTGATTTGATCACAGTGTTCAGCACTCAGTCCATCGGTTTACAGCTGACATAAACCTACATTCAAGCCACCACTGGTGTTCAGGGTTTGACATAACCCATGGCCCGCTGGCCCGGGGCCAGTAAAAGACCATGCAGGACATGTCGATTGGTCAGTCACTGGCCCGGACAGGCCAGCTCATCCTGGTCATGCCTCTTACCACATTATCTGTTGAGAGAGGCTTCAGTGCCATGCAATGCATCAAAACAGTCCGTGAGTGCAGACTTTGGGACAGGGTGTCAGACTCTCAGATTCTCTCACAGACTCAGACTCACACAGACTCTCACAAAGACTCGGACTCTCTCACACAGACTCTCACAAAGACTCGGACTCTCTCACACAGACTCAGACTCAGACAGACTCTCTCACAGACCCTCACACAGACTCACACGCGCTCACACACTCTCTCCAGTCTCTCATAGACTGTTATGTTGGACATCGGATGACATTCTTGGCCAGAGGGAAGATAGATACTCTACTTTATCTGAAAGACCTCATCATATCCTACTGTCCTACCAGAGCAGGCTCCCAGAATGCAGGTCTGTTAGTGACTCCCAGTATCTTTAAAACAAACTGGAAGGTAGAGCCTTCAGTTACCAGGCTTCTTTGCTTTGGAACCAGCTCTCTCTACACTGTTATAGGTTTACACTGCTGACGTGCAATCAGGTTAGGCAGGGTGGGCAGGGCCTCACCTCGGCTGCCAGGAAAAATTTAATTATTAATTTAATATAAGGTCTGATTATTTTTTGATTTCAGATAACTACTACAGCTTAAGAGTTGTCTGTGCAAACCACTGCGCAAAACCAGTTTGTTGTGACTTTTTTGCGTGATAAACTGTTGTATTACTTTGGCAAATGTACTCGGTTAGAGTCCATCAGTACTTGGGGCTACCTGACTGAGGGGTGAAAGATGGTAGTAGTCTGTTTTCATTCATCTCCTGTCTCCAACTCATCTAATATTAGTACAATAATAATAATAATAATAATAATAATAATGAAAAAAAATCACCTTTGGAGGAATGTGCCACGGGACTCATTGCTCCATGCTCTGCTGATAGCTCTTTGTGTGTCTTGCACATTGGGGAGTTTTCACTGCCCACACCTGCAACAGTTTCCTCTGCTGATGGTTCTATGAAATAAATAAATACATTCAATACATTTCATTTATAACTAAATCTAAATATTATATAGCTAATAAATGAGTTAATATCATCACCATAGTGTAGTGGTAGGAGAGACCAATTCACCTGTATATTGTGTTGGCCATAATATACCTAGAACAAGTTACTGCTTATCATTTAAAAAAGTTGAAATATTTCCTTGTAGTCTATGACTCATCAATAATTAAAACTTGTGTAAATACATTGTAGTTCATAAAAATAGTAATTTAAAAAAGTCTGCGGTATTGCAATAAAACCTGGAACCGTGATACTTTGTTTGGTACAGTATCGTGGGTACTCATTTTGATATTGTGACAACTCTAAATAAAATAATCAGTGGAACATGGTTATTTTACTGCTTATGCTGATGGTCAACATGAACATTTAGCATTTACCAGACTGAGATTTTGTCAGGACATATTTCATAGTGAACAGTAAGACATTTAGAATAAGAATATGAAAATGTTCTTGCATGAAGGTCAATGATTTCAACAACCTGGCTGCTCAGCTACTGGTTATGTTGCATATACTGGTAGCCTTAATTATGCTTCAACACATGGGAAGTAAGGCTGCTGAAGGCTTTAAATAGACTGAAAGAACTAGTACACCGTATACTACAGTAGTATGAAACGTCAGTACCCATATAGGAAATGTACATTAAAAACCACCTTACTCTTTATTTTTTCTTCATGAAATTACTGAAACATACCATCAGCAGCAAATGAATGATATCCATCCTGTCTGCATCCATCTTCCTCATCACTGCCCATAACGTTTTCTGCAGTAGACATGACAAGCTTATACACACGGTCAGAAAAAAAGAAAAGTTGATACATTAAATACAGTGAAAATCAAATATACCATTTACAACAAGTAATGATTGTCCTTAAGGATCTCTAAACTTAAACACATGCCAATAGACCAGACTTCAGAGGAAAAGAAATCTCCAAATTGTACTGTAATATTTCAGACTAATAAGTCAACCTGTGTTTGCTGTCACACGCCTTCAATTCAACAAGCTTAATGGGGACATCGTTACACACCATGTTATCTTCCTTTAACGGGACAAAGCATGTCTGGATCATATTTAACACTAATAGTTACACACAAAGTGCATTGTGGGGACATCGTTACACACCATGTTATCATCCTTTATGGGGACAAAGCATGTCTGGATCATATTTAACACTAATAGTTACACACAAAGTGCATTGTGGGGACCCCGTAAATGTGCCAGGTTACAGTGATCCTTGGGCCAAGGGAAAATTTCCAGAAAGGTTCACATCCATCTTAAAATTGCCTTTATCTTTTGCCTCATTGAGGCATTCAATTCAACTGTTAGGAGACCTGATTGACAGTACATTACCCTCACAATGAGCCCATTTGCTTTAGTTAGTTACTAAATCTAAACTTAGAGAGGCTGTGGGAGTAAACATCAAGTGATGAAGGTGAATGTACCTGTTGAGATGGGTCCTGTGGACACAGAGATTCTTCCATCTGTTTCTCAGACATGACAGCAGGATGGGAGCTCTTTGAAGGATGAGTATCCATGGTACACAATGTCATCTGCAATGATTTGTAAAGAATAGACACAATGTCATCTGCAATGATTTGTAAAGAATAGACAATGTAAGGATGAAGACCTTTAGGTCAAAGTAATGTCACCACTCCATAATAATTCAAGTAATGATTGTCCTTAAGGATCTCTAAACTTAAACACATGCCAATAGACCAGACTTCAGAGGAAAAGAAATCTCCAAATTGTACTGTAATATTTCAGACTAATAAGTCAACCTGTGTTTGCTGTCACACGCCTTCAATTCAACAAGCTTAATGGGGACATCGTTACACACCATGTTATCTTCCTTTAACGGGACAAAGCATGTCTGGATCATATTTAACACTAATAGTTACACACAAAGTGCATTGTGGGGACATCGTTACACACCATGTTATCATCCTTTATGGGGACAAAGCATGTCTGGATCATATTTAACACTAATAGTTACACACAAAGTGCATTGTGGGGACCCCGTAAATGTGCCAGGTTACAGTGATCCTTGGGCCAAGGGAAAATTTCCAGAAAGGTTCACATCCATCTTAAAATTGCCTTTATCTTTTGCCTCATTGAGGCATTCAATTCAACTGTTAGGAGACCTGATTGACAGTACATTACCCTCACAATGAGCCCATTTGCTTTAGTTAGTTACTAAATCTAAACTTAGAGAGGCTGTGGGAGTAAACATCAAGTGATGAAGGTGAATGTACCTGTTGAGATGGGTCCTGTGGACACAGAGATTCTTCCATCTGTTTCTCAGACATGACAGCAGAATGGGAGCTCTTTGCAGGATGAGTATCCATGGTACACAATGTCATCTGCAATGATTTGTAAAGAATAGACACAATGTCATCTGCAATGATTTTTAAAGAATAGACAATGTAAGGATGAAGACCTTTAGGTCAAAGTAATGTCACCACTCCATAATAATTCAAGTAATGATTGTCCTTAAGGATCTCTAAACTTAAACACATGCCAATAGACCAGACTTCAGAGGAAAAGAAATCTCCAAATTGTACTGTAATATTTCAGACTAATAAGTCAACCTGTGTTTGCTGTCACACGCCTTCAATTCAACAAGCTTAATGGGGACATCGTTACACACCATGTTATCTTCCTTTAACGGGACAAAGCATGTCTGGATCATATTTAACACTAATAGTTACACACAAAGTGCATTGTGGGGACATCGTTACACACCATGTTATCATCCTTTATGGGGACAAAGCATGTCTGGATCATATTTAACACTAATAGTTACACACAAAGTGCATTGTGGGGACCCCGTAAATGTGCCAGGTTACAGTGATCCTTGGGCCAAGGGAAAATTTCCAGAAAGGTTCACATCCATCTTAAAATTGCCTTTATCTTTTGCCTCATTGAGGCATTCAATTCAACTGTTAGTAGACCTGATTGACAGTACATTACCCTCACAATGAGCCCATTTGCTTTAGTTAGTTACTAAATCTAAACTTAGAGAGGCTGTAGGAGTAAACATCAAGTGATGAAGGTGAATGTACCTGTTGAGATGGGTCCTGTGAACACAGAGCTTCTTCCATCTGTTTCTCAGACATGACAGCAGGATGGGAGCTCTTTGAAGGATGAGTATCCATGGTACACAATGTCATCTGCAATGATTTGTAAAGAATAGACACAATGTCATCTGCAATGATTTGTAAAGAATAGACAATGTAAGGATGAAGACCTTTAGGTCAAAGTAATGTCACCACTCCATAATAATTCAAGTAATGATTGTCCTTAAGGATCTCTAAACTTAAACACATGCCAATAGACCAGACTTCAGAGGAAAAGAAATCTCCAAATTGTACTGTAATATTTCAGACTAATAAGTCAACCTGTGTTTGCTGTCACACGCCTTCAATTCAACAAGCTTAATGGGGACATCGTTACACACCATGTTATCTTCCTTTAACGGGACAAAGCATGTCTAGATCATATTTAACACTAATAGTTACACACAAAGTGCATTGTGGGGACATCGTTACACACCATGTTATCATCCTTTATGGGGACAAAGCATGTCTGGATCATATTTAACACTAATAGTTACACACAAAGTGCATTGTGGGGACCCCGTAAATGTGCCAGGTTACAGTGATCCTTGGGCCAAGGGAAAATTTCCAGAAAGGTTCACATCCATCCTAAAATTGCCTTTATCTTTTGCCTCATTGAGGCATTCAATTCAACTGTTAGTAGACCTGATTGACAGTACATTACCCTCACAATGAGCCCATTTGCTTTAGTTAGTTACTAAATCTAAACTTAGAGAAGCTGTAGGAGTAAACATCAAGTGATGAAGGTGAATGTACCTGTTGAGATGGGTCCTGTGCACACAGAGCTTCTTCCATCTGTTTCTCAGACATGACAGCAGGATGGGAGCTCTTTGAAGGATGAGTATCCATGGTACACAATGTCATCTGCAATGATTTGTAAAGAATAGACACAATGTCATCTGCAATGATTTGTAAAGAATAGACACAATGTCATCTGCAATGATTTGTAAAGAATAGACAATGTAAGGATGAAGACCTTTAGGTCAAAGTAATGTCACCACTCCATAATAATTCAAGTAATGATTGTCCTTAAGGATCTCTAAACTTAAACACATGCCAATAGACCAGACTTCAGAGGAAAAGAAATCTCCAAATTGTACTGTAATATTTCAGACTAATAAGTCAACCTGTGTTTGCTGTCACATGCCTTCAATTCAACAAGCTTAATGGGGACATCGTTACACACCATGTTATCTTCCTTTAACGGGACAAAGCATGTCTGGATCATATTTAACACTAATAGTTACACACAAAGTGCATTGTGGGGACATCGTTACACACCATGTTATCATCCTTTATGGGGACAAAGCATGTCTGGATCATATTTAACACTAATAGTTACACACAAAGTGCATTGTGGGGACCCCGTAAATGTGCCAGGTTACAGTGATCCTTGGGCCAAGGGAAAATTTCCAGAAAGGTTCACATCCATCTTAAAATTGCCTTTATCTTTTGCCTCATTGAGGCATTCAATTCAACTGTTAGTAGACCTGATTGACAGTACATTACCCTCACAATGAGCCCATTTGCTTTAGTTAGTTACTAAATCTAAACTTAGAGAGGCTGTAGGAGTAAACATCAAGTGATGAAGGTGAATGTACCTCTTGTGGAAGGTCCTGTGGACACAGAGCTTCTTCCATCTGTTTCTCAGACATGACTGCAGGATGGGAGCTCTTTGAAGGATGAGTATCCATGGTACACAATGTCATCTGCAATGATTTGTAAAGAATAGACACAATGTCATCTGCAATGATTTGTAAAGAATAGACAATGTAAGGATGAAGACCTTTAGGTCAAAGTAATGTCACCACTCCATAATAATTCAAGTAATGATTGTCCTTAAGGATCTCTAAACTTAAACACATGCCAATAGACCAGACTTCAGAGGAAAAGAAATCTCCAAATTGTACTGTAATATTTCCGACTAATAAGTCAACCTGTGTTTGCTGTCACACGCCTTCAATTCAACAAGCTTAATGGGGACATCGTTACACACCATGTTATCTTCCTTTAACGGGACAAAGCATGTCTGGATCATATTTAACACTAATAGTTACACACAAAGTGCATTGTGGGGACCCCGTAAATGTGCCAGGTTACAGTGATCCTTGGGCCAAGGGAAAATTTCCAGAAAGGTTCACATCCATCTTAAAATTGCCTTTATCTTTTGCCTCATTGAGGCATTCAATTCAACTGTTAGTAGACCTGATTGACAGTACATTACCCTCACAATGAGCCCATTTGCTTTAGTTAGTTACTAAATCTAAACTTAGAGAGGCTGTGGGAGTAAACATCAAGTGATGAAGGTGAATGTACCTGTTGAGATGGGTCCTGTGAACACAGAGCTTCTTCCATCTGTTTCTCAGACATGACAGCAGGATGGGAGCTCTTTGAAGGATGAGTATCCATGGTACACAATGTCATCTGCAATGATTTGTAAAGAATAGACAATGTAAGGATGAAGACCTTTAGGTCAAAGTAATGTCACCACTCCATAATAATTCAAGTAATGATTGTCCTTAAGGATCTCTAAACTTAAACACATGCCAATAGACCAGACTTCAGAGGAAAAGAAATCTCCAAATTGTACTGTAATATTTCAGACTAATAAGTCAACCTGTGTTTGCTGTCACACGCCTTCAATTCAACAAGCTTAATGGGGACATCGTTACACACCATGTTATCTTCCTTTAACGGGACAAAGCATGTCTGGATCATATTTAACACTAATAGTTACACACAAAGTGCATTGTGGGGACATCGTTACACACCATGTTATCATCCTTTATGGGGACAAAGCATGTCTGGATCATATTTAACACTAATAGTTACACACAAAGTGCATTGTGGGGACCCCGTAAATGTGCCAGGTTACAGTGATCCTTGGGCCAAGGGAAAATTTCCAGAAAGGTTCACATCCATCTTAAAATTGCCTTTATCTTTTGCCTCATTGAGGCATTCAATTCAACTGTTAGGAGACCTGATTGACAGTACATTACCCTCACAATGAGCCCATTTGCTTTAGTTAGTTACTAAATCTAAACTTAGAGAGGCTGTGGGAGTAAACATCAAGTGATGAAGGTGAATGTACCTGTTGAGATGGGTCCTGTGGACACAGAGATTCTTCCATCTGTTTCTCAGACATGACAGCAGGATGGGAGCTCTTTGAAGGATGAGTATCCATGGTACACAATGTCATCTGCAATGATTTGTAAAGAATAGACACAATGTCATCTGCAATGATTTGTAAAGAATAGACAATGTAAGGATGAAGACCTTTAGGTCAAAGTAATGTCACCACTCCATAATAATTCAAGTAATGATTGTCCTTAAGGATCTCTAAACTTAAACACATGCCAATAGACCAGACTTCAGAGGAAAAGAAATCTCCAAATTGTACTGTAATATTTCAGACTAATAAGTCAACCTGTGTTTGCTGTCACACGCCTTCAATTCAACAAGCTTAATGGGGACATCGTTACACACCATGTTATCTTCCTTTAACGGGACAAAGCATGTCTGGATCATATTTAACACTAATAGTTACACACAAAGTGCATTGTGGGGACATCGTTACACACCATGTTATCATCCTTTATGGGGACAAAGCATGTCTGGATCATATTTAACACTAATAGTTACACACAAAGTGCATTGTGGGGACCCCGTAAATGTGCCAGGTTACAGTGATCCTTGGGCCAAGGGAAAATTTCCAGAAAGGTTCACATCCATCTTAAAATTGCCTTTATCTTTTGCCTCATTGAGGCATTCAATTCAACTGTTAGTAGACCTGATTGACAGTACATTACCCTCACAATGAGCCCATTTGCTTTAGTTAGTTACTAAATCTAAACTTAGAGAAGCTGTAGGAGTAAACATCAAGTGATGAAGGTGAATGTACCTCTTGTGGAAGGTCCTGTGGACACAGAGCTTCTTCCATCTGTTTCTCAGACATGACAGCAGGATGGGAGCTCTTTGCAGGATGAGTATCCATGGTACACAATGTCATCTGCAATGATTTTTAAAGAATAGACAATGTAAGGATGAAGACCTTTAGGTCAAAGTAATGTCACCACTCCATAATAATTCAAGTAATGATTGTCCTTAAGGATCTCTAAACTTAAACACATGCCAATAGACCAGACTTCAGAGGAAAAGAAATCTCCAAATTGTACTGTAATATTTCAGAAATAACTCTTCTCATGCACTTGCCTCTTCACTTAACACATTGCTTACTTTTCGTTTTCTTATAGGATATATTCTTGTACAAAATCATCGGGGTCTCATTTCGACTGGCATTACTTATATAGGCTATATGTCCACCATATATGCAATATTAAGATAATAAGCTACATGATCACAAAGCCGAGGTGCTGTACATTTGCTGCTTATGTTAAGCAATAAATGAAGAAAAGCAATGAGAAGTGTTTGGACCTTGTTTTTCTAAGAGCCAGCCTGACGCGCATCAATTAATTGCACCTGCACACACACACCTGCAGTAAGTGTCAATGTAGCTACACTTACATTCATAGATTTGAAAACATAAGCAATGAGCATAAACGCACCAATTAAAAACACTGGGAAACTACTAGAATGTCAGGCGGGACCCAAACTGAAATATTTTAAAAGGACGGGCCGTGCAGAGTAAGAGATGTAATGTTAAACTAGCTAGCATGTCAAAAGCTTAACCACATGCGCTAACGTTACCGGGCAGCCTCGCATCTCAATAACACTAATGAAATATGTAACGCTGTTACATGTCACGTCAACTTCATACTCTGTATATGGCTTCAACATTATGTGTACTGACTTATATTAACTGAATCCGTCTTGGTACCCAAAAACTTCACAACTGCTATCTGACTTGAGCACAGTTGCTAATTAATGCTATAGATGCTACATCTATAACTTTACTTAGCTAATAGCCTTCAAACTAAATGACAATAGTTTGAATAAATAAATAAATAAACTGCTATATTTCAATGAAATGTTTAATACTTACTGAAAACGGCGATGGCCACACTTGTAGACTTGGCTGCCAGGTGAGAGGATCCTCATGTCTGTACTTTCGGCTGTAATCAAGCTCCAGTCCGCGTGTAGAGACTACTTCCTCTTCGATTTCACATTAAAACTCCACCAGCGGAAGTTACGATTTCAGGCAATTTAATGGGGAGAAATACCTTCGTTACATATTTTATAACTGTCCTTTGATATACTCAGTGGGCAATTTCTTTTTTAACAAGGGGGATGCAGCTTGTCAACCACCAATCGTGGTCAGTCGCTCATAAAAACGCTTTGCCTAACTCTTTCTGGTCTTGCTGCTCTTGAAATGCCTCCTCTCTCTCCTCCACCTTGTTGCCCTGCTGCTGCTATCTGACTTTGTTAATTCTCTACAAAAGTAATGACATGAACTTCCAACAAACAGCTTATTTTCTACAACACTTGTCTGAACCATACCAGTGGATTTTGTGCCCACATACTTAGTTGAACTCAACTCAAAGATGAATTTAAAAATGTGTGTCCTCTCTGACTGATCCTATGTAACTGCTCTCTCTCCTCCTCCTTCACCTCTTCCTCCTGACCCTACTCTCTGACTTTGTCCATTCTATACAAAAGTAATGGTATGAACTTAAAGCTTTGTTTCCCAGTAAATAGTGCTGCTAGTGGATTGTATAAAATTATTTGTTTACTAAAGTTTTCCTCTAGATATGTTTTAAGATGTAGGCCTATATTAAATAGGCTAGGCCCACTCTAATTTGAAATCTATGTCTGATATGATTTTTCCACATAAATAAATAAATCCATTGTTAAAAACCTTAAAATCACACCCACACCTTCAACCCCATTAAAAATAATTTTAATTTCATAATCTAATGATTTCATTTCACAAGTGTGTACACAAGACCTCTGCTCCTTCACTGTAAAGTCCATTCTCAGTGTATGTTCTCACATCACAGTTATGTACGCTGAATACTGGACAAATCTGGCTTCCAAACTATTTGTGATATCACAAATCTTACACACACTATAGGCCCACCCTTTAAATGTTGGTTTTCAATGAGCACAGAGAAACTTTCCACTTTCAGCAGATTAATGTGTAAACAGCCTACAGTGTCAAACTCTGAGCTTCACTGTACAGAATTGTGTTATGTGCAAACGTTTAACTGAATGAACAAGAAGAAAAACATATTTTTAGTTGTGGAGACTTTACAGATATTTAACGTCACTTCATGTAAAGCAGTCACCTAAGAAAAGCTCCCTGTGTAACATGCAGTCTGGACAGGAATCAAATCCAAGCTCATTTCTCACCTGTCTTTTTCTTTTTGAAAAATAAACGAAGGTCAACCTGTCTTCCTTTTCTTTTTGACGCTATGATGCTATTAGCATGCCCGTTACCTCCCCCCCTTTTTCCCCGCACCCCCGCGCACACCCATGAGGAGAGGGGGGTAACGGTGGTAACGGTATCTATGGGACAGTACAAGTTATGTAGGATGGGAATGCCGACGTGAAAACTAGCGGTGCTAATTAAACAGTGGCGATCCGCTGCAGTGTAATACATAAATGGGAAACCCTGTAAAGGATCAATGAGTCAGACAGAACATACTCAATAAGCATCCCTGCTCTGCCCTGACAGAGAGGGGATGGCAGGTTAACAAAGGGGATGCATTTTGGTCATTTTGCTAACAAGGGGGACACCATCCCCCCTCAAATCGCCTACTGGATATACTTATATGTATTATGTTATTTGTGCAATTCATTTTACCTCTTTCTCTGGTTTGAGTTACCTCCCTTTTTGAAACGGATAACTCAGAGTTTGCCTCATTTCAGGGTTAACAGACTCAGAGTTTTCACTAGACCTGCTTTGTGAAACGGACCCCTGAATAACAAGTTGGACTGGTCCCTTAACATAGATGCACTAAAAGGGGCTTTGTCTTGTGGAGAGATGCACAATGAGGACACTAGGTTATATCCTGACCCACTGCCCTGTTACTTTTAAATTAAATAACAATTTACATTTTAATTATTAAATAATTGATAATATTATTTAAAAATATAACAATTACTAATGTGTAAACAAACAAACACCATACAACAGCAGACCACTAATGTTAACTTGCAATATATATATACACATATACAATACATACACACACATACACACATATATATAAACCTCATCAATTGTTATCTTAACACTATGAATGTTCTTAACATTCTTAATGGGGACTTGGAGGGGGCGTGTACTGACCATATTTGGAAGGTGTGTGTCTGAGTGCAATACTTCATGGGGACCCTTAGGGGGCGATAGTGAGGAATCAGTGTGTGTGTCCGGACGGAAAAACATCATTTATGAGCCAAAGCTAAAAACCTCACAGGCACCTTCAGAATGGCTCCTGTATTCATTTAAAAGGCTTTACCTCGTGGGGACCAGCATTTTGGTCCCCATGGTGTCAGAGGTCCCCATGGCGTGACTGTGTGTGTACACACACACACACACACACACACACACACACACACACACACACACACACACACACACACACACACACACACACACACACACACACACACACACACACACACACACACACACACACACACACACACACACACACACACACACACACACACACACACACACACACACACACACACACACACACACACACACACACACACACACACACACACACACACACACACACACACACACACACACACACACACACACACACACACACACACACACACACACACACACACACACACACACACACACACACACACACACACACACACACACACACACACACACACACACACACACACACACACACACACACACACACACACACACACACACACACACACACACACACACACACACACACACACACACACACACACACACGCAAATCCAAGTCAAAAGAGTCAAGCAGAAGGCAGGTCGAAATTACCGGGGCAGAAGAGAGATCGGAGTCACAGACAACGGCAGGTCGGGTTTCCGGGATGGGAGAACAGGGCAGGGTTCAGGCAGGTCCGGGTACAGGAGTCAGAGAAAGTAGGAGCAGACTGGTAACACAAGTGAGCTTGAAGACGATCTGGCAACAAATGACTGCAACACAGGACCTTAAATGCAGAGCATGGTTAATGGCAAATGCAGTGCAGCTGGAGAGTTAACGAGGCTAAGGGAGACAGAGCAGAGTGGGACAGGTGAAGGTGATTAGGGCCAATCGAGTGTAGTACCAGACTGGCAGAGGGAATCCATGACAAGAAAACCCTGTCCACAGGTATGCTTTGTTGACAGCATCCCTAGTGGTACCCTGCTTCAACAGCCTGTTGTTGTAATTGATGCTGCTGCTAAAAGCCGTGTTGTTGGGCTGTTTAGCAGTCACCATTATCTGTAAGCAATTTACCCTAATAATCTGACAACTCTTGAATTGACTAATAACATTTGACAGTAACTGGTTTGGGTAGGGTTAAACATATCACTCTCCACACTTACAAATACTACATCTACACTCACAGAAATATTTAGGCCTAATTCATTAGATTTATGTATTTCAATTGCATATAAAATTTCCATCCATTTGAATTACTTAGATTTAACATAAGCACGCCAATAAACTTTATGTGCTGCATATTTGTCAGTCAAATGTAAATGAAACAATTAAGAATGAGATTTATGTAATAATACTAATAAACCCAATGTTTTGAATAACCAATGACAGATTTATTTGTTTCAAATACTTAAGAATGAGTGTATGTATTCAATATGAATTACTCCAATGTATTTGAAATACTTAGAAAAAGGTTTATGCAATTTAAATGAAATGCATAAGGTTTATGCACTTGAAATAATAAACCCAATGAATTTAAAATTTTTAACCAGATATTTAGTTTTTTTCATTCAGCCTGTACCTACAGTAACAATATTATAAACAGTCAGATCAGCTTGTTAAACATTGTATTTATTAGGAAACAGACCTGCAGCAATAACAAACTGTGTCAAGAACTCTACTTAACAGCAGGATAACTGTATGCTTACAGTAAACCAACATTTCAAGGATTACCAGACTTTTTTCTTTTGAAATTTTAGTCATTACACGATCAATACAAGACAGTGCCATAAAGCTAAGTGGCTGAGTGGCTTTGCACCACCCCACTGACATGTTTAATTACAAGTGCATTGTGCAGCAATAACAAACTGTGTCAAAAACTCTGCTTAAAAGCAGGATAACTGCAAAAAACAAAAAAAAACACCCCTGTTTACCACTCGTCTCTTAAAATCCACCTTTCAGTCCCTAGAATATCTGATCTGACTTTTGGGGTAAGAGAAATAAGAGTTCCATTTGCATTGAAATCATAATTTCCCTTCTGGAGCACCATCTCAGCACAATATGAAAACTGTGGCACGACAAAGACTTGAGGCCAAGAGCAGGACCGAGACTCAGGAGATGACAAAATGATGGTATCATTGCTGCTATGGGAGTCGATAGATGTTGAATCAGTTGGTTGTTGTGATGAGGAGCTAGTAGATGCAATGGGGGGCAGTCGCTGGTATTGTGGACCAGATGTCTGTAGTGGGTGAATCTGGGGTCACCGAGCTGGTAGTCTCACAGGGCAAGCATTTCCAAAGTCTACATATGTGTATTGAAGCCTGAAATGCTCCGTCACACCAAAGAAAGTCTTAATTTCAGGAGCCAATTCATCCACAAATGTCGGCATTATAGATTGAATGACTAGTTTTCTTGTATCGTCGTCACCTCCAAAAAGAACTCTGAAGCTAACTGGTTCTGTCATCCTGCTTTATCAATCTAGAGTGAAGACACACACACACAAAGATGACAATTATTAGTGAGTAAAATTATGACATGATTAAGTTATTATCCCCCATAAGTGTAATAAAATAAAGATGTTCCATAGATTACTTAGATTGCTTAAGATGCTGGTTTATATGAATAAAGTATTCCTTCTCAGTTGAAAGTTCTTCACATCCACACCTCTGACATGAGAAGGCAGTAACCTGAGCATGTGCTGTTACACACTTTACATGGCCACATTCACATATCTGTGAACAAAGACAAAAACAATGTATTAGTTGTAGAGTCATTAACAACTGTCTTTCAGCTGGATGGTTAAATACAGCCAGCACACCCTTTAGACAAAGGGTCATGTAACTCAGCTATGGATGTGTATGCTTTATATTGATTCATTTAAACATCACATCAAAATGAGTTTCACTGTAATATGTTGAGTTTTCTATTTTCTATATTTTGGTAGCCTCCATACTTACAAACACAGAGGTTGCCCCGGCATACACTTGATGTAAGAGGATGGTTCTTAGAATTATGTACCTGTAAAAGACAAGACGTTCCAATTAGAAACAAAATGCATTTAATCAATTCTACAACTCTGTCCCTGCTTATGAAATCACAAAGTATCAGTTTTACATATTTTTATTAACAGTAGTCATCCATTACACCAAAATTGTATACATTTACTGACATCAGCTTATGTTTTTGATCATGTAAAGTTTTCATAGTGCAGTAGTATTTTAATAGGTTTTATAGTCACAGTTGCCCATATTTGTTTTACATTATTCCAAATGGATTATGTCAAACTGCTCTATAATTATGAGCCAGTGACCATACAATGAATTTCACAATCAATAACAAACGTTTATTAACACTGAATAATGTGCACATGTAGGTTTTAATCACTTGAAAGTAAGACTTTGTTATGACAAAACAGTGTGGCTGCTCTTATCAATTAGCGCAAAATTAATAAAAACAACATACTCCACCATGCACACGCGCTGCAACCTTCTCACCGACTGACCACCGGCACAGTTAAAATTCAACCGGACGTGTTGCGTTAGTGAGTGGAGCAACACATTGTCTGGACATGAAGCAGGCGGTCAAGTCCAAGCTGTGGCTGCCTTGAGCCATCTTTGGCCGAGACTCACCTGAAGTCTGCGGTGCAGGGCTAATTAACTGCCCACATGTTTGTGAGAATATCTCATTAAGCACAAAAGTCAGTTGCTAATTTTAAATTAACTAATGAGTCATTTAAATGACTAAAATTAGCCGTTTTGGCTAAACAAAATTAGCTCACTTGCTTCAGTTGGCTGGTACTTGTAAGGTTGAAGTTAGCAAGCTACTAGACTACACGAAAATGTTTACAATGATGTAGGCTATATTTGATAGTCGATATATGATGTAACTTACCAGTCAGTGCAAGACAAATAATGTAGTTGCTTCTGCTTATTTGAGGTTAGGGTTAGACCATGAATGTATTGGTGCAAAAGGCCGGGAAAAAGTTCTTCTCTAGTGAGTGACTCTGAATTTGAATTCCAAAGGCCGCTGACAGTTGCATTACCGCCACCTACTGGACTGGAGTGTGGAGCATGGGCGTACTAAAATCTTACGTAAACCTAATGTAAACCAATCTCATAAATTTTATGTGGTTGAGTCACAGCTCGTCATATTTAAACTATATTCATACATTTTAATTGATTAAATTTAATTGGTTTTGCAATTAACAGATTTATGTTGATTTTAAGGAATCTGAATAAATAAATTCTTAAAATTGTATTATTTAAATAAAATCAAATAGATGCAAATACTTAAAAACAAACCATGAGATGATTCATTTTTCTGAGTGTAAGTAACTAAGGCTTTGTCCATCATGTTTCTTAAATAGAGCAGTATTTGTTTTTAATCACAAGTGAGGAATTTGACACTTAATTGTGACCTGCCAAAGAATTGGATGTAAAATTATGAAGTCAATTAGCCTTGCAATCAACTCTGGCACAGTACAACAACATTAAAAATGTTAAAAATTAAAATTATACATGGTAATTTTGAAATAAATTAATTGAAATAAAACTGATAAATAAATCTATGTATTATTGTCTTTGAGGAATTTCATATTAGAACTGTAACCCATTGCATGAAACATCTGTCCTTGTATCTGTGGATATCATGATACTCATGGACAGCATGAGTGATTGTACTATACATTGCTGCATAAACATGGTTTGGACACATTGGTAAGGACAGAAGCTTTGAGGTTATGGAGTTTTAATTTTAGAACTGTTTCAGATCAACACCAGCAAACACAATGTGCTGCCCAAATACTTAGGGTACACAGTGTGCTTGGAAGCATCTCAAAGACAGACATCACTCTATGACATGAAACAGCAGCACAGTTCTCTGGCTTTGCTTTAATGTTGTTTTAATCAGTGCAGAACAAATTATTCTCAACCAGAATCAGGTCAGCACTGTCTGCAAACCTCTCAGCTACTTTCTATCTTCTCTTGCCAAACCTCTGCCGGTTTTCTTAGCACTAAAATTACACCACATCTGCAGCCATCAGTCTCTCCTTGGCTTTGTGCTGCTCATCTGTCATCTTTTAAGTACTGTTGATATACAGAAAACAAACAATATCATTTATAAAGCTGAAAAGAACAGTTTCACTTCAAAACTTAAAAAATTGCTTATTTTTTAGATTGCTTTCCATTTCCTCATTCTAGCTTTTCTATTTATGCCCTTATAGCAACTAGATGTTGGTTAGTTGGTCTGTTTATCAGATTGTTAAAAAATGCGGAGCAGGTGGACCCAAGTGCAGAGACTGCAGGCTGAAAAAAAGCCCTTTATTCTGGGTTGAGAAGGCAAAACAAAAACTGGCAGAGAAGAAAAAAATGTAGCATAACAAGACTTGAACAGAGCCAGGTAAACTGCACAGAACAAACTGAAGCAAAACAGAGGATCCAGTTGAAACTGAACTGAACACACACAAAAACAGGACACAGGAGAGTACAGCAAGACACAGGTAAAGCACATGAAGAAATCAACTAAGGTGGGAAAAACAGGAAGTCAAATTAACAGAACTATAAAGTGAAAACATATCTAAATAAAACAGGAACTAAAACACAAACTGAAGATACAGACAGGATGTGACACAGACACGCTGTCAAGATACCTGCTGGTGAGATGGTCCATGGAGTATGGATTGTTACATGTACTCGCACACATACACTCTTTTTGCATGTGCATATACTATACATGTCTGCAGTGTATATACATACACACACTAAACACAAAACACAAATTATTCCCAACGCATCAACTCAAGTATAAACATGTGTGAAAAATAAAGTAAATTAAGAATAAAATGCAAAAAATACACAACCAAAACAATTGTTTCTGCAGAACAAAACTACAGTAAGTCTTCTTGCATGCACTCTAAAAAGTAATACTGCATATTACTTAATAAAATTAGTGAAACATTTTTACACTCAAAGATATTGAGTTGATTTGAACAACAAAACATGAATCATGAGTAAATCTAAGTAATATTTTCAAGTACGTCTGAATGAATTGACTTGGCTCAAATACCACATAAATTAAGTAAATGTAACTGAAATGCTGTGTTAACCATATGGAAAACCTGAGTAGAAAGCACTAAAGAAACTCAGCAAATATAATTGAAAACATTTATAGGAGATAATTGCAAATTTGCTAATGACTTACTAAAAGGTAGCTACTATAAACGAATATGACCAAGATCTCACAAAACAGGAAAACTTTATTTTAAAACAATTTTGAAAAATGATCTCAACAGAGGAGTAAACTAAAATACCTGCAGTAGAATATTCATCTCTGCACGATGATTCTCTCCAGCAGCACCATTCTTGGCTTGGAAGATGGCAAGCAGTTTCGGGGTGTAGTGGTCCAACTTGAACATCAATTTGGCCTCAAAATTTGCAGTGGTAATTCGATGGAACTCAGTGTTGACCTGAAAAAAGACAAAACAAAAGCACAAGGCCCAATTTACAGACTTGGGTTTAAACAAGCTGCCCAAGGTGCATTTGCATAAAACTGTAGAGATTTTTAATCTCACCTGTGACATGTCAAACAAGGCAGGCCACCTTTCTTTGATCTCTCTGATGCTCAGTTGAAGACTGACAACATCCTGTCTTCTATGAGCAAAAGTGTTGGACATCAATTCACTGACGGTCGCCTTCTCTCTCTTCTTTAATTCGGACAGGATTGTGAGCCGCTGTTCCTCTTGTTGTTCAGTGCTTTCTCCTGAAGGATAATGTGGAAGATACATCACTTCCCCTTTGCGTGCCTTTTTTACATTTTGGGCTGGTTTTCCTCTCACCAGGACGATTGTTGACAAGCGTCCCCTTGAGAATTGCATGTGACTTCAGGAAATCCAAGATTTCTTAATTTGGACCTATAATTGCCCATTTTGTATTTGAGGCAGTACATCCATCCAATCCATCCGTTACGACTTCCGGGTTCTGTTAGACCGCCACGTGCACACATAGGGCCCTAGGGGTGCTTGAGCCCCTGCCCTTTTTGCCTCGTATTAAAAAGTGCCCTCTGTGTGTGTGTGTGTGTGTGTTTATTTGTTTGTTTTAAATAACATTAATAAATTCCTGTTAGGGATGTAAAAAAAAAAACCGGCGGTACAAAAACTTACTTGTAATACGGGGTTGTTGTGTGTGTTGAGCCTGCTGCTTCTTTATCCGTTGCGGCTCGGTCACAGAGCGCCAGAGAGAGAAGGGGGGGGGGGATAACTGAGGAGATGTCACAGTGGAGCAACTTGAACCTGAGTTATGGTCTAACTAGTCGCTGTCCACTTATTCAACGTGTTTAAATATGGGTAATATTTCAGAAAAACGCTCTATTTTAATCAATGTGTCAGCTTCTGTTTTTGCTGGACGTGGGAGCACGGCGCATCAAATCGGAACAGGAAATTGTGTACAAAATACAAAATAAAACACTGGGTTAATTTTCAAAATAAAATGCACCGTGTTTACGGCGAATCATATTTCCTTCACTACAGGTCTGAAGTACAGGTCCGAGGTTTAGATATAAAGTTTATTGTGACTTTGCTACTACTGTGTGGGCTAACAAAATAATAATAATAATAATAATATAGTAATTTCAGCATTCTGGGGATATAAGCTGTATTATTACTCTTGTTGACAATCATTTGTTGACACAAAATAAATGGCAATTTCATATCACTTTCATCTACACAGGACACACAGCTAAGTAGTTAGCTTTCTATTAGCACTTTATTTTTTAATTTTACATTAATTTCCATATTGTGTAAAGGACCGAAAAAAAAAAAATTGGCACGCACATGCTGCCCTTTTCTGACTTTGAGCCCCTGCCTCTCTATAATCATGTGCACGTCCCTGCTGTTAGACATGGATGTTTTTGGACCAAGGCTTCTGTAACCTGTCCAACCTGAAGGCCTGTGGGATAGGCAGTGTAACTGTACATGTAATCTGCCAGCCTTTCCATTATTTCAGACTTGACCCAGGTGCTGTTGAGGACAGTGCCATCTTTCAAAAACAGTTCATTTGCATTCCTGAGTACTGCCTCTGTTGCAACTGAAAAAAGTGGAATCTTAACTTCACTTGGCCACAATGCCCTTTCAGGGCTCAACAATATGAGATGATATGTGATGACACTGATGATGTGCCATCTGACTGGTAGTCTACAGAACTAGAGGATGACTGCGAAGGCACCGTTTTTGAAGTAAAGCTGGAAGTGTCACTCACATCGCTTACATCTGTCACATTTTCAGTCTCTGGTGTTGCTATTGTGAGCACTATGGAAGGAATGACAACCACTTTGATTGTCCCCTTATGTTTAACCTCCTTAGTAGAATGAATTGTGAAGAAATCTCCAAAGTCCTCGTCAAGGTAATGAAGAGTGAATTCCTCATGAATCTGAGAAGTGTCCTTCACAGTCTTATGCAATTGCTCCACTGTATCTGGAATCCCTGGTGACAGTGTGAGGTTCTCACTATGATGATCAACAATCACCTTCACAACAATAGAGTCCATCTGTACAAAAACAAATACAGTTAAGGCTTTTAACTCACCTAATATTGGACAATAACATGTCGTTTTAAACTGACCATGTATTTCCCTCCCACACAGTATGGTGTCAGCGGGTATGTATCACTAAGTTGCTCTATGCCCAGCAGGGTCACCTTCCCAGAGTGCTCCAAAACAAACCCCCTAAAATGCTCATAATACCAGCTATTGAGCAACTTAACGATGAAGTTTAGATCACTGCCCACAATCACAATTTGTGAAATCTCCACAAAATTGGGTAGACCACTGGTGGATCCATGGGGCAAAATCATCCCAACTGCATATCTGGTTCCATGATATGACAGTGCACTTGTCAGCTCCACTGTGGTTTGTGTTGGATATGCTTTTTAAAAGACTCCTGTATCTCTTCATGCAGCAATGCCAATGGAATACTAGTTACCTTACTCACACATAATGCAGGTTTCAAAGCATCAGCATGTAAATGATAAGCGGCGGGTGGTATTGTCACGTCCGGTAAGCGTCCGGTAAGCGTATCCCGTCACTTCCGGTTTCCGACTGTGTTACTGATAGCGTGTCTGCTCTCTACTTAGCTAAATTTGATATATTCTTTATTCCTGTGAATACTTATCAACTGTACACTTAAGCACACGCTAGTCTGTAGTTTGTTATAGCCTGTTTTAAAGCGCCCTTGCTTTTTCGATCTTTTAGCAACCTTCTGCTTAACATCTGTTGCTTTTGCTCCCGTTAGCTCTACAGCTAGTCGCGAGTAGCGGTTAGCGGTTAGCCATGGCTTCTCTCTCTCACTCTCCTGCTCTGTCTTGCTCGGTGTGTCACATGTTTAGCTACTCCTCTGCCTCCTTTGACAGTACTGATACCTGTACTAAGTGTAGTGTGTTTGTAGCCTTGGAGGCGAGGCTTAGTGAGTTAGAAGCACGGCTCTGCACCACGGAAAGCCAGTCAGCTCCAGTAATTAGCCAGCCCCCTGTAGCCGGTGCGAGCCTACCTAGTGCTAGCGTAGCTGCTAATCCCCCGGTACCTCCCGAGCAGCCGGGAAACCAGGATGGCTGGGTGACTGCTAGAAGGAAGCATAGCCCCAAACAGAAGCCCACAGTTCACCACCAACCTCTTCATGTTTCTAATAGATTCTCCCCACTCAGCAACATACCTGCTGAGAATCAGACTCTGATTATTGGCAGCTCCATAGTCAGACACGTGAAAATAGTCAGAAACGTGAAATCAGCGACACCAGGGACCATAGTTAAATGTATTCCTGGGGCCAGAGCGGGCGACATTGAGTCATACTTAAAACTGCTGGATAAGGATAAATGTAGATTCAGTAAGATTATTATACATGTTGGTGGAAATGACACCCGACTACGGCAGTCGGAGGTCACAAAAGTTAATGTTGAATCGGTATGTACATTCGCCAAAACAATGTCGGACTCCGTAGTTTTCTCTGGGCCCCTGCCTAATTTGATTAGTGATGACATGTATAGCCGCATGTCGTCATTTAACCGCTGGTTGTCGAGGTGGTGTCCAGATAATAATGTGGGCTTCATTGAAAATTGGCAGACTTTCTGGGGAAGACCTGGTCTGATTAGGAGAGACGGCATACATCCCACTTTGGATGGAGCTGCTCTCTTATCTAGCAACATGGCCGAATTTATTGACCCAAACCCATGACAACTCAGAGTCCAGACTAGGAGACAGAGCTGCAGTCTTACACGCTCCTCTGCGCTTCCATTAAAGCAGTTACCCACCCAATTACATATAGAAACTGTGTCTGTCCCCCGACCACCTAAACCAGTTAATTCAGCTTCAAATAGAGGAGCTATTCACAAAAATCTGATTAAAATTAATACCACTTCAGTAATGGATCAAAATAAGAGAGTTAAATGTGGACTCTTAAACACTAGATCTCTCTCCTCTAAAGGTGTATTAATCAATGACATAATATCAGATCATCATATTGACTTATTCTGTCTCACTGAAACTTGGCTGCGCCAGGATGAATACACCAGCCTAAATGAATCCACACCCCCTAGTCACATTAATACTCACATTCCTCGAGATACCGGCCGAGGAGGTGGAGTTGCAGCCATTTTTAACTCAGACCTAATAATCAACCCCAGACCTAAACTTAGTTACAAATCATTTGAAAGTCTTGTTCTCAGTCTTTCTCATCCAGCCTGGAAAACTTTACAGCCAGTTTTATTTGTTGTAATATACCGTCCTCCTGGCCCGTATGCCCAATTTTTATCTGACTTTTCAGAGTTTTTATCAAATTTGGTCCTGAGTACTGATAAAGTACTTATAGTAGGTGACTTTAACATTCATGTGGATGTTGATAATGACAGCCTTAACACTGCATTTATTGCTTTATTGGATTCAATTGGCTTCTCTCAAAATGTAAATGGACCCACTCACTGTCATAACCACACCCTTGACCTTGTTTTGACATATGGTATTGAAGTTGAACATTTAATAGTTTTCCCTCATAATCCTTCTTTATCTGACCATTATTTAATAACGTTTGAATTCCTATTACTGGACTATACGCCGTTAGACAAACATGTTCTTACTAGATGTCTGTCTGATGGTGTTGTCACTAAATTTAAAGAAATAATTCCATCAGTACTGAACTCAATACCATGTCTCAATACAACAGAGATGACTTATTCTGACTTTAGTCC